>NC_138381.1:28083784-28173782 GCF_054177405.1 Leptonychotes weddellii | reverse complement strand
CTTATATAATTGGCTGCTCCCATGTTAGGGGCATAGATATTTACAATTTTTAGATCTTCCTGTTTGATTGACCCTTTAAGTATGATATAGTGTCCTTCCTCAGCTCATATTATAGTCTTTGGTTTAAAATCTAATTTGTCTGATATAAGGACTGCCACCCCAGCTTTTTTTGGTGTCCATGAGCATGGTAAATGGTTTTCCACCCCCTCACTTTCAATCTGGGGGTGTCTTTGGGTCTAAAATGAGTCTCTTGCAGACAGCATATCAGTGGGTCTTGTTTTTTTATCCAATCTGATATCTTGTGTCTTTTGATTGGGGCATTTAGCCCATTTACATTCAGTGTAACTATTGAAAGATATGAATTTAGTGCCATTGTATTGCCTGTAAGGTGACTGTTACTGTATATTGCCTGTGTTCCTTTCTGATCTATGTTGCTTTTAGGCTCTCTCTTTGCTTAGGACTCCTTTCAATATTTCTTTTAGGGCTGCTTTCGTGTTTGCAAATTCTTTTAGTTTTTGTTTTTCCTGGAAGCTTTTTATCTCTCCTATTTTCAGTGACAGCCTAGCTGGATATAGTATTCTTGGCTGCATATTTTTCTCGTTTAGTGCTCTGAATATATCATGCCAGTCCTTTCTGGCCTGCCAGGCCTCTGTGGATAGGTCTGTTGCCAATCTAATGTTTCTACAATTGTAGGTTACCTCTTCTCCCGAGCTGCTTTCAGGATTTTCTCTTTGTCTCTGAGACTTGTACATTTTCTATTAGATGTCAGGGTGTTGACCTATTTTTATTGATTTTGAGGGGGGTTCTCTGTGCCTCCTTGATTTGTTGCCTGTTTCCTTCCCCAAATTAGGGAAGTTTTCTGCTATAATTTGCTCCAATATACCTTCTGCCCCTCTTTCTTTCTTCTTCTGGGATCCCAATTATTCTAATATTGTTTCATCTTACGGTATCACTTATCTCTCCAGTCCTGCCCTCGTGATCCAGTAGTTATCTTTTTCTCAGCTTCTTTATTTTCCATCATTTGGTCTTCTATATCACTAACTGTCTCTTCTACCTCATTTATCCTAGCAGTTAGAGCCTCCATTTTTGACTGCACCTCATTAATAGCCTTTTTGATTTCAACTTGGTTATAGTTCTTTTATTTCTCCAGAAATTGTTTCTCTAGTATCTTCCATGCTTTTTTCAAGCCCAGCTAGTATCTTTAAAATCATCATTGTGAACTCTAGTTCCGACATCTTACTAATATCCATATTGATTAGGTCCCTGGCAGTCAGTACTGCCTCTTGTTCTTTTTTTTTTGAGGTGATTTTTTTCTGTCTTGTCATTTTGTCCAGAGGAGAATAGATGAATGAGAGAAGAAAATGCTAACAAGGTAACAACAACCCCAGAAATATACACACTAAACAAATCAGAAGATACCTGAAACTAGGGGAAAAGAAAGGGAAAGAAAAAGAAAAAGATAATAAAAAAAACCAAACAGAATATGGTCAAATATGATCAGGCTGGTGCATAGATCAGTGCCACACACTAGATTTTGGGAGTATTTTGGTCTGTTAGAAAAAAGTGCCTCCTAAAATTTTAAAGAAAGAAAGACATATATGTACAAAAATAAGGGTAAATATGATGAAGGGATGGAATATGACTGTAAAGATGAAAATTATGAAAGATTTCATAAAAGGAATTGATAAGGTAAGAAGTTGGTTGAAAAGTGAAAAGAGGATTTAAATAAAAAAAAAAAGAGAGAATGTGATCAGGCAGGAGACTAGAACAAAGCCATACACTAGAGATTTAGGGTATATTTTGGTCTATTAGAAGAAACTGTATCCCAAAATTTTAAAGAGAGAACAACTTATAAATATATATATATATATATACACACCAAAAATAAGGTTAACTACTATGAAGGGATAGAATATGACTCTAAAAATGAAAAATAAAAAAGATTTTTTTTAAAAGGATTGATAAGATATTGGTTGAAAAAGGGAAAAAGTCAAAAAAAGAGAAAAAGAAAGAAAAATTAAAAAAATTAACTTTGAAAGACTAAAGAATCATGGTAAAAACGCCATGAATTCTCTGTGCGTATTCCCCCAGTGCTGGCATTCTACCATTCTCATTGATTGGTAAACTGGGTCTTGGCTGGTGGTTCTTGCTGATCTTCTGGGGGAGGGGCTATTGCCGTGGTTCTCAAATGTCTTTGCCAGAGGCGGAATTGCTTCACACTTGCCAGGTCTGGGCTAAGTAATTGTCTCAGGTTTGCTCTCAGGAGCTTTTGTTCCCTGCAAGCTTTCCATACAGCTTTGGAGGCCGATAATGAAAATGGCGGCCTAGCAATCTCTGCCCTGGAGGAGCCGAGAACTCGGGGCCCCACTCCTCAGTGAGGCCCAAGAGAAAAGCAGTCAATCACTCCTGTCTCCCCGTCTCCGGTGGCACTCCGTGCTCACCCGGCCTGTGACCAAGCGTTTATATCTCTGGCATATGACCCCGTGTGGTCTCTAAACCCAGCAGATCCCTGCAGTGCGCTCCCGTGCAGCTCCTCCCAGGGGAGGAAGGGGAGTCTCCCCGGATCTGCCGCTTGTTGGGTCCCTGCTGGGGGAGCAGTGGCCCAACTCTGCCGCGGATCATGGTTTATGGCAACCCCGAGCTGAGAGCCCGCTCCTCGGCTCTGTCTCTGCAGCCAACTTCCCCGCTGTGATACCTGGGAGCTCTGTCGCACTCAGGCACCCCAGGTCTTCCTGTGACCCGAGGGTCCTGACCACACTGTCCCAGTGAGGGTTTCACCTTCCGCTTTCCACTGGAGCGACGTCTCTCAGTGGAGCCGACTTCTAAAAGTTCTGATTTTGTGCTCTGCGGCTCTATAACTTGCCAGTAGCGACTGACGGAGGCCCCCTCCCCCGCTGTCTATCTTCCCGAATAGCGCCTTGGATTCACTTCTCTGCACGTCCTACCTTACAGAAAATGGTCGCTTTTCTGTTCATAGAGTTGCTGCTATTCTTTTCTTCAATCTCCTCTTGAGTTCGTACGTGTTCAGAATGGTTTGATCCCTATCCAGCTGAATTCCTGGGACCAGACGAAATTTAGGTCTCCTACTCCTCCTCCATCTTCCTGATTTTATGTCTTAAGTGGCTCAAAATAAATGTCCTATCTCATAGTCCAAGTAAAGATTGTGTCAATGTTCCCCTTTCCTTATGCTCTGCCCTACCCAAATGCACATGATTCTTGAACAGTGCATTTTAGAGAGTAAGGGAACCGACCATCTTGTCTTGTTTTGGTATTCATGTGAATGTTGGTGGGGGTGGGGGCCAAAGCTAATTCCTTGGTGATTATTCTGCAAATGAGCATTGGCTAAGTTACAAGAGAATTAATGTAAAATTAAATATTACAGTAAGGCTATTACCAAAAGAGGTCACAGTGATGAATGGCCTATTTAAATGAGACCACCAGAAGGAATTAGAACTGGAACCTATTAATCCCAGTCAGTTTGCATGACTCCATTTTTATGCAGATTAAACTGTATCTCAGGTTGATAAATCAGCATGACATACTCTGTGACAGAGCCAAATTTCTTTTCCATTCTTTATTTCCATGAGGTTAGGGCCGCAGCTAGGTAGAGAGAGCATCCAGTAACAAGCAGTAGTGATTAAGGCTGGAGTGTCAGATGATCGTTTGGTTCATATTGCTGGACCTCAGGTCTGACTTCTTTTCTTTTCAGATTATAGCCAGTGAATTCAGGCCTGCCAGTAATGGTAGAATTTTTTATGTGTTGATTGTGTTGGCATCTCATGCTGTTCTTGCTCCTGCTGCTTTTTCTTAGGAATCCAGTTGTGTTTCTGAGATATTGTTTATCTCTCTTTGGAAAAGTCCTGGGGTCACTAATGTATTTTTTCCTCTCCCTAAATTAAGAGAAATCCAATGAAATATTTCTGGAAAAACCCATGTCCTTTTTATAGAGCTCCAGATGAAACAGTTGTGAACCGAAAGCAGATAAATTCCATGTTATTTGTCCGACTGAAAACGGTTGGCTCCAGAATATGTGATGAAAGAGAATGATGGATAACATAGCTGGGAGCGAGGGCAGCTAGTTTAGCCCTACACTAACCAGCTCTCTGACCTTGGACAAATCACTGAAATTAAAACATATAGCACAGCACATTGTGCATGATAGGCTCTCAGTGAATATTTAGTATTCAGTGGAGTCAACTTCTCTGATCCCAGACTTGCTTCTAAATTAGGCAGCATATCTTGCATGGATGGAAAAGTGTGACAACTGCAATTGACCCACTTGCCTTAGAAAATAGGCCTGCCAGCTCTCCGTAGTCTCAACAAATGTTCTGGATGAACAACTTCCTGGCTTAATTCAATATTATTTAGTGTTTTAAAGTTTTTGAGAATGCTTTCATTTCTCTGATAGTCAGGTACTCCTTCCAGACTAGGCAGAGTAGGCATCCTATTTGCCTGATGAGGAAGCACAGGGGCAGAGATTAGTGGCTTCTCCAAAGTGACACAGTTGATTCGCCCTCCCACAGGGCTAGAACGAAGGTCCGCAAGGCTCGGGGTCGTGTTCTATCCTGTATTGCTACTAACTTGCACAATAACATAGAGGTGATACTATTTTGTGGAAAAAAAAAAGTGGCCGAAGAGAATTACCCTTCAGATCTGAAGGCCATGGACACCTGAAGGGCTGATTGAAATCAGGATCTGCAGTGGTACCCCTTAGCATCACTGTTGCTTGACTGCTCTCCTTGTCATTTGCTATACCACGAACTGACCCAGTGAGTGGTGAATAGGTTGGGGAGGGAAGGAACCCTTGGTCCCCAGAAGTGTCACATTGTGGTTGAGGTGTGACCCAGTTATGTCATGAGCAGCAAGTCTCACAGAGGGAAATTGTCTGGAGCCCAGCCAGGGTGGTAGAGAAGACACATGGTCGGTGAGGACGGGATGCTCTTACTACAGCAGGAAGCAGCCTCCTAGCTGTGTGCCATCTTGGGAGCTTGTGAAAATGCCAAAGCTCGGGGCAGGGACTGGTTGTATGTAGAGGAGGTGATTCTCTGATGACGATTCTATCTCTCCCCGCTAAATCTATATGAGATCTGGGTGCCTGGGAGGCTCAGATGGTTAAGCATCTGCCTTCGGCTCAGGTCATGATCTCAGGGTCCTGGGATCGAGTTCCGCATCGGGCTCCCTGCTCCTTGGGAGCCTGCTTCTCCCTCTGCCTCTCTCTCTCTCTGTCTCTAATGAATAAATAAATAAAATCTTTAAAAAAAAAATCTATATGAGATCCATTTGATTTAGGTACCTGGGATTCCTTTATTGAGGAACAGAGACTTTTGATTCTATCGCTGGAGTAACCTCTCACTTAAAGTGCAAGACCCCTGGTCAGAGAACATAAGTTTATAATTAATCATATCAGGCAATTTACATGACTGATGGCACTTCAGAAGAAAGGTGGCTTTGGGGTCCCCATGCATCTCCAAAGCCCCCTCAAAGACACAGATACATACTTCTACATATTCTCTAAATGTTTCTTATGGTATGCATTTGCCTAGAATCTTATGTTGGCTAAGTTCTAGTCATTTCTCAGATAGAGCTCAAAGCTTAGCCACCTTGTGAAGCTTTCTCTGATCCCCTGTCATGTTACCTGGGTTGTGTTTATCCTCCTCCTTTGGGTCCCTAGAGTGTTCCACACAGGCTTCTACTGTGATACATGTTACACTCTATTTCCACACACTCTTCCTCTCAGCCGTGCTCATAAGCTACACCATTATGGGGAAACATCATTTTATTTTTAGGTTTTAAACATTTGTTTTTGATGTACTAAATTTACAAAGGCAGAAGCCTAGTTCTGAGAATAACCTTTTTAAGGTTAATGATAAAGGGACACAGGACATTGGTATGTTAATTACTAGCATTTCTTTTGTGCTACCTTTTTTTTTTTTTTTAAAGATTTTATTTATTTATTTGACAGAGACAGAGAGAGAGAGGGAACACAAGCAGGGGGAGTGGGAGAGGGAGAAGCAGGCTTCCTGCCGAGCAGGGAGCCCGATGCGGGGCTCGATCCCAGGACTCTGGGATCATGACCTGAGCCGAAAGCAGATGTTTATGACTGAGCCACCCAGGCGCCCCTCTTTTGTTCTACCTTTATTTCAAAATGGCATTTTTATGACATTGTTTTGGGTGTCAATGAACTGCAGGTCCCAAGTGCCATCATGCTACTCTGAGCCATCTCGTTATATAAGGAGAATGTCTCACACAAAAGGAACTCATGGAGACTTTCCAGTGGGATAGAGAACTCTCTAAACTGAGAGCAAGTTTTCCTTTTTCCCCTGAGTCAAAGGTTGCATAGCTCCCTTCAGAGATCTGTCCAGACTTCCAGATGGCCTGGAGGAGTAAGACTTACATTAGAAATATTCAGAATATAGCTACTGCAGTGATTTGTGCAGGGAAGAGACAGCCATTGAGATGCCTATGGGTGGGGGAGACATTCCACTGAAAGGGGAAGGAAAAGGAATGATCATAGGGAGGGAGGGAAGATAAGCCATTATCCCATCCCTTAGATTTTTTTTTTTTAATGATCAAGGATTTGTTTTTCTAAATTCCTTATATTTGAGTATCATTACAGAAAATGTAATAGCACAGAGTTGTTTAACATTATTTTCTCTTTGCTCTTGATTTCCGCATGAATGCTGTTAACCTTAATACCTTTATAGGATCACGGTTTGATTTTTTTGTTTGTTCTTTATAATTTTACATATATTGGTTAAAAAGGCTGTCAGCACTTAAGGAAGTATGCCCCCTCCCCCACACTCTAGTTTGTGTGTGATAGGGGAGTTGAACCTATGATACCCACTATCCTAGTGGCCATCTTTGCCCTAAAGCAGCCCCATCTATGTCCTACAGGGGCATGGATATATGTGTTTTATGTCCGGGTGCAACTCCTTCTCAAATTGTGGTTCTGAGATTTTTAGGAGTCCAAGGCCTAAACCTGACTAAAATCAGCAATGCTAAAGTGCTAGTCATAATTGATTCTCCTAGACCTCCAACTACACCAAACCCAGCTATTCCACTAGCCAACCCATCACACTCTCCTCTGCATAGTTAAGCACACTTATCCATACTCCATGCATTGAAATGCTTCTAGAATGGATGTGTATAAGGAGCCCCTGGGCTCAAAGGTAGTAGCCAAGAAAGTCCCATTCTAGGTACTCAAGTCCCTTGACTGTCCACATGCATAGATTGTTGGAAGCTCAAATCTTACCCGGCTTGAGTTTTGTCTCAGCTCCTGAACTGAGCTTTTGATCTGTGCCTTAGCCCACCTTTCTGGACATTGAAGGGAAGGAAAAATTGTTCCTCTACCCATCAAGGTCTTCTAGCTGGACTAAGAATTAAATTGTGCTATGGTGAGCGCTGTGAATTGTGCAAGACTGTTGAATCACAGACCTGTACCTCTGAAACAAATAATACATTAAGAATGAAGGGGGGAAATTGGAGGGGGAGATGAACCATGAGAGACTATGGACTCTGAAAAACAAACTGAGGGTTCTAGAGGGGAGGGGGGTGGGAGGATGGGTTAGCCTGGTGATGGGTATTAAGGAGGGCACGTTCTGCATGGAGCCCTGGGTGTTATACGCAAACAATGAACCATGGAACACTACATCAAAAACTAATGATGTAATGTATGGTGATTAACATAACATAATAATAAAAAAAATGGGGAACGAGGGCTAAGTTAAGAGGCAATGCAAGAAAGCACGTAGTGATTTAGATGAATTTCTCTGGACAATGATCTTTCCCCTATGTAACCTATTTTTTTTTTTTTAAGATTTTATTTATTTGTTTGACAGAGAGAGAGACAGCGAGAGAGGGAACACAAGCAGGGGGAGTGGGAGAGGGAGAAGCAGGCTTCCCACTGAGCAGGGAGCCTGATGTGGGACTCGATCCCAGGACCCTGGGACCATGACCTGAGCCGAAGGCAGACGCTTAACGACTGAGCCACCCAGGCGCCCTATGTAACCTATTTTTAAATAAAACTTATTGTGTAAAAAAAAAAAATAAATAAATAAATAAATTTACATGAGACAGATTAACAGGAGAAAAAAACCCAAAGGCTTGTTACATGAGCACAGAGACCTAATAATGACATTGAGACCTAAAGAAATGGCCACAACAGGCAGTTTTTATACTTTTTATACGAAAACAATAAATTGGTGAGGAATTGACAGGACAAGAAAAACTTTGGGGACTTAAATTAGTAAGGATTATTATTATATATATATATATTTTTTGAGAGTATGTGTGCACATATGTGTGTGAGCTGGGGGAGGGGCGGGGGCAGAGGAAGAGGGAAAGAGAATCTTAAGCAGGCTCCACGCCCAATGCAGAGTCCCACACGGGGCTTGATCTAAAGACCTGAGCTAAAATCAAGAGTTGGACACTTAACCAACTGAGCTACCCAGGCGCCCCAAACTAGTAAGGAATTTTAAACAGAATTTGGTAAGGCATTAAGTTAGTAAAATAATAACGTTTGTTTTCTGCAACCTTATTGGCTCTAAATTTCCTATCTTTAGTGATAGGGATGTCTCTTTACTTCCTGGTACAGGAAGGGTACCTTTGACATAGGAGATGTATTTCTTTCAGGGGGAGAAAGGAGGGTCTGAGTGTCCTTGTACAGGTTTTCTCTTCGGTAACTTTTATTTGTTTGTTTATTTATTTAGATTTCTTTATTTTAGAGAGAGTGAGAGCAAGCTGGGGAAGGGGCAAAGGGAGGAGAAGGAGAGAAGCAGACTCCCTGCTGAGCGTGGAGCCCCACTTGGGGCTTGATCTCATGACCCTGAGATTATGACCTGAGCCAAAATCAAGGGTCAGATGCTCAACTGACTGAGCCACCCAGGCACCCCTCAGTAGCTTTAATTTAAAATAATATGCCAAAGTGGCACATTTTGGAGTGGCCTGCCCTTTGCCTCTACATCACATCTCGCCTATTAACATAGAGAATTTTTTTCTTAGAAACCAATCTAAGTTCCATAACAACCAGTGAAGGAGAGAGAAACAATTGATGAGAAGAGTAGGTCACAGTATGGAAACAGGAATGGATTGTTGATATTTCCTTCATTCTGAAAAATACACTTGTTTTCTACATTTTTGTTTCTGAAATCACTGTATCCTATAACTAATAATTATATTGAATGCTTAGAAGGTTTTTTTTTTCCTCCTGAAAACTTTCCTTGAATTAATGTTGGGTTCTAAGAATGAAGAAGTATGACACATCAGTAGTATTTTGGTTACATTGATTCCCTAGCCTAAGAACATTCAAGTGTGTTGTACAGCTGGGAAAACTGAAAAGAGGAGAAACTAAGAAAGTCTGGGGTCAGGGAGCTTGGGGCCTGATTTTCCTTTTGTCCAATTCTTGATAAATATTTCCTCTGAGCATGTGAGTCTCCTTGCTGGTGGAGGATCTTGCATGCCCAAGGTGGCTTGCTTTATGTTTGACATTGAAATTAGTGGAGGCTGTGTCTGAATTCAGTATCCTGCTTTCTTATGATGAGCTAAGCCTTTCCAAGCATGGGTAACTAACAGCTATTCTGTTACTTGCCTTTTTTTTTTTGGCATATTTCTTACATCCCAGAACAAGCGCCTCATACACATTTTATAATCTAATTCTCATAACAAACCTATATAGTTTTGACTATGATTTTTCTCAATTTTACAGCTAGGGCAGCAGGCCTAGAGATCTAGAGATGCTCAGTAAATTACCTGTCTTTGCAAAAGAACTTTGTAGGGAATTTAACTGTCAGTCTGTGAAGTCCATCTTATTGAACAGTCATTATCCTGAATCGCAGTAGATTTTACACCACCTTAATTGGATGTTGTTTAGATGGATATATTCTCAATCACTCTTGTGGATGCATACTATGTATATTATTTATCAGGGACTTTGTTGAGAACAGGTTGAGATCTGGAAATATCAGGAGTCCCCAGAGGATGGGAGCAAATGTTAGAGAAAGGGAAGGGATGAGCTTCAGTCCTGGGTCACAATTAGTTGTGTGTACAGAGGGAAGGAAGCCCCTACAGTCCCTACAACTAAGAACAAGGAGGGCAGAAGGTCACCCAATACTTCTTCTGTTTTCAGACAGCTCCACATGTAAGCTATTCTGAAAGCATTTATGTGGAATTTGAAATGAAAATGTAGCTGCTTAGTCTTTAATAGAAGACAAACAAAATGCAGGAGCCTGTGGGTTGAATCTGAGCAAGGTACCTTTTTTTAAATGCATCACACCAGGGGGTGATCTCATATTTGAAAGGGCTTAGAATACACACAAAGACTCTGTATTTTGACCTTGACTAATGCAAGAGAATGCAAATCCCCACAGCAAGAAACCCACACCCAAGTAAATAAAGAAAGGAAAAGGAAAATGAGAAATAAATGAGCTGCATTTTGGTTTTTTGTAACTGATGCCTCAGATTGATGAGCAAAAAACCCCACTTTCACCCAGGAATGCTGAGATCTATAAGATGTGTACAAAATGCAAAAATGCAGAAGGTATTCTTCCTAACACTTCTTTTTAGGCTGCTTGTCCATGGGGTGACAGGAAAGAAAATGTGTTTAGGAAGAGAAAAAAAAAAAAAGCATCACCCTAGGATCTTAGCTCTTCAACGCTTTAATTCCTTCTCACAGTGACAAACAGAGACCACAGCTGATGCTTTTGAAGTTAAGTTTAATCTAAGAAAAGATTTGTAAGCTTTTAAGAAGACCTCTGGGTGGAAAAGCTGTATCAGGATTTTTTTTTTTTTTTTTAATCTTCTGAACTTCACTGCACAAAGCATTTGGAGACAAGGGAAGTGGAGGGCATTATTAACTGGAGGAAAAATGATGACTTTCCTTTTTTGTCCATTCTTAATAAATTATGTGCTTTCAGCTAAAATAAATGGCCCTCAGTGTCCGTAACTATTTCACACTTCATGTTACTCTTTTTGGTTGTTCCTCAGCTTCACGTGACCTAGGTTCTTTAGGAAGGTTAACTTTTATTTTTCTGTGAGATAATCTACAGCTCTAGATGATGAAGATTATCCTCTTAAACTAGAGATAAGAAAATGGATATAGGTAACCTGTTTTTCCTCTGATGCTCTGAGTATAATCATAGTTGACACTAGTCCGGATTGTAACTTTTGGAGGGAGATTTTGCCCAGTTGTGTATTGCTAGTTGTTTAACAATAGGATTTCCGGGAAAAACAAAAAAGAAAAATAAAAGCCTGATTACTGTGTTTGTCAATGTCCACTGTTTGAATAATCTTACCAACACTGATTTCAGTCTACCACTGCTTTAACAACTGGCTTGAAAGTTCCTGAAATTTTACCAGTTGACAGCCAGATGGGCTGGCTTTGACACCACACTGACTTTATCGCTCTTAATTATCCTGTCCTCTGGAAACCCTGTCCTTCAAAACTGGGACAGTTGTTCTTTTTTTTTTTTTTAATTTTTTATTGTTATGTTAATCACCATACCGTACATCATTAGTTTTAGATGAAGTGTTCCATGATTCATTGTTTGTGCATAACACCCAGTGCTCCATGCAGAACGTGCCCTCCTCAATACCCACCACCAGGCCAACCCATCCTCCCACCCCCCTCCCCTCTAGAACCCTGTTTGTTTCTCAGAGTCCATCGTGGGACAGTTATTCTAATAGGCAGTGGCTACCACCATCATCACCACCACAAAAATGTATTAAGTCAGGACTAACTATTAAGCCCAGCAATACCTCACTAGAGACTATACCCCAGCTTTACTGGTTGTGTTCACTTGTGGGCCACAGAGAAGAGAGGGTATTAAAAACGTAAGTCAGTTCTCACTCTTAGATATCTATGAATAGTATTCAATTTATTCTCTTCCCTTTCATGGGTTTGTCAAAAAAAATTGACCAACTTAAAAGTGTTTCCCTTTAACCAAAAGTCTATGTATTTTGGCAGGAAAATTGAATGTGTCCATCATTGTACCATTCCAGCCCCTGAGTGTCAGCTTACATTTCATGAAATGCTAAAATGACAAGTCTGTCATACTTTCTGCCTGTCACTGATGTCTCTCCTTCCTGGTCAACAGCCAAAAAAGAATGCAAGGTTCATACTCAGCTAGTGAGACAACCTGTAGATTTGGCTTTGACCTTTCAGACCTTAGTCCGTCTTTTTTTTTTTAAGATTTTATTTATTTGTTTGAGAGAGAGCCAGTGAGCATTAGCAGGAGGGAGGGGGACAGAGGGAGAAGCAGACTCCCCACTGAGCGGGGACTCTGACATGGGGCTCAATCCCAGGACTCTGAGATCATGATCTGAGCTGAACGCAGATACTTAACCAACTGAGCCACTCAGTCTTTATCATTAGGTTTGTTTAGGAATGGAGCTGACATGCTCATTGGCACTCACTTAGTAGTCAGCTGGGGCAAATAATATTGATGCTCTTCTAGTTGCTAGGTGGTGCAGAGGGAGTAATGAAGTCTGCTCATGGTTAGACTTCAGGCAGCTTGGGAAAGGTGGATATGGTTTGGCAATGGTGACTTCTTGGTTGGCATCAGATCCATAAATAGGCAGAGAAACGTTTAGGGAGAAATTGGAGATTAAGATTGCGTATGTCAGCGAAGAGTAATGTAGCTGAGGCAAAACTTCATCTCTAGTCCTAATTATTAACAGGCACAACACCTCATTATCTTTTAGCCTTGGACCCGGGATTATTACCCTGGTAACACAGCCAAAATATCCGGGCATAAATAAGTAGAGTGTATACATATATAACACCCTGATAGGATGACAAACTCATCCTGGTTTGGTCTGGGATTTTCTCAGTTTTAGTACTGAAAATACTGTGTCCTGGAAACCTCTTCAGTCCCAGGCAAACTGACCCTTGGTCACCCCATAGCCTGAGCATCAGGAAGATAACACTCTCATTGTAAGTTTATGTGGGTGTATGCACTTACTGAAATAGGTTTTCCAATCTGCTACCTATCCATTAACATTTTGTGATTTACAAATGTTTAACCAGATCTTCTCCATCTGGTTGTGCTATTATTAAGTCCAAATATTTTCATCTGTCCACAAAGAAGTCATGTGGGGCTGGCTTTTCTGAAATCAACATGTGATAGGCCAATATGTTGGTTGAGCATTTTAACAGGCACATCAAAAATGGCATAAAATGTCATAAAATGATAGTTTTGGAATTTTGACAGAAACTGAAATTTCACTATTCAATAAAATATATAATTGGCCTCTTTTTTATTCATCTTGTTTTCATTTTCCTATCACCTTGGTAATTTTTATTTTTTTTATTTTTTAAGATTTATTTATTTGAGAGAGAGCATGAGAGCACATGGCGCACAAGCCAGGGGGAGGGGCTGGGAGAGAGGGAGAGAGAGAAACCCAAGCTGACTCCCCAGTGAGCACAGAGCCTGACATGGGCTCATTCCCAAGACCTGGAGATCACGACTGAAATCAAGAGTCAGATGCTCAAATGACTGAGCCACCCAGGCGCCCCCTCACTTTGGTGATTTTTTAAAAGAATATGTGACTGTGATTTTGATAGATCTGGTCTTGAATTTTGCATTCTTTACTTGCCCAAATCATTGATCTCCTTAAGTTCCCATTTACTCTGTAAAAACATCCTTGGCAGAGGGCTTAGAATATTTCAGTGAGATAATATACATGAAGAATCTGACCCATAGTAGATGATCAATAAATATTCACCTCCCTGCATTTTTATTTTTTTTAAAACGGCACTACTTTGTGTCCAATATTCCAGCCCCCCTCTCTGTGTTCATAATGATAGTGGTTCTCTAACCATGTGGATCAGCAGCTGCTGTGGGAGATACTCTTATAACAAAAGACAGCAGTTCATACAACAAAGCTCCTGTTCTGACAGTCCTGACACAGGATGTGCTAATAAACAAATGTATCTGTTTACTGTCTTAATAGGAGGCTAAAGATTGGTGCTCAGTGCCCAGTGTAAATAAAAATATATCTACTTAAGGTATAATAAAACTTTGATGAGGATAATGAATCTTTCATGTTCATTCTAAGCTGTCTTTATTTTTAGATACCTGCACACCTTGGCAAAGTGACTCTAATCATAGTAACCGAAGTCAGGCTGCCAGTCCTGATTGATGAGTCGTTTGGCTGACGCGGCTAAAGTTAGCCAAAATTAACTCTCAGCATATATGTAGAGTCAGTAATGGAAATTAGTGTGGAATTCTAAATATAAAGACTAAATATAAAGAGGATTTTTAAGATATATTTAAGTTCTTACAAATTTCCCATTTGGCAGATGAAAAAAATAAGTATCAAAAGTGGTGGTCTCAAAATCAAACAGAATTTGCAGGCTTTAGGACAAAGGATAAAACTCTTGACATCCTAGTCAAGACTCTACTGTGTTGCCTATATTAAGAGAAAGATTCAGGGAGGGACTTGAAAGCAATGTCTTCCAACATTCAGGGTACATCATTGTTTTGTTTGTTTTAAGAGAAAAGATATTAGGTGTCTGTTTATATTTAATAATTGTTATATATAGGGACACTCATTAACCGGATGGAGGGAAAGCTCTCACATCCTGCAGGAAAGTTAGGTTACTCTGCTAATTGTTTTTTAGGGGCTGTTGCCCCATTGATTGGGTGCTTGCTCACCCCTGTAGATGGCACTCTTGTGTGATGGAAATCTCTTATCTCTTGACCTGTTATAGTAATTGCTTGCTGTTGATAACTCTTTATCTAAACACACCCAGAGAAGTAAAAGGAATGCCTGTTGGGGAATATCAGGATAAGAACCCTTTCCTGACAGAACCAAGAAGATCACAGATCAAGTGACATTTGTCATTATCTCAAAAAGTGACTCTGCCTTGAATATTGCTCTTGGATTTATTAACAATAGCCAGAAAAATATTTTACAAATTCAGTTAGTAAAGGAGATTGTACTGCATCTCCTCAATGATAGGTATGACAAAGTTGTAATGAGGCCTGCAAAGATAAAGGACAAAGGATTTGTAGCAGAGCCATTCAATGGGGGGAGGAAAACAAACTAGACCAGCGAAATGGTCAGGCATTGTTTTCTCTTCTGTTCTTTTTAAAGTTTTTCTTCAAATAAATATCTCCAGGAGGGATTTTAAATCTATTGTTGAAGGATCCCTGAGGCTTGTATCAGTTTAAATCTGTACTATTTGGAATGTCAAGTCCAGACAAGACGAAAAGGAGGGTTGTCTGCCTAGAATAGGCATAGGAGATCAAGGTTAATGGATATAGTTGAATCTTTTAGGTTTCCAGTTTGTTACGGAGCATTTACCTGGTGCCACACACTTTGCTAGACGAAGGGTTGGGATGGCGTATCCGTTATTACTGCTAAGCCCATTTCCAAACTCAGTAGCTTTAAACAACAATTATTTATCATAGCTTCTGTGTCTTCAGGTCAGGAGGAGGTTGGTTGATCTTGGTTTAGGTGAGCAGGTAGTCTTGAAACCATGGACTCGTCAGCGCTCAGCTCCACACTAAAATCATTGCTTAGGCTCCTGCCATGTGTATCATTCTTGGGCCCAGGTTGGGTGCAGTGACTGCCTGAAGGAAGCCCTCCTCATGGTGATGCCAGATACACAAGAGAACAAGCAGAACCACCCAAGACCTCTTAGCGCCTCAGCTTGGAACATGCACATGTCATCCCCATGTCATTTTATTAGCCAAAGCAAGTCATGTAGATAAACTCAAAGTCAAGGGACTTAGGTATAACTTTATGGAAGTGACTGCAAAGTCACATGACAAAGTTAGGGAGACACAGGTAAAGAGCTGTTGCCAATGATGCCATCTACCACAGATGGGCTGATGATGCAAGGAGGGTTAATATGTGTAGTCCTTGCTTTCAAGGAAATCATAGTAAGAGAAAAAAGCATCAAGTAATTATATAAATTGTCAGGTACTGTGAGGTGTATGTAAGACCGCTTGGCCAGGGGGCCCCTAGGTGGCTCATCGTTAAGCGTCTGCCTTTGGCTCCGGTCATGATCTCAGGGTCCTGGGATCGAGTTCCGCATTGGGGTCCCTGCTCCGCAGGAAGCCTGCTTCTCCCTCTCCCACTCCCCCTGCTTGTGTTCCTGCTCTTGCTATTTCTCTGTCAAATAAATAAATAAAATCTTAAAAGAGATAGCTTGGCCAGATATCTAGTGTAGGAAAATATGCCCCATATGTGTTTGACCAATGGGCAAATAAATGAATAACAAAGATCCAAGTTTTGCTTAGAAAAAATAATGGTTATGTTTGATAAATTCTTTCTTTCTGTCCCTTCCTCCTCCTTTTCCTAGTCATGACTGTCCTCCTTCCTTCCTTTCTCTTGTCCTCCTCTTTCTCCTTCGCCACCTTCTCCTACTTCACTTTTTTTTTTCCCCCTGTTGCTTTAATTCTGGAAATCTAAGTATGGGAAATTGAAAGCCTTAGGATCCTGATTGATTGATCCAAAGTCCGTTTCCTCCCTATGGCTAGTATATATTACCAGCTACTTGAATGAGCAAATACCTGGAAAGTCCCTTTAAGTCAAGATATCTATATTTTAAGTTTTCATGTGATACATTATAGAAGTATTTTCCTCCCTAATTATGCTCTGAAAATTTTGTGTTTTGAGGACACTTGACAACATATTGTGGGGCAGGAATTCTCAAGGTCTGTCTCTGCTAACCTTTTTCCCCCAGAAGACACTGAGATGATTAGAACATATGTGGTCTCATGTCTCCTTTCAGGGGGTTGAGTTGCTTTGGAATTGATAGCAGGAAGATGTCACAGATCTCTTTATTTGCTAAACTAAAGGTAGGGCTGACTAGCTATGAGGGCAGAGTGTATGGTTGACTTTGTGAGGTGATATAGGATGTTTTTCCTATTCAAAACTCTGTTTATTGTTTGCCTATCACCAATGCAATGTCCAATAAATTCTCTGTAGAGATGGAACTGGCAAATCATGACCAATAGGCTGTATGACCAAATGCTTGGTTATACCCATTCATTTCCTTATTGCCTGTGGTTATTTTTATACTACAGTGGCAGAGTTGAGTACTTGTGACAGAAACTAGATAGCCTACAAAGCCAAAAATATTTATTATCTAGCCATCTATAGACAGAGTTTGCTGACCTCTGTGTTAGAGACATGTCCCTTTGGGCTAAAGTTTATTATCCAATTGAAACGTAAATGTGGGTGAAGGATTTTGATTACTCATGGATGGGGAAAACTCCAGGGAGGGAAGGATGAGGCACAAAAGGCTTTTTCTTATTTTTAGTATGATTTGATTTTTCCCTTGTTTTTAAATGAGATATTCCCTATCCTTCCCTTCTTGTTTCCCATTATTTTTTGATACCACCATTATTATTCAAGTGGTTAAACAGATTGAGGACTCACAGAATAAATTGTTTTCATATGGAGGAGGTAAAAGGCAGAGTGAAAAGAGCTGAGTTTGTTTTGAATTTCAGCTATGCTCCTTGATAGTGATAAAAATTTGTGCACATTAATTCCTCTGAGGGACAATTTCCTTATATTATTGTTGTAAATTTCATATTGCTGTAGAAATTGTTCTGAGTATTAAATACAATAACATGAGATAAGTAAGGATGTAACTTCACAAAGAATAAAAAAATAACAGTATTAAGAAGAAAGAATATTCAAACATACAGAAATGAAAATTAACTGTAAAACGTAGAGATAGAAAACACAATCACTAAAATTAAAAAAATCCTTACTTGAACATTATACTAATATTAAAAAAAGAATTAGACTGTAATTCATCAGATGTATAAACATACACAAATTTTAAAAAGTATAATAGTAGAAAGTTGTTGAATAATAATTAAACTATGTCTGTTTTTCATATTAAGTTTGTAAAGTTTGAGGCAAAACAATATTATGTTTTTTTTTTACAGATTCATACATATATGATATTTTAAGTTTTTTAATTACAGTTAGCAACCTGTTTATTAGTTTCAGGTGTACAATATAGTGATTCAACATTTCCATACATCACCTGGTGCTCATCACAAGTACATTCCTTAATCCCCATTACTTATTTCACCCATTCCCCAACCGCTCTCCCTTTGGTAACCATCAGTTAAGAGTCTGTTTCTTGGTTTGCTTCTCTTTTTTGCTTTCCATTTACTCACTTGTTTTCTTAAATTCCACATATGAGTGAAATCATATGGTATTTGTCTTTATATATACATAGTGTGGGTTTAGTTCTGAGTTTTCTTTTAAAAATTTTTTTCTTTAATTTTTTTTTTTTTATTTCCAGGTTTTCTATTCTCCATCGATCTATGTATCTACTTTTGTGCCAGTACCATACTGTTGTGATTACTACAGCTTTGTAATATCACTTGAAGTTCGGAATTGTGATGCCTTCAGCTTTGCTCCTCTTTTTCAAGATTGCTTCGTTATTCCTGGTCTTTTGTGGTTCCATATAAATTTTAGGATTGTTTTTTCTAGCTCTGTGAAAAATGCTTTTGGTATTTTGATAGGGATTGCTTTAAATGTGTAGATTGCTTTGGGTAATATGGGCATTTTAACAATATTTGTTCCTCCAATCCATGAGTTTCTTTCCATTTCTTTGTGTCATCTTCAGTCTCTTTTATTAGTGTTTTGTAATTTCCAGAGTACAGGTCTTTCACCTCTTTGGTTAGATTCCGAAGCATCTTATTATTTTTGGCACAATTGTAAATGGGATTGTTTTCTTAATTTCTCTTTCTTCTTCATTATTAGTGTAGAGGAATGCAACAGATTTCTGTACATTGATTTTTGTATCCTGTGATTTTACTGAATTTATCAGTTCTAGTATTTTCTTGATGCCATCTTTTGATGGGTTTCCTATATATAGTATCATGTCATCTGCAAATAGTAAAAGTTTTACTTCTTCCTTACCAATTTGGACACCTGTTATTTCTTTTTGTGGTCTGATTTCTGTGGTTAGGTCTTCCAGTACTATGTTAAATAGTAGTGGTGAGAGTGGACATTCTGGTCTTGTTCCTGAGAGTAGAGGAAAAGCTCTCTTTTTCCCCCTCAAGGACAGTATTAGCTGCGGGTCTTTCATGTATGGCCTTTATGATGTTGAGGTATGTTCCCTCTAAACCTACTTTGTTGAGGGTTTTATCAAGAATAGATGTTGTACTATGTCAAATGCTTTTTGTGCATCTATTGAAATGATCATTGTTATGCTTTCTCTTTTTGATGTGATGTATCACATTGATTGGTTTGCACATATTGACACCCTTGCAACCCAGGAATAAATCCCACTTGATCATGGTGAATGATTTATTTTAATGTAATGTTGGATTCTTTTTGGTAGCATTTTGTTGAGGATTTTGTATCTGTGTTCATCAGAGATATTGGCCTGTAGTTTTCTTTTTTTTTGTGATGTCTTTGTCTGGTTTTGGTATCAGGGTAATGCTAGCCTCAATATGAATTTGGAAGTTTTCCTTCCTTTTCTATTTTTTGGAAGTTTGAGAAGAATAGGTATTAACTCTCCTTTAAATGTCCAGTAAAATTTGTGTAGCCATCTGGTCCTGGACTTTGGTTTGCCATGAGTTTTTTGATTACTGATTCAGTTTCTTTGGTGGTTATTGGTATGTGCTAATTTTCTATTTCTTCCTGTTGCAGTTTTGGTAGTTTATATGTTTCTAGGAATTTATCCATTTCTTACAGGTTATCCTATTTGTTGGCATATAGTTTTTCAAAATATTCTGTTACAATTATTTGTATTTCTGTGGTATTGGTTATTATTTTCCTCTTTCATTTGTGATTTTATATATTTGAGTCCTTTCTTTTTTTTTTCTTGATAAATCTGGCTAGAGGTTTATAAATTTTAATTGATTTTTTCAAAGAAACAGCTCCTGGTTTCTTTGATCTGTTCTATTGTTTTTCTAGTTTCTATTTATTTCTGCTCTATTCTGTCATTTCCTTCCTTCTGTTGGTTTTAGGTTTTGTTTGTTCTTTTTCTAGCTCGTTTGGGTGTGAGTTTAGATGGTTTATTTGAGATTCTTCTTGCTTCTTGAGGTAGGCCTGTATTGCTATATACATCCCTCTCAGAACTGCTTTTGCTGCATCCCAGAGGTTTTGGACCATGTGTTTTCATTTTCATTTGTTTCTATGTACTTTTTTATTTCTTCTTTGATTTCTTGGTTGACCCATTCATTGTTAAGTGGTATGTTATTAACCTCCATGTATTTGTGGTCTTTCTAGATTTTTTTCTTGTGATTGACTTCTAGTTTCATAGTTGCTGTGGTCAGTAAATATTCGTGGTATGACTTAGATCTTTTTGAATTTGTTGAGGCTTGTTTTGTGGGCTAATATGTATCTATTCTGGAGAATGTTCCATGTGCACTTGAACAGAATGTGTATTCTGCTGTTTTAGGATGGAATGTTCTGAATATATCTGTTAAATCCATCTGGCTTAATGTGTCATTCAAAGCCATTGTTTCCTTGTTGATTTTCTGTTTAGATGATCTGTCCACTGATGTAAGTGGCGTGGCAAAGTCCCCCACTATTATTATATTATTATTGATTACTTTTTTTTATGTTTGTTATTAGCTGTTTTATGTATTTGGGTGCTCCAATGTTGGGTGAATAAATATTTACAATTGTTAGATCTTCTTGTTGGATTGTTCCCTTTATTTTTATATAGTGCCTCTTCTGTGTTTCTTGTTACAGTCTTTATTTTAAAGTCTGCTTTGTCCAACATAAGTTTTTCTTCCTCGGCTTTCTTTTGACGTCTGTTTACATGATAGATGTTTCTCCATCTCCTCACTTTCAATTTGGTCTGAAATGAGTCTATGGTAGGCAGCATATAGATGGGTCTTGCTTTTTCATTCATTCTGTCACCCTATGTCTTTTGATTTTTCCCATTCAGCACTTTGAATATATCATGCCTCTCTTTTCTGGCTTGGAAAGTTTTTGCTGAAAAATCTCCTGCTAGACTTAAGGGTTTTCCCTTGTAAGTTACTATATTCTTTTGTCTTGCTGCTATAAAAATTTTTTCTTGGGGTGCCTGGGTGGCTCAGTCGATTAAGTGTCTGCCTTTGGCTCAGGTCATGATCTCGGGGCCCTGGGAGGGACGCTGCTTCTCCCTCTCCCTTTGTCCCTCCTCCCCCAACTTGTGTGCTTTCTCTCTCAAATAAATAAAATCTTTAAAAAATTCTTTAATTACAACGTGACTTTGTGTGGGTCTGATTTTGTTGATTGTGATGAGAGTTTTCTATGCCTCCTGGATCTGGATATCTATTTCCTTCTCCAGATTAGAGAAGTTTTCAGCTATTATCTCTTCAAATAAATTCTATGCCCCCCTTTCTCTCTTCTTCTTCTTCTGGGATTCTTATAATATGAATGTTACGGCATTTGATGGAGTCACTGAGTCAGTGAGTTCCCTAAGTCTGTTCTTGTTTTGCATCATTCTTTTTATTCTCTTTTATTCAGCTTAATTACTTTCCATTACTCTGTCTTCTAGGTTATGAATTCATTCCTCTGCTTCCAGCCTGCTGTTCATTCCATCAAGCATGTTTCTCATTTCATTTACTGTGCCCTTTATCTGCTGTCATTCCTTATCTCTGTGTTAAGGGTCTCACTCATATCTTCCATTTTATTCTCAAGTACAATGAATATTCTTATGATCATTGTTTTAAATTCTCCATCAGTCATGTTACTTATATCTGCTTTGCTTAGACCTCTGGCTGTGTCCTTGTCCTATTCTTTCATTTGGGATAGATTTCTCTGTCTTGTCATTTTGTGTAAGTTTCTGTGCATATCTCTTTCTATGTCTTGTTCTTGATGGTAATGGCCTTATGTAGAGGTCCTTTAGTGTCCTGCTGTGTAGTGTTTCCTGTTCCCCAGGGCCTGGTGCTTCCAGGAATATCTCCAGTTTGTACTGTGTGCGTTCTGATGGTTTGTCATAGCTGCTTAATCCTTTAGGCCAATGGTCTGCAGAGGCTCTGTTTGTCTGTTGTGGGCAGTGTTTTGTTCCTGGCCTGAATATGGTAACTTTTCACTAGGTGGACTCTGGTCTGTTTGTGAAATGAGACCTGTTGCCACTGCCACCAGAACTGAGGCTCTTCAAAACCTTCTAGTTGGGGGATACATTGTGAGCAGGGGTTTGGGCCAGTCTTCTAGGGGAGGGAGCTACAGTACTGGATCTGTGGCAAGTGTGACTGAGGGGCAGTTCCACTGGAGTGTGTGTGGGGCGTGGAGCTTGGTGTAAGCAAGTTAGGTAGCCTGTGTTGGTGCTCTGCTGGTTCTGGCAAGTGGCCCTGTGCTTATACTGAGAGGCATGGCAAATAGTACCCACCAGTTCCTTTGTTCCTGGAGAGGTCTTTCTCTGAACACAGTCTCTCTGGAAAGTGCTCTGAGGTGAGCAAATAACCTCCCCACTGGGTACCCTAGGCGCTCTTCAGAGTGTTGTTTCAGGCCGTATGTCCCTGGGCTGTTTGCCTTGCCTTCTCTCCAGGAGCAGCCCAAATGCCCTCCAAGCTCTCCCAGAGCCAAGTACACTGACCTTTAAAACTCTAGGGTTTAAGCCTTGCTGGTTGCAAGAACTCACAAAATTTATCCCCTCTCATTTTCTAAGCCAGTTGGTATGGGGATTCATTTTCCCTGTGTGCTTCCCTGTGTGCTAGTCTGTCTTTCACCCTTCTATGCCACACAGCTCCCTCTCCACTGCAGTAGCCAGGATCCACTTCTTTCCCAAGTCATATCTCTGCACTTGCTACCTTCTTTGATGTGGCCTCTTCTCTACCTTCAGTTGTGGAGAATGTCCTGCTGGTCTTCCGGTCAATTCCTAGAATATTTAGGATGATTTGATAGTTACCTAGTTGTATTCATAGGATGAGATGAGTCTACTCCACTCCCTTCTATTCCACTGCCGTCTTCCTATCTCTACCTATGGTATTGTCTTAAAAACAAAAGATCTAAATCATTGGCAAAATGCTATAATTTTAAAATATTTTCCTCATTTTGTTGAGTTGGTTAGTGTTGGAGGAATGGATTGTATGTGAATTGGAAAGACCACTACACTGAGTATGCAGAGACCTGAAGATTTGTGTCTATTCTCTCACCAGTGAAATGTTTGATAGTAGATGCTAGTAATTATGATTCTTAAATGCTTTACTATTTATAAAGAAATCCATAAATTATCTCTTTTAATTCTTCCAGATGAAGTAGATATAATTAGCAGTTTTACTGGTAGTGAAGCTAAGGCTCAACTATATTTTGTACCCAGGGTCTAGGGTTGCCAGATTTAGCAAATATAAATACAGATGCCCAATTAAATATACTAGACAACAGCAAAATATTTTCTTTAGGATAAATATGTCCCATGCAGTGTTTCATCTGGCAACCCTGCAGCACATAATTGCAAACAACACAAGTAGCTCTCTCATATTAATGCCTGATTTTAGGCCAAAATTTCTCTCCACTTTATCAGAACAATGTCTTCAATCATCCATTTAATGTTTATTCTTTAGTACAGTGAGCACATTTTTGGGGGGGGGGTTGTTTTTTGTGTTTTTGCTTTTCCTGTGTAATTTAATACTGAGTTCATCTCTCTAAGAAGATAACTAGAAATACAGCCCTTGCAGGACAAAAGACATGTAACAAAGAATATTTGAACGCTGGCTCTGATTAAGTCATATAGTAGGCCCTGCAAGGTAAATAAGAGTAAATTAAGCCTGATTAGTTATGAGGCTATATCCAAGGGATGGTGAATTTTAATAGCTAATCCACAATGTTGATGTTCGGTAACAAAGATACCAGCATTAAGATACTCCAAAGATTATTGTGCCTTTTTTATTAAATTTTTATTTTAATTCTAGTGTAGTTAACATACAGCATAATAATAGTTTCAGGTGTACAATATAGTGATCTAACAAGTCTATATATTACCCAGTGCTCATAATGACAAGTATACTCCTTAATCCCTATCACCTATTCCACCCATCCCCCCACTGCTCTCCCCTCTGGTAATCATCAGTTTGTTCTCTATAGTTAAATGTCTGTTTCTTGATTTGTCTTCCTGTTTTCCCTCCCCATTGGCTTCTTTGTTTTGTTTCTTGAATTCACATATGAGTGAAATCATATGGTATTTGTCTTTCTGTGACTGATTTATTTTGCTTAGCATTGTACCCTCTAGCTCCATCCATATCATTGCAAATGGCAAGATTTCATTCTTTTTATGGCTGAATAAAATTCCATTGTGTTTATGTATACACACACACACCACATTTTCTTTTTTTTTTTTTTTTAAAGATTTTATTTATTTATTTGAGAGAGAATGAGAGACAGAGAGCATGAGAGGGAGGAGGGTCAGAGGGAGAAGCAGACTCCCTGCCAAGCAGGGAGCCCGATGTGGGACTCGATCCAGGGACTCCAGGATCATGACCTGAGCCGAAAGCAGTCGCTTAACCAACTGAGCCACCCAGGCGCCCCCACACCACATTTTCTTTACCCATTCATCTGTCGATGGACATGGGCTACTTTGATAATTTGGCTGGTACAAGTAATACTGCTGTAAACATAAGGGTGCATGTATCCCTTTGAATTAATAGTTTTTTTTTTTTTAATTTTGAAGTTTTTTATTCATTTAAGTAATCTCTATACCCATCATGGAGCTTGAACTCACTACCCCATGATCACGAGTCGCATGCTCCTTTGACTGAGTCAGCCAGGCACCCCTGAATTAGTGTTTTTGTGTTTTAACCCAGTAGTATGATTACTGAATCATATGGTAATTCTATTTTTTAACTCTTTCAGGAAACTTCATACTGTTTTCCTCAGTGGTTGCACCAGTTTGCATTCCTACTAACAGACTTGGCACATGGTTTTAAGTAGGGGAGTAGCATGATCTTACTCAGTTTCTGAAAAGTCACTCAGGTGACTAAATGAAGAATGGATCAGAGGAGAACAAGATAAGACTGAGAGACCAATGTGAAGGCTGATGTTGCGTGTATTTGGTGCAAATCACCAGTAAAGGGAACTCAGGAGGCAGAGCAGATTCTTCTGGGGGGATTGGGCACAGATTTTAAATGTGTTGAACTCACAGCACATGAAATACTGAGGTATGGAAGTTCAGTAGATAGTATGAGTTATGCATGTGAAGTTTAAGGTAGAGACTTCATTTGGAGTGATAGATTCAGGAGTCATTTACATCTGGCTGGTGTCCTATTCCTACCATATGACAGACCTTGAATATTACAGTTGCCTTATCCTAGCTCTCAAGGCACTTACAGTCCAGTGAAAGAAGCAGACAAGTAAAAAGTCCATATTGAAGGACTAGTTACAGTTATCAAGGATTCAGAGAAAGAAATAACTTAAACCTTGAGACTAAAAAGGGGCATGGGAAAATGCTCAAGGCAGAGTGGTGGGAGGGCAGTGCAAGAGGAAGGTCCAGTGTTGGTCAAGACATGGATGTCGGAAAGAAAGCACAGTACTTGCTGAAGCTCATTATGGATGGAGCATGGAATGTAAAAGGTGAGTAAAATGTTAATGAAATGAAGAAAGAACCAGGGGTTCATTGTGAAGAGTGTTGTTAGCCCTATAAAGGACTTTGGACTTATTTTTGTCAGGGTGATCATTAAGCGGTTTTTATCAGGGAAGTGACATGATCACATTTGGGACTCAGGCTGTGTGAGAAATGGATTAGAGGGAAAACAGCCAACATGGGAGAGACTAGACAAGAGTCTTTCTAATCATCTAGGCAAGAAATGATGATGTTCTGATATAAACATCTTCAGAGTTATTTAGAACATACAATTAGTAGAATAAGTGAATGAATGAATGTGGAGAACAAGGAAGAAGCATAATTCAGACCTGAAGCATAGAAGTGTAATTCAAATCTGAAAATATGATGACTTGGGCAACCAGAAGATGAAGGAGTCTTTCTTGAAATAGTGGTAGCAAATAGTGGAAGAGGAACTGGATTTGGGGACAAGAAAGAGAATGTGGTTTTGAATGCATCGAGGTCGAGATATTTGTGAGTCACTTGGATCCAACTAGATACATGAGTCTGGAACTTAGGAGAGGGGCAAAGGGTGTTGTAAAGACTTGGGAATTACTACTAAGGTTTAGATGCTTTTTCTGAAGTTACAAAAGTAGATGAGATCTACATGAAGGTCATGTCAAATGAGGAAAGAAGGTAAAACTCTGAGAAATCCCAATATTGTAGGTACAGGTGGAAGGAAATAACCTGGAATGGAGGAGCCATGGAAGTAGGGAGAAAATGACAAGTGCTGGCAGTAGTCTGGATAGGAAGAGAATGTGGACAGTTGGATCTTTCCCAAGTTGGAATAATACTAGGTAGTTACGATAAAAGGAAAATGTCACAAGACCTAGAAAATTATTGTAAGATGCTTGAAGTGATCAGAAAAGGAGCGTAGATGGATGAAAAAAGATGGCAGGGGTGGAAGGAAACAGAAAAATAATAAATATAATAATAGATCTCAGTGTGGTCAAAATATAGCTAAGAGAAGTAACTCTGTGACTAAGAGGAAGAAAGGTTGTGCTCAGGGTGGAATTATTTTCATACTTATACACTTAAAATTGCACAAATAATGTATAAATGCATTCCTACTGAAAGTAATTAAGGGCACAGCAAATTACAGAGGGTAAAATACTGAAGTGCCTTCTAGGTCTTCCCCATCATCAGTCCCTTTCCCAAAGTAACCACACTCAGCAGTTTGGTGTTTATCTTTTTGGAAATTTTTCTGTGCATTTACATACATACATAGCTGCACATAATTTATTTTTACGAAAATATATCATAATACTTGCTTTTCAATGAATGTATTTTAGTGAACTTCCATTTATATCTAGTGTATTTGTATTATGCAGTTATAAAAATTTAACCATTTTCCTATGACTGAGCCATTGAGTTATTTGAGAATTAAGTATCAGATCAAATGTGTCAGAGGTGGAACAATATTGGGCAGTGACAAAGTCCAGGGTGAGGGTAGAGGAGTGGATGGCAGGAATAGAGCTGGGGACACCTTGGTGATAAAAATGTATGGGGTGGTGTGGTTGTAAGATGGCTGAAAACCAGGGGTACTAAGGGCACCCAAGGTGAAGGCAGAATTTGGGATGGGCCAAAGGATGGCAAGCTCTGATTTCAAGGAAGGATTCAGTGAATATGGGTGGATGACCAGGAGCATGGTAGATACCAATGATGAAGGAGGTATTGAAAAAATCTATGACTAGGTAAAAGAGCCATGAGAGCACAAAGCATTTTGTGCTTTTGTTTTTTGTTTTTTAAGGCTCAAGCAGAAATGTTCTGAAAGGAGCACTAGAGATCTAGTTACAGGGCTGATGGAGAATGAGAAATTTCTTTTTGAGATGCATTTATTACACATAGGGTTCTCCAGGCCCTGTGCGGTGTCTGGCAAAGCCTGAGAGGGGTAGGACAATTCATGAAGGAGTTGAGGATGGTGGGGTTTCCAGTGAAAGAGAGGATCCAGTGGTCTCAAAGGAAATGGGTGTGGTGGGGATGCTTGGGGTGTAGAGTGGTAGGTTTGGATGGCCTTATGACTTCCGCAGTGAGTAGTTCTGCCAGGGCCCAAGGAGGTACTGTGAGTGAGAGGATTTGGGGCCTCTCAGGAGTTCGTGACTTGGCATGAGGGTGCTCCGGAGAGATTTCTGGTCACAGCAGAGAGGCTGACCACAGAAACCAGTCACCATATACTGGGAACAGCACTTCTCTCCAGTGGGCAAACCCTGACTCCCCACTATGATCATCCCTCAAGTTGAGAGGTATTCCCCTGTTGGGCCTCAGTTTCCTCATCTTCAAAGTGAGTGGTTAGTGTCATTTGTCTCCCATGTCAGAATGTATAATTCCAGGTATTCTCTCTCTCTCATAAAATGTTCTTTTCCTTCTGGGAAAATTATACCATTGTCAAGACTGGCATCAGAAAGTAGTTTTCAGTGTTCATAGTTCTGGGTTTCTTAAGGATTTACATGAGGTGTGACATTTATTTAAATGGATTTGTTTCTTTGTTGTTCTTATTCCATGCTGGCTAGACAGCTGTCCTTGGGGTCTCTTGTCTCTTTCTGTGAAACTCCATTCATCATTCACAGAATCATTAATTTGCCCGTGTAGTGTTACCTCCTGAGGTTTCCTTTTTCTGTGTCAGTAGACCTGAAAACTAATGTACATTTCATGTATAATTGCTGGGAAGGGGCTTGGGGCAGGCATTGGAATGACATTTCCCTTTCGCTAAAGGATGTACCGTAATTCATTTGTTTTATGTGAGTCTTGGAGAAGGGGAATCCCAAATTAAGTGAATGAACCACTAAAAATATACTTAGGCATGGTAAGTCAGGCAGAGCTGTGTTCGGGTCAATTCAAATTATAAGCAGTTACTGAGCACCGACTCTGCCAGGCCCTATGCTGGGCTGTCTAAGAGAAAAGAAGAAACATGAAACATGGTTTTGTACTCAGTGTACAATTGGGGAGACCAAAATGAGCATACAAATGAGTAAGGATAAAAATATGTAATATTTCTCAATAATTAAGGAGAAGGTGTTAGAAAGTGGAACTTGATTAATGGACAAATGTACTATACAGATAGGAATTGCTATAGACTGAAAGAAAATGAGATACTTGAGACTATGATAGACAAGGAAAACTTTGAGGGAAAAGGTTTGTTTGATCTTAGATCTTAGTGCTTTAAGTATAGGTCTGAAAGTGTACGCAGGATTTCAATATGTGGACAAAATTCATAAGGCCATGTGTAAGGGGACTGAGAGTGGTCTGAACAAAGATATGGAGGCAACAAAATGCCTGGCACATCTGTAGTAACGCACAAGTCAATGGAAACATGAGGGCCCCGAGCCAGATGATGGCGGTCATGGAAGCTAAGCTTGAGGAGTTTGAATTACTCCAGAGGCAGTCTCTGCTCAGGACAGGGGGACATAGTTAAAACTCTCGTATATGGAGACTTTCTGAGTGGCAGTGAAGAAAGAGGAAAGCATGGAGGCAAGGAGACCATGCAGTATGATGAGAAGGCAGCAAAGCCCAAGTGAGTGCAGTGGGAATAGGCGAGAGGACCCCCCTGGGAGAAGAGAATTGGCTGCTTTGAAAGTGCCTGGCCCCTTCTGCTCCCCACACATACTCTTCCCAGGGCCTCTGCGCCATTGATCCCTCCACCTGACATGCTGTCCTCCCATAATGTTGCAGAGCTGTCTCTTGTCTTTCACGCTCTCAAAAAGTTCTTTCTATGCATACTCCAGGAACTTTCTATCACAATACATTACCTTACTCTGATAGTAAACTTTTTTTTTTTACTATCCCCAAGTATCTTACTCATTGTCATTCGTTCACTCATTGATTTGTTTGCTTAAAATCCATCTCACGTGATAAAATGGAAGCTCTGCAAGGAGAAGCCGTGGCTACAATGATCCATGGCTCTCATCTGTGGCACCCAGAATAATGACCAGCACACAGTAGATGCTCAATAAATGCTTGTTGTTAAAAGAATGACAGAGAAAGGTCTCTAGTCCGTTGCTAACATTATTATCGTGTATAAGGCATGATAATGAGTTTATGCTTAAGGGATTACAGACTGAGGTTTTGGTGCCAGTGATGAGCCTAAAAATGTTACCCCCAGGAAATTAAATGTTGTGTCAAAGAACAGATGTGAAAATCTTTGTTCCCTTTTCCTGAGCATCCACAGGACTAGATTGAGAATTCCTTCAATTCCATTGAAAGCATTTGCTGCAGGTTCCAATATACCAACAATATCTCCAAGGCCCCTTTCCTTCCAATGCTTACACTCTATGATTTTAAGTTACTGAATTCATAATCCAAATCAATATTCTTTTCATATAAGTGCTCAGCGAGGGTAGCCACATGCTTATTTCACTGAAACTTCCAGTATCTAAAATATTTATAAATGTTACCACAGGGGCCAATATTCATAGCTTGTTTCAAGAACCACATAATTAAATATATCTTATAACTTGGTACACTTCAGTTTTTATTTAAAGTTTTATGATAGAAACCACTGATTTTTAAAAAAATGAACATTGAGATGCTTGCTAAGGTTGCATTTGATTTCTTCTACATAATCAGATTTTGTACAGTGGAGAAGTCGGAAGTGAAAACTGAACTTATGTTAAAGTTTTCATTTGTGACTAACCAAGTATTGACTGAATCAAGATAAAAGTCTGTGATTTATTTATATCTCTTGAGCAGGGTTAAAATAATATCTTGAATAGAAGGCATCAGAAGCATTTCAGCAAACTTATATTTCAATCCAATGAACAGCCTCCAACAGACCTATATATGTAGGAATTAGGGTTCAAGGGGAATGAAGAGCTTAAGTTACCCATCTTGGCAGCAGGTGGAATGAACTTCCACGAGGGTGCGAGAGGGGCAGCAGCATGAGCAAATGAGGTGACTAGTAATAAAAACTTCTCCTTTATCTAAGCATTACTCAATTATGCTTAGATGGAAAAGCCGGAAAACGAATTCTCATTGCAAGAGAGTAGAGTTTCCTGCTCCAAGAAGACTGTTCCTATTCACTCACTGTTACCAGAATCTGTTCAGCAGCGGTCTAAGTGTGTCATGATGAGGATAAAAATATGATTTAAATAGTCCTATTAAAGTCATACAAAGCCATAAATGAGTGGTCTGCGAGTCTCCCCCAGGAGCAGTCTTTGAGGAGGAAGGAAGAAATGAGAAAGGAAGAAGTAGCCCGACAGGAAGAGAATGCATGAAAAGCAAACTGGGGCTTTCAAAAAAGGCTGTGTGTGTGTTTTGTTTCTAAATCTTTCTCAGAAGTAATTTTCTTCTGAAAAGGAGCTCTGGAAACCAGGGAAAATAACTCTAGCAGTGGTTCTCTTCTCTTCTATGAAGTCCTGCAGTCCAGCTTGAGAAAATTCTCTTCATCTAGAAGAGATAAAAATCCCATGGGGTAAAGCTATAGTGACACAATTGTGGGCTTTCTCTCCTGAAAGGACCAGTCAAGAAAATGTGCTATAGTAGCACAATCACCCTTTCCACTGTGGACCCCATCGGACATGGCTCCTCTAAGTCCACTATTATTATTACTATCGGGGAAGAATTAGTGTTCTTTAGAAAATGAGAGCTCCTTGGTTTTTTTAAGCATAGACATGATAAGAGATACAATGCAAAAAAAAGTTTATGGCTTAGCATTAGTGTATAATCTTCTGAGGTGTTTATAAATAACTGATAAGTTTTTTTCTCAGGATGAAGCTAGGATTTTTCTCTTTTACATGACATCAAAGGAGCTTAACTCTGGTATTCTCTTTGGAGCTCTGGTATGGAGTCTTCGGAACATGTTGATAACATCTTGGAGACTTATTCAAGGAGTATCCCTTCATGATTTCTTATTCTAATGGTATTGCAAGGGGAATACCATCCCACCCAGTAAACAATGAATAAATGGTACTCAGGAATTGCTAGTTGTTGATGATGGTAATGATGATGATGGCCTTACTTCATTCAAAAAGAAATACAATCCTGTTGAGATTTGAACAAATGTCTTTCCTTGAAAATGAAGACATCAGATTTTTTTTTTTACTCAGTACAAAAAAAAATGCTTTCGGTTTCCCATTTTCTATATAATAATTCTAGAACACGATTATACCACCAATGCTTACATTTAGTTTTAATTATCAACTGCTTCTGAGCTGCACAATGAAATGCTTCAGTGAAGCAAATGGAAAAATTTATTAGTCAGTTTGGTGCAGAAATATTTTTTTTCCAAACTGCGTATATTAGAGGAGTTTGCTGAAATACAGGTGTTTTTTTTTTTTTAAAGATTTTTTATTTATTTGAGAGAGAGAATGAGACAGAGAGCATGAGAGAGGGGAGGGTCAGAGGGAGAAGCAGACTCCCCACTGAGCAGGGAGCCCGATGCGGGACTCGATCCCAGGACTCCAGGATCATGACCTGAGCCGAAGGCAGCCGCTTAACCGGCTGAGCCACCCAGGCGCCCTGAAATACAGGTTTTTTAACTTCTTATCCAAACTATAAGTTTCCTCTCCATCTCTAGGATTCTTCAACTTTAGCATGTGCTGTTTTACTCCTGAGTGCTCACAATCACCCTTGTCCTTCAAGCTCCCCAAGTCTCAAATAAGATAGACGATTTTCACGTGTGGTTGGGAAATCTCCTTTTATTGGCTGAAGTTGTGCAGGCTAGAAATAACTCTTTTCAGAGCAGTCTGGAAATGATTCTAAAACTGGAACCATCAGGTTGCATAGTAGGGTATTTGGGCATAATGGTCAAAGGAAGGGGGTGCACAGACATATCGTATCCTAGGAAAATAATGCCAAGTGAATTTAGTGGAAATAAGTTGAGTGTTTGTTCAAGTATATCTTATATATAAAACTTGATGCTTCATAGTTAGAGTAGAAGATTAGGACACTATAATTTTCATCCCTTTCCAATCAGCCTGTATAACAGGCAGAATTATCAGCAATTCATTCAGTCATTCCACAACTATTCATGGAGCATTAACTATATGTCAGGCCCGGCAGAATCAAACACTGTTCTTGTCTGCAAGAAGCTTGCAGCTTGAAGCAGAGGAGGTATAGGAATATGCACTTACTCTGAAAAACAAACTGAGGGTTCCAGAGGGGAGAGGAGTGGGAGGATGGGTTAGCCTGGTGATGGGTATTAAAGAGGGCACGTATTGAATGGAGCACTGAGTGCAAACAATGAATCATGGAACACTATGTCAAAAACTAATGATGTAATGTATGATGATTAACATAACAATTAAAAAATTTTAAAAAAAGTTCTCTGAAAAAAAAAAGAAATATGCACTTAGGGTAGTGAGATAAATGAAGGGGAGTGGTTTGTAAAGACCCTGGAGAAGTACAAAGAATAAAATAACCCATCTTTAAGGTGGGGTACAGAGGAGATGATAACTGAATTGAGGGATGAGTAGGGGTTTATCAAGCAAGGTGGGAAGGCCATTGCAGAGCATGATAGATGCATGGGAATAGACAGCAGGCAGCAGGGATGATTCAAGAGGCTGTGGGAAGACTGGTGTGATTCCAGTAGGTATCCTTTTGGGGACAAGTGATTGGTTTTAAAGTTAGGACCGTAGGTAGGCATCACATCGTGGAACACATTCCTTGTAAGGCATATGGATTTGAACACGATGCAGTTCACAAGTGTATCACGTGTGAGAATGCTGCTTAAAATCACAATTTTTTGCAGCCTCACATACGATGAAATAGTGATTAAATGAGAAAATACATGACACAAAGCTATAATTAATTCATCAATGAATTATAAGAATTCATATTTTATTAATCATTATCAAAGTACTTGTTGAACACTTACATTGTGCCATTTACTGTGCTGGGAAAAGGAGATGCACAGGATAAAAGAAATTATTACTGTTCTTTTTTTTTTTTAAAGGTTTATTTATTCATTTATTTGACAGAGAGGGAGAGCGTGTGAAAGCAGGAACACAAGCAGGGGGAGTGGGAGAGGGAGAAGCAGACTTCCCGCTGAGCAGGGAGCCCGATGCAGGGCTCGATCCCAGGATCATGACCTGAGCTGAAGGCAGACGCTTAACGACTGAGCCACCCAGGTGTCCCGAAATTATTACTGTTCTTAAGTTGCTTAGTGTCTAGTGAGGGAAGCAATAGTTAGCAATCAGAACAACACATTGTGATCATTCCCATAATGGAGGACTGTGTAAGTGTTAGAGAAATTAAAAAGATAAGAGGGTCCTATTGGGAGAACAGATATTGTTAAAATGTCTATACTACCCAAAGTAATCTACAGATTTAATGCAATACCTATCAAAATACCAACAGCATTTTTCATAAAACTAGAACAAATAGTCCTAAAATTTGAATGGAACCCTAAAAGACTCAGAATTGCCATTTGGCAATTCTTTGAAAAAGAAGAACAAAACTGGAGGTATCACAATCTCAGGTTTCAAGATATACTACAAAGCTGTAGTCATCAGAACAGTATGGTACTAGTAAAAAACAGACACACATCAATGGAAAAGAATAGAGAGCCCTGAAATAAACACATGCTTTTATGGTCAATTTATGACAAAGAAGCGAGAATATACAATGGGAAAAAGTCTCTTCAGCAAATGATGTTGGGAAAACTGGACAGCTATATACAAAAGAATGAACCTGGATGACTTCTTACACCATACAGAAAAACAAACTCAAAATGGATAAAGACCTAAATGTGAAACCTGAAATCATAGAATTTCTGAAAGAAAACATAGGCAGTAAACTCTTTGACATCAACCATAGAAACATTTTTCTAGATCTGTCTCCTGTGGCAAGGGAAACAAAAGTGAAATTAAACTATTGGGACTACACCAAAATAAAAAGATTTTGCACAGTGAAGGAAAGCATCAACAAAATAAAAAGACAACCTCCTGAGTGGGAAAAGATATTTGCAAATGATGTACTGATAAGGAGTTAATATCTAAAATATGTAAGGAACTTAAACCACTCACCACCAAAAAAACAAATACTCCAATTAAAAAGGGGCAGAGTGGGACGCTTGGATGGCTCAGTTGGTTAAGTGGCTGCCTTCGGCTCTGGTCATGATCCCAGGGTTGTAGGATCGAGTCCTGCATTGGGCTCTCTGCTCCGTGGGGTGCCTGCTTCTCCCTCTGCCTGCCGCTCCCTCTGCTTGTGCTCTTTCTCCCTCTGTCAAATAAATAAATAAAATCTTAAAAAAAAAAGCAGAGGACATGAATAGACATTTTTCCAAAGAAGACCTCCAGATGGCCAACAGACGCATCAAAAGATGATCAACGTCACTCATCTTAAGAGAAATGCAAATCAAAAGCACAATGAGATATCATCTCATACCTGTCAGAATGGCTAAAATCAAAAACATGTTGTTTCTACAAGTGTTGGTGAGGATGTGGAGAAAAAGGAAGCCTCATGCACTGTTAGGGGGAATGCCAACTGAGGCAGCCACTGTGCAAAACAGTATGGAGGTTCCTAAAAAAAAAAAAAAAATAGAACTGTCCTATGATCCAGTAATTCCACTATTGGATATTTACCCAAAGAAGACAAAAAATACTAATTCAAAAAGCTATATGCCCCCCTATGTTTATTGCAGCATTATTTACAATAGCCAAGATATGGAAGCAACCAAAGTGTATGTCCATAGATGAATGGATAAAGAAAATGTGGTGTGTGTGTGTGTATATATGTGAAGGAATATTCAGCCATAAAAATAATGAAATCTTGTCATTTGCAATAACATGGATGGAGCTAGAGAGTATAATGTTAAGTGAAATAAGGCAGGGAAAGACAAATAACGTATTTCACTCATTTGTGGAATTTAAGAAACGAAAGAAATGAACAAAAAAAGACAAAATGGAGAACAAACTGATAGTTGCCAGAGGAGAGGTGGGTGGGAGGATGGGTGGAATAGTTGAAGGGGATTAAAAGTACATTATCATGCTGAGTACTGAGTAATGTATGGAATTGTTGAATCATTATATTGCACACCTGAAACTAATATAAGACTGTTAATTGTACTTAAAAAAAAAATCCTAGTTTTCCTTGGAGGTGTCAGAAAAAATGTTACAGAGTAAGGCTTAATGTACCTGTTTTTAAAAAAAGATTTATTTATTTATTTGAGGGAGAGATTGAGAGAGCATGGGTGGGAGGAGTGGCAGAGTGGGGGGGGCAGAGAGAGAAAATCTCCAGCAGCCTACCCGCTGAGCATGGAGCCCAATGTGAGGCTCTGTGTCACAACCCTGAGATCATGACCTGAGCTGAAATCAAGCATTGGACGCTTAACCGATTGAGCCACCCAGGCACCCCAGGCTTATTGTACCTTTTGAAAAAGGAGTAGGAACTTTCCAGAAAGAAACATGCTGTGAAGGAGGGTAGAGGGCATTCCAGGAGCAGAGAACAACTCGTCAATGGCTTAGATAAAGGGAAAGGCAAAATATGAACTTTCTGGAACACCACATAGGTCAAAGGGGTAAGAAATTATGACTGACAGGACCTCCTTCTATCTAATAGGGAAAATGGTAAGGCAAGTAGTGAGTTCTCCAACTGTGTAAGGGGTGGGAATATCTTTGACCATCTAGTTTGGTGTGAAGACTCGTGAGCATAAAAGCTTATAGTTAGAATGTCCAGTTATTACCGGAATCTATAGCAATTCTCTGCTTGGTTGAAATATCCGTTAAAACAATAGAGGAAGAAGCTTTGTAGGATTAAACAATATTATAAAAATGGGCATAAAACTGAAATTATATATGCTACTAATTTGAATATGCAGATCAGAGAGAAAATATCAAAACGGCAATATCTGCATTTTTAAAGTGCTGTTTATCACTGCTTTGCAACTTACTATTATTGGACTATTATCTTGATGATTAAACTTTTAAATTATATGTTGCATTGTATTAGGCTTTATACAATCATTAATTAGTTCACTCACATAAAACCCTGTGAGGAAGCAGAGGGATTTTATTACCTACTGTTTCACAGATGAGAAAACAAAAGCAACAAGGTTAAGTGGCTTCTTGAATTTCTCCTATCAGGTCTGGGGCCAGCAGGATAGGAGTCAGGCCCCCTGCATCGCCAGCCCTGCAAGGCCCCTTCAGTTCTTTGAGCCTCGCTCCCTCCACTAATTGGGAATGGGTGCCCCTGGTGTTCTTGAAAATTAATGATATTCAGTGCTACAAGATGTATCTGTCACAGCTTGTGTTTGTTTACTTGTGGCAATTAGCGACCATCTGCTCTGGAGGTGATAGTAGGAAGCCTCCTTCTTTGGAAATACTGACTTCCAGGGTGGAGAGAGTCTTGCTAGGCCCAGGCATTTAGGGAAGGAGAGTTGACAAGTGAAGAGGACCTTGGGTTCTCTGGAGAGGTGGTGGAAGCTGCATGCCCAGCTGACCAAGGGAGGGAAGCAATCTAAGTTGTTTATTCTCTGCTCTTGTTGCTTTTCCTTTTATTCCGCCCACTCTCTTCAAACCATGCTCCCCTTTCCTAGTCAGAGTTCCCACGGGACTAGTAAGGAGGTTGCTGCACAGGCAGTGTGGTCTCTCTGACCTTGGCCTTTTTTACCCAAGTGACCGCCTCTGGCAGAGTTGGGAGGACAAGTCCGCCTCCACACGGTTCGCACCAAGGGGCTGCCTGTGGCGTGGGAATGACAGGGAGGAGCCACGTGAGAGGAAAAGCCCAGGATCACACAAGGGACAGGATACAAGAAAGGAGTTGCATGATGACAAGGAATGTCTGTAGTGACTGCTTCGTGGAAAGGTTCTGCACCTTCCGGGATGATGAACTTGTCACTTGGCCTCTGCCCTGTGTTCTCATGTCTGCAAGGGGACCCAGCCAGACTGGAAAATAAGAGAAAGTGCTTTAAAAAAGTGGGTGTATATGTATATTTATTGAAGTATAATTGATACAAAAAAATTCACATATCTATCTGTCTTGATGAGTTTGGAACACACATACACCTGTGATAACCATCACCACCACCAATGTATCAAACCTATCCTTCCAAAAATGTTCTTTTTTTGTTGGTGGTGGTAGTAGTGGTGTGAACATAGGAGATCTATTCTCAATATTTTTAAAAATTTTAATTCCAGTGTAGTTAATATATGGTGTTATATTTGTTTCAGATGTACAATATAGTGATTCAGCAATTCCATATATTACTCTGTGCTTATCAGGATAAGTGGACTCTTAAATCCCCTTTGCCTATTTCACCCATCCCCTCACACACCTCCGCTCTGGTAATGATCTGTTTCTTCTCTATGTTAAGAGTCTGTTTTTTGGTTTCTCTTTTTTTTCCTTCGTTCATTTGTTTTGTTTCTTAAATTCTGTGTATGAGTGAAATTATATGATGTTTGTCTTTCTCTGACTGGCTTATTTCTCTTAGCATTATACTCTCAAGATTCATCCACGTTGTTGCAAATGACAGGATTTCATTATTTTTTATGGCTGAATAATTTTCCATTGTATATTTATATAGCACCTATTCTTTTTCCATTTATCTACTGACGGACACTTAGGTTGCTTCCATAATTTGATAATGCTGCAAGAAATGTAGGAGTGCATGTATCCTTTTGAATTAGTGTCTTTGTATACTTTGGGCATACAGTAGTGTGATTGTTGGGTCATAGGGTAGTTCTATTTTTAATTTTTTGAGGGACCTCCATACTGTCCTCCACAGTGGCTACCTCAGTTGGTATACCCACCAACAGTGCATGAAGGTTCCTTTTTATCCACATCCTCACCAACATTTGTTGTTTCTTGCATTTTTTTACTTTAGCCATTCTGACAGGTGTGAGATGTTATCGCACTGTGGTTTTGATTTGCATTTCCCTGATGATGAGTGACGTTGAGCATCTTTTCATGTGTCTGTTGGCCATCTGGCGATCTTTGGACAAATGTCTGTTCATGTCTCTGCCCACTTTTTAATTGGAGTATTTGTTTTTTGGGGTGTTGAGTTGTATAAGTTCTTTTATATTTTAGATACTAAGCCTTTATCAGACATATCATTTGCAAATATCTTCTTCCATTCACTAGGTTCTCATTTAGTTTTGTTGGTTGTTTCTTTTGCTCTCAGAAGCTTTTTATTTTGATGTAGCCCCAATAATTTTTTTTTGCTTTTGTTTCCCTTGCCTCAGGAGACCTATCTAGAAAGATATTGTTATGGCCAGTGTCAGAGAAATTACTGCCTGTGTTCTTTTCTAGGATTTTTATGGTTTCAGGTCCCATCTTTAGATCCTTAATCCATTTTGAGTTCATTCTTGTGTATGGGGTAAGAAAATGGTCCAGTTTCACTCTTTTACATGTAACTGTCCCATTTTCTCAATACCATTTGCTGAAGAGACTGTCTTTTTCCCATTGTATATTCTTGCCTCCTTTGTGGTAGACTAATTGACCATAAAGCTTGGGATTATTTCTGGGTTTTCTGTTCTGATCTATTGATCCATGTGTCTGTTTTTGTGCCAGTACCATACTATTTTGATTACTACAGCCTTGTAATGTAACTTGAAATCTGGAATTGTGGTGTCTCCAGTTTTGTTTTTCTTGTTCAAGAGTGCTTTGGCTACTTGGAGTCCTTTTTGTTTCCGTAAAATTTTAGGATTTTTTTCCCTAGTTCTGTGAAAAATGCTGTTGGTATTTTAATAGGGATTGCATTAAATCTGTAGATTGCTTTGGGCAGTATGAACATTTTAAAAGTATTTGTTCTTCCAATCCATGAGCATAGGATGTCTTTCCATTTGTTGATGTCATCTTCAGTTTCTTTCATTGGGATTTTATAATTTTCAGAAGACAGGTCTTTCACCTCTTTGGTTAAGTTTATTCCTAGGTTTTTTATCATTTTTGGTGCAATTGTAAATGGGAGTGTTTTCTTTATTTTTCTACTGCTTCATTATTAGTGTGTAGAGATCCAATGGATTTCTGTACATTGATTTGTGTCCTACAGCCTTCCTTACTGAATTCATTTGTCAGTTCTAGTAGTTCTTTCGTGGGTCGTTAGGGTTTTTTATATAGTGTCATGTCATCTACAAGTAGTGCAAATTTTACTTTTTCCTTACCAGTTTGGATGCTTTTTATAATCCTCAACATAGTTTAAAGTTCACAGTATTGTACTATATTGTACAGCAGATCTTAAGAACTTACTCATCTTGCATAATAAACTATGTCCCCAGATGGTTAAATGGCATGGCTGATTTGTGAGGTAACCAAACCCTAGGATTCTGGCTGCATTCCCTGGCACACCGGCTAACCTGACCATTGACTCAGGTGAAACTGTTTTTTTCAGGTTTACTCTGCATCTCAGGCTGAGATCTTGTCCTGGTTACTTGGAATTATCCATTTGTGTCTTTATGGATTTCTCCTGTTCTTGGGCCTGTTTTTGTCTCTCTGCCTACCACCTCGTGTTTTAGTCTGATCTCATTTACTGACAAGTATAAAACATGCCTGTCCTATGTCTCCTACCATCACTTTTGTTGTTGCCTTTCCAATGGCTCTTTCTCCACCTGTTGTCAGAAACCAGCACCCAGGAGAACACAGACCTTAAGTCTAATGTTGTAGAAACTCTGAGATCAATACCTCTCTTACCTGTATCCTTCCCAGGACATTTGTTTGTAAAGATGATGGCTTTGGCTGACACATGAGGTTTTTCCAAAGGAAGGATTCAAGATTGATGGTTTCTGGTGGCTTTGGTAGTGGTGCTCGAACTGGCTTCCATTGGCTTGTGAAGCCTAGTGTGTACATCTCTTTCCCATTCCATGTCCAGTGATGTTGGTAGTTTGAAGCTGGCTATGGTGGGTGTATTTAGACAATGGAAATTGTCAGACCTTACACATGAGGGTTGGGTTTTTTTTGGAGAGCCAGGTTACTAGTCGACCTTTACTACTGCTGATGGCCAGCTACATGGTCTATTAAAGGTGTTTCTATCTGATCTCCTCTTTATATCTCATGCTTCAAAGCTGTAAAGTGTTCAGTGTGTTAAACTGTGGTACTCATAATGTCCCTGGCTTTAGTTTTACTGGAAGCAGGTTGCAGAGTGAGCCCAAGGAACACAGCCTAATCTGAGTCCTATTTCAGGTTGCTGGCATGTTCTCGAGAGAAGAGCCCAGGACTGGAATCAGGAACCTCATGGGTATGTCTGTATTCTCTTACTAATCAGCTATATCATATAGAACAATTATTTTATGCTCAGCCTTCTTATCTGCTATATGGGGACAATAATTTCCTTTCACATGGCTCTTAGTACCTTGTTCTGGGAAGCAGATGGAGTAGAGTCTTATAAACCAGAGGGCTGTATTTGACCAGGATGAAGAGTATGAGCTGGGAACTGAAACAGACTTGGTTCAAAAGCTGAGTTTGTCCTTAAAGGGACCACCTTACTAACTTATCAATTCTAAGATTCGGCTAAGGACACCATATAATCAAGGTGGTTGTAACAATTAAATGAAGTAAGCTTTTAAAAAGTGCTTAGGGCTCAGTAAATGGTTGCTGTTATTATTAATAATGCTTTGAACATGCTATACAAACAGGTGCTTTATTATTATTTAACTTCAGCATATGGAACATCAGTCATGATCACTTTGTCTAGTACCTGGCTTAGAATAAATGTTCAGTAAATTTTTTTAAAGAATTGTGAAATTCAGTAGGGTTATTTTCAGTACAGTTCAAGTTCAGATGATTGACTTACATGACTAACCATACTCCTTAGAGGAAAAAGAGTTTTTGCCACAGATAAAACATTTTTGGCAAAGTGACTGAAAGTTGTCCTTCAAAAATCTAAAGAACCTGGTAAGTGAGGCAGGCTGGTAATAAATTGCCTTAATAGATGTAAGACATTATAGATTTTATCCTGGGGACTTGAGAGTTGTCATAAAAATGGCACTTATATTCTAATTTCTTGGGAGTTGTTTGTAAGAGTCTTGTAAGTGTTCCCTGGGGAATTAACCTATTCACATTCAGGCTGAGTATAGAAATGTTCTTAGCGATTCCTCTTAGAAATGTAAATCGAGTCGAGTTCCACATTTATTCAGTACCAGGAAAGCAGCGCCCCTTCTTCATCACCCCCAGCTTAGAAAGCAAATGGGGATTTGATTGTTTCTCTGTGTGTAAAACTATTGGGGAGGCAATATGGTCTCTTCATGGTGAGAAAAATATTTCACCCATCAGGGTCATTAATTCCATTCCTTTAGTTTAATGTCTTACTCCTGAGGAGAAAGTAATCATGAAATAGTTACTAGGCTGCCTTACAAAAGGCTCTCATTTACTGTTTGAGCCAAGGAGAGACATTGAGCCTTCCTTTGAAGGAGGGTGCCAATGCTTGGTGGAAGGGAGCCTCAGCTTTGAGGTCCAGTAGAGTCCCGGCAACCTTGGGCTCCTTGCTTAGCTTTTCTGAGTACCCATTTCCACATTTGAAATAGAAGGAAGATATTTGCTACTCTCTAGGGGGTGATGATAAGGATTAAAGGAGCTCATATATGGGTAGTAGAGTGCTGGGTAGGCACAGATTCTGAACCAATGTTCATCTTCTCCCCATTCCCAGAAGTTGGTTGTTAACTCTTGTATGTTTGTTTTTTTAAATCAAATCTGTGGCGCTAGTTAAAATATCATAAGGAAGATTTGGTGGGGTGGCGGTCTCAACAGGCATGGGGACTGCTGCAGTGGATATGGCAGTGATGGGGAGAGATGAGGGAGAGATTCACATATTCTGAATGTGAATATGTCATGGGCAGGTGGGAATTTATGGCCAAGGAGCAGGGTAAGGGAGAAGTACAGCTGAACAAGACTTGACAGGATTCTCCTTGAAGGCAGGCCAGGGTGATCAGACATCACCTGGAATTTGGCGGACAAGGGGGGATTCTAGTTAAACTGACTTAGCAGGACTCCTGCTAAAGTTGGACAGTGCAGAGATGAGTACAGAAGTATAAAATTCAGGCCTAACTTGAAAAGAATTCAGGGAAACCTGAGTAGAGTTTTGTCAGGAAGAGAATCTTTGTCACCTCTAGGGTACATTTGTTTCTGATGGCCAAGGTAATGGGTTCTGACAAGGGCTGAGGGGATGGAGGTAAAGAAAGACCCAGAACTAAGGGCGTTGTCCTGAGAGGGGGGTCTGTGAGGCAAGCCTTAGAACCGCAGGTGGCCTGTTGGTGGCAGGCTGGGTGTAGCACAATAGGGGAGAGCCTGGAGGAGTCCAGGCAAGTCTCCCCTTCTTTGCAGTTTTGCCTGAGCCAAGTCAAGGAACTTGGGGACCTCCTGCTACTGGAACTGCTGCAAAATCTCTTCGAATTTTGGGACTCTACTTGGATTATTATTACTATTATTATTTTCTGTTTTTGAGAAGGGGCCCCACTTACCACAAGAAATAAGTGGCTTTATTTCTAAAGTAAAGTCACTAAGTGACTGACAGTTACAGGCCCCAAATTGAAATAAAGAGAAAGAGTGGTACTTTGTAAAAGGTTCCCAGGAAAATATAATTGTTGTTTAAAAAAAAAATAGGCAAGACCAGTCAGGTGAATAAAGATGTATGGGTTAATTGACGAATCTGCGTCTCACCTGCATCTTTTATGTGGCAGATATGAATGCTTTATAGGTAATGAGGTCCTCATAGGAGAGTTATGGCCTATCGGCCTGACATTTGTAAAGCTGTAAAATGTAGGGGGAGATTTAACAAGCAGGATGAGCTGCCCTCCTGCATATTAACACAATTATGCACCTATGCACATGTCTAGGAGTAAATAGTGTATTTATAGCATTAGGATTCTCCAAAGGATATTAAGCAGACAGTGCAATTTGCATTTTAATTTTCTTACAAGAAAACCTTTCTATTTGTCTTAAAACTTCCAGGAGCTCTAAGCCTTTTTTAGCTGCTCCCGTGGTCTCTGTCTTTGTCCTACATACTGTGGCCCGTCTGGCAGGACTGATGGCACGCTCAGGTGTTGGGGATGGAGGCCGGGGTCGGGGATGGTTCAAGCTTTCTAACATGGAGATGCTGCTGCATGGGGAGGCCAGACGTTCTGGAAAGCCAAGAGACATCAGTGACCATTTCCATGTTGCTGACTGTCAGCTTGTTTGTAATATTTGGCTTGCTGTTCTTTACATAACTTCCTTCCCTAGAAATTTTTTTTGTGGGGGAACCTAAAAATCTGTTAGAATAACCTAACTCTTGAAGTATTTTTATTTAAAGGATGAGAGGAAATTAACATATTTGGGCCACTAAAGGAAAGGTAACAGGTTAGATGAGAATCAGTTAAGAGTGGGAGAGACTGTCAGCCCTGGTCTTTCCCACGAACCAAGTTTTTCTCTTAAAAATCCACAGGCTTCTCCCAGCCTGAGGTAGGCTCCCCTGAATCACAGAAGCTTCAATACCTTTTCTTGTTCTCTGAGGCCCTTCAGGTCTGAGTCGCCCACCTCCTAGCAAGGCTACCAAAGTCCTGGGGGACTTTGAGAGGTTGGGAATCTTCAGTTTACTTTTGACTTGGCTAGATCAAAATAAAGTTGAGAGTTCAGAGACCTCTGTGCCTTCATCCACCTTCTCCCTTAGCCCCCCAATTTCTGCCTTTCCTTAAAGGCTCAAAAAGACCAAAATCTTATAGCTTTTCCCCACAAACCCTGGTGACACTGATTTCCGTCACTGAGCTGCCATAGTTGAATGAAGCAGGTATTCTTTTTTTTTTTTTTTATTCTTATGTTAATCCCCATACATTACATCATTAGTTCTAGATGAAGTGTTCCATGATTCATTGTTCGTGTGAAGCAGGTATTCTTCATCTTACTCTGCTCTGATTCAGCACTTCCCAAATGGCAGTGTATCCATAAGTCATTTGGGAATCTGATAAAATGGTCCTTAGGTCTGGAGTGGGATCTGAGATTTTTGCATTTCTGACAAACACTCAGTGATATCCATGTTGCTGGTCAAGAGTCTAATTGATTTGTGTGTGCTGGTCTTGACTGCCCAACTATGCATTTAATTGTCATGAACTATAAAAACCTGATCCTGTACTACCTGTATGACATGTTGATGAGCAGATGGGGAGGGGGCATATGCTCACTCGATGGTGGAGGCAGGAGGGAAGATGGTCAGGTGTTTGAATGTCAAGGTACACAGTGTCAGGAACTGTGCAGGATCGAGAATTTACCCTACTCTCAAGCTAACAAATTAGTCTTCCATGGTTTCATGAATGCTGACAGAAGACACAAGACTCCTGAGTCTGAGACAAAGAGCACTTTATTACTCACAGCAATACCAGTAGCTAGAATATCATCATGTGTGTTGGTTTTCCAAACCCCAGTTCCCCCAGAGCATTGCAACAAGGACAGAGTGATTCCTGCAGATGCAGTGGGCTGCATTACAGGAGAGGGACCTGGAGCTTAGGAAATGCTAATTACTTATGAAGGGACTGAAAGCAAACTTTCTCAGCCTTGACGCCAGAGACAGACACTGTCTGTCATCTTGGACAGCAGACACGTTTACCTTCTGTCCAAGAGGTAGATTCTCTATCTTCCAAGCTTTTTGCTCTTCAGACATCCTCGAAAAGATACTCTGGATCAAAAGCTGTCAGTGCTTCTGCTCACCGGATACACAGAAATGTGAGGCCCATGGGGAATCGTGTTCCAATACACAGGTAAACATAGAGTGATTGGATGATACTTGATATGTTAGTTTTCTACAGCTGCCGTAACAAATTACCACAAACTGGGGGGCTTGAAATGTTAGAAATTTATTATTTCACAGTTCAGGAGCTAGAAGTCCAAAACTTAGGTGTCAGCAGGGAGGGCTATGCTCTCTCTGAAGGCTCTAGGGCAGAATTCTCCTTGCCTTTCAGAGCATCCAGGGTCTCCCGGAAGTCCCTTTCGTTCCTTGGCTTGTATCTGCCTCCCTCCAGTCACTGCCTCTTCTCTCACATGACCTTCTTCTCTGTGTGCCCGTGTCTCTGCTTTTCTAAATAGCCCTCTCCTACACTTTGGTTTCTCTTCAGATCGCATAAATCTTTTGCCTTTTTAAATAGCCCTCTCCTTACAGGGACACTAGTCATAGGATTTAGGGCCCATTGTAATCCAGGATGACCTTTCTCTTAGCTTGATTACAATTCAACCCACAATACTTGAGGAATAAAAAGAAATTCACCATCTACTTCTAGTAGGAAAAATGGAAGTTGTGAACACGCGCCCAGGCTAATACTTAGGGTTGCCAAGCGGCAGCCCATTTTAGAGGAGAGGGATGCATCGCTTGCTAAGCTCTGTGCTGCTTCAGCGGGCATTTTCTTTGTTCCAGAACAGCAGCTTAAGGTCTCAGGGAATCAGGGTGAAATAGTTTTATGGTCTTGGCTAAATCTGGACTTAATTTTCAATCTTTCCTGTGTTTTTTATTTTTGTCCCTTAAGTAGAGAGCCTACCACCCAACAGCTACCCTCCTGAACCCCTTCCCCTAATCTGTTCTCCTATTTTATTATGAATTACATTTCTGGACCTCTCCCACCCCCTCAGAGCTAATTTGCCATTGGAAGCCTCTTTTTTTTTTTTTTTAATGGAAGGAAAGGCTGTTCTCAAAAAAATAAAAAATCAAAAGTATAGGTATTAGTTATCCGTGACAGATTAGGAAGGTATTTTGAGGGAAGAAGCTTGTTCCATTGCTCTTATCATCACCGTGGATGCCAGATCTGATTAATGAAGCTTTGTGCATGGATGCCGCACTGAGTTAGGCAACTAGACTTTGTCCTTTGCTTGAGTGTTTGAGATCTTTGCTATTTTTTTTTTTTCCTTCTTCTTAGATCTGAGGTAAGGTCCAAGGTATGCAGTGGAAGGAGGGCAAAGCCATAGACAATCCCATACTTAGGTGCTTCTAGCACCCTCTTGTTTCTCAAAGCTGCTTTTTTTGGCTTTTAGAGTAGCTTTGTTGCTTATACACCTTGTTCTATTCGGGGTGCACCTCCAACGATAGTTGAGTAAATACCCATTGGATGACCAAGATTATGGAATAGAGTGCTGCCTTATTTGGCCTCAAGAATGTGATGAGGAAGTTGGTGTGGGGGAGAACAGTACAGACTCTTATTGTCTTAAATTCCATGATTGCAAAGGCCATTCTAACAAAAGTTCCATATAACAAAGCTGTGTCTTTGTTTCAGAGAGTAAGGCTGTAGTGGAAATGTGCTTATCTGGTGATAAATCACTACAGAAAATCCACAGGACAGATGATCAGAGTTTTATTCCTGGCTAGCCAATGAAGCAGTCACCGTCTGTAGCACAAGCCTTGTACCCCTGGCACAGTTCCACTGTAGGAGTAAAAGATTCTACAGCTCTCTGCCCCTCTTTAAAAAAAGAAAAAGCTAAAAAGCTCCCATGTGCGTTCTTTTTAACCCTGCACAACCCAATAGAAAATTGGTCCAAATCTACTAATCCCCCCCCCCAATTGGACTACTAAATAACCAAAATTTGGCCAGAATAACTTTTCTATCTTATTCCGAGCTCACCTACTCACTCACATAAAGGCACAAACATAGATGTCTTTTTGCCTCCTTTGTTCTGAGAAGCTCCCACTATGACTCAGGCACTGTACTAAACGCTGAACTAGAAATATGAATGTGGTCCCTGTCTCTTGGGAGCTCAGGTGGTGGGGGGCATGGAGCCTGAGGAGGAAAGATGGAGAGGTGACATGGAAGTAAGGAAGTAGGATGAAACAAATAGGGGAGTGAACGTATATGGTGGGGAACATTTGTTGTGTACTGATTGGGCCAGGGAGAGCTTCTGGAAGAAAGAGAGGACTGAAGTGAGTTATGAAAAATATTTAACATATAACCAGGTCAAGCCGTGGAAGAGAGTTTTAGGAAACAGTATATGCAAAGGGCAGGAAGCTGTGCCCAGGGGCTGGCAAATGGTCCAGCTTGGCCGTCAGTAGACATTCAATTTATTGACTGATGTTTAGGGAGGCCCTTATTCTAGTCTAATTCCAGCTTAACAAAAGAATGAATGCCCAGTGGGGTTCATTAAAATGGGTGTGAAATATGTTGCATGCAGAAATGTGAATGTACATTACAGAAGGTTGCAGTACATTCATATAGATAGATATGTGTATATATATATATATTTTTTTTAAATGGAAAGAAGAATCTTGTCTTCTGTGATAAGCTATGTCACTCCCTCCCATTTAATGTGATTAAAGGCAGCATTTAATAGTTCCACAGAGCTTTCTGTGCTGATCCAGATCTCCTGGGTAGCAACCATTTCCTTTTATTCTACGCATTCTGGTACAAGATAAAAACAGCAATATGACATCAGTTATAAAATGAATCTGGGTGAAAAATAAAAACACACGGTACTGTGATTCTTTGAATTCAGAACAGTGAGGCATTTTTTTATATATACGTGTTGTCCTCTTTCATTTCTTTCTTTCTATGAGAAGTCCCTGCCTCTCCACTTGGGTGATGTTGGCAGTGCTGTGCTCTGCCCCTGAGTTGAAGACTGAATGGTCAACAGCAGTGCCAGCAGCTAGATTTTTCCACTGCCCACTGTCTGTGTCTCCTAGTCTTTACACCATGTGAGTGAACTTCAGGGGGTGTGTATTTGTGTGTGGATTGTAGGGCAGAGAATCCCAGAGGCTTATTACTACATGAACCTGAAGAGGAGGTCTTTGTGGGTGTAATTGTCTGTATTGAATGAGTCAGCCAGCCTTAGATCTGCTGGATGAAAAATAGAATGAGAGAGGTGGCCTGAGGGATGGGAATCTCCAGAGAAGTACTTTGAAGGTTAAAACAAAATACCCTCTTCATAAATGAGAGAAAGGACCACCTAATGTGTGGATGTGTCCACTTTATTTATTTTTGGGGTATTGATTTTGCCTTGTATACTTGAGAGGCTTCAGAAGGAAGGCTATCTTCCTGAGACACACATCTAAGTATTAATAGGTTTGTTTAAGTTTTTGATTCAGTTTCATTCAAAATTCTATATGCTTATTAAACTTCTACATGTCCTTCATTGTGCTGATGGAGATATAGGAGAAGGGTGCTGAGCTTATAGCCTTGTGGCGAAAATGCACACGGGCATGTGTATTTTGACAGTGTGGTTAGAAAAATTCAGTTCAGTGTTGCCTCAGTAGATTAGTATTAATTAAGCATTTACAGAGTGCAGGGTGGTAGGAGGTGCATGAGAAAAGGAACATGGTCTTTGCCACTTTCCACCTGGGTTTCTTGCGATTCTTTGAGCCTCCATTTCTTCAGTTATAGAATGAGGTTTATAAAAAGTGTCTTACTACATTCTCATGTGATGGCTGCATAGAGGCTGGTTCAACACACGGTATACAATGGGTGCTTAATAAAGATAAGTTGTTGTTGTTTTTTTTGTCCCTTGCCTTGTGATTAAGACCCTACCGTGGAATTTGGGGTTTCCAAGGACTAAATTTCCTGACTGAAGCTCCAGACTTCCTGAGAACAGACTTCTAGAGCAATGATTCCACAGCTGGGGACCCTCTTATCTGTAGGGTCCATCATTACTGCCCTGCTCCAGCTTCTGTTAGAGGAGACGTTACTGAATCTCATGTCAATTCAGGGTTTTTCCTAGCTGTAGGGATCCACACACTCATCATGCTCATGATTATTCCTGCACTGATTTCCTAGTTTCAAACATTTGCACTCACGTCCCCTTTTCACCTCTTAATCTACTTGCAGCCTGGGTCACCTGGATAAGCTCTGACACTCCTGATCCAGGCTTTTTTTTTCTGGTTTGACTGAGGAACTGCTGCCAAATCCAGTGTCCAGATGTTAATAATGTAGAGCTGAGACATACACTAAATAATACATTCAGAGAGTAATCATTTGCATTCCTCCCTCAGGTTTCCCATAGCCATTTCAGGAGGTGGGGAGGGGGATGGAGGAAAGGATACACTTCCCAGGGTCAACATTTGCTTCTCCTCCTTGATAGGCGCATCTGCAAAGTCCTGGTCCATGGTCTCTATAATGCCACATTACTTCCTTCTTTCAGGACACTCACTTCTAGAAGATGCTCCTGAATAATGCTATTTCATGTGGCTCATTTTCTCAACTCTACTGTTGGCAGTACAGTGACTTGTCTTTTTCTTAGTTTACATCCAAAAGTGAGTGTATTACTAGCGCACACTCTGTAGCGTGTGTGTAACTTATCAGGTAATGGCACGAGTAATGCTGTAGCACTTGGAGATTTTCAGCAGGTTGATGTCTCCACTATCTCATCTGATTTTCACATGAATGGGATTGGGGGAATGGTTAAAATTGGTTTCTACCACCGATAAGGATGCAGCAACTCAGACTGGTGACATTATCTGGCCAACATCATGCAGCTCTCTAGACTTGGAGTCAGGATTCCAGATCTGCTCATTCCAAATTTAGTGTCTTTTTTCTACACAATTCTTGAATTTGTTAAAATAACGTTCATGCAGGTTTTAGTAGATGAAATAGGTCAATTTCGTTGGGGATGCTTACATTTTAGTGAAGATCTTGGGTGCTTTAAAGCCGGGGACTCATTTCACTTAAAAAGTGTCCCAGGTGTCCTAGCAACCCTTCTGAGAGGATGGTGCTAGAAGGCCCTGTCCTCATCCCCTTGGTCTCTTGCCAGTGCCACTACCAGACCTGCCTATCTCAGCTTATTTCAATCATGTGTTCATAAATATTCCATGAAAAGGGTCTAATGTATGCTCGAGGTATACGCAAGGTTTCAGTTAATCTTCACAAGTAATTTACTTGCATGGTTTTCTGTAACTCTGTTAGTATCTCCATTTTTAACATGAGAAAACAGAGATCGAGAGATGTTAATTAACCAGACATCAAACAGTGACAGATCATTCTTCACATCCAAGTGCGACTTGATGGAGGCGCGTAAATGCTTGTGATGCTTCTGACCCATCCTGGCCTCAGTATTTTCCCGGCAGCCCAGAGCTGAGGCCTATTGCCTGAGGCAGTTTCAGAATTATATTTACCTCACCCCCTCTGCTGACATGTCCTTACATCCTCCTGGTGTCTTTCTCTGTTGTCACTGGAACAGCTAGATCTGGGCAGGCGGCAGGTGAGGTGGGTTTGGGGGGTTATGGTAATCCCTGTGCTGGAAGTCCCTGACTGTCTCAAAACTGCTGCACAATGACCTGGTCTCGTGGGACTGGCCCCGTCAGCTCTGTGATGATAGCCTCCACACACCTCAGTTTGCCTTCTCTGGTCCTGAAGCAGAACATTAAGCACCTGGTACCCTTTAATGTCTGGTGTACTTTACATTGAAGTCAGACCATTAGCCACAGCTGGGTGGTTCTTTCTGACAGTGGTTCCTGCAACTAAAACCGAGCCTCCCAAATACTCCCAGCTTTTGTTATGTTTAAAGTCCTATTTTTTTTTTTCCATGTAGAAGAGTGACATCCTCATGGCAGAGTCTGTCTCCAGCTCCATCGGAGCATAACAACCTTTAGCTGGAGGACCAGACTTCCATGGATTGCTCAGCTGCGGTGCTCAATTAACTTTCCAGTATTTTTTCCCTGTTTTCTCATAACACACTGTCAAACACGTCAAACACAGAGCAGCTTTCTGATGTGGACACTGGCTCATTAGGCCCCAGCTGAGATCATTAAATTCTGTTTCTTTAAGGCCATGGAAAGGGCAGATTTATGCTTCCTTTGATAGAGCTGGTCTTCAATTTCCTCCCTATTGTAACAGATAGTTGGTGATGAATCAGAGATATTTCAGACTCTACTAGGGGAAAACAGACTGCTCGTAGGATTGAGATTTCTGGGTAAGAGCAGCATACATGAGGCCATTGGAGGAACACACATTTTGGGTCTTGACTCCTACCATGGGTCAGTCTTCATGACATTGCTTCCTTTAAGACAGGCTTTCTCAATCTTGGCACTGTTCACATTTGGGCCAGATCATTCTTTGGTGTGGGAGGCTGTCCTGTTCATTCTAGGATGTTAGCAGCACATCTGGTTTCTATCTACTAGATACCAGTAGCATACTCTGTAAGTAGCAACAACTAAAAGTATCCCTAGATATTGCCAAATGTTCCTTGGGTACAAAGGCACTCCCAGGTGGAAAACAGTGCTTTAGGATTTTCCAGGAGTTTGGCCCCCTCAAATTAATTCTCTAGAGAGAATTCAACCATGAATGTAAGTTATAAGATGGTAGGCATGAAAGCATTTGATGGTTGTCACTAATATGGCCAGACAGCAAAATTGTGAATCAGGGGGAAGGGTGTTTGCAGTGACTTCAAAATTGTGTTTTGTTTCTCTCTCTTTCCACCCTAAACCCCTTTCTTTCTACCCTGCCCACTGATACTTACTGTTCATCTGTTTTGTCATAGCACACGAATCCCCTGCTGTAGGTTGGATCAAAGTTGGATCTCTTACTGACTCTCTATGTTCTCTGGGCTTTACTTTTCTTCTCATAATACCTATGAAACATTACTTTTATTCTGTTCTCCAAGAATCCTGCTAGCTGGAGAAACAGTGTACATATTCACAATCTTGTTTTAATAGGCTGTTATTGGTTGAATGGGTTAATCCTCTCAGATTTATATATTGTATAAATCTAAATATATGTTTTCAGCATGTAACAGGTAAAGAAATAGGTAATGAGGGATGTAGACACCATAGCAGAATTCCAGAGAGGTTAAAAGATAAGAAAGCCCTGAAATCCCACCTCTACCTAACTATGCAAGTACCTAGGGAGATCACGGCAATATTCTTCAAACTGTTACATAGTATCTATAACTTTTTTAAATGTGTGGACTTCAATATATGTATTATTTGTAAGCTAAATAAATGCATTTAAAATACTAAATATTAATAAAGGTTAAATCTTATAATTTTAAGTTACTTTAAAAATTTTTTTAAGATTTTATTTGAGAGAGAGCAAGAGAGAGCACAAGCAGGGGGAAGAGCAGAGGAAGAGGGAGAACAGAGGCAGAGGGAGAGGGAGAAGCTGACTCCCGGATGAGCAGGGAGCCCAACATGAGGCTCTATTCCAGAACCCTGGGATCATGACCTGAGCTGAAGGCAGATGCTTAACTGACTGAGCCACCCAGCCACGCCTTAAGATACTTCTTATAACTTGAAGTGACCATATTTTCTTTCTATATCCTTTCAAAGTTATCTTATGATTTTGAGTCTGCTTGGATTCCTACTCTGGAAATGACTTCTTTTTTTTTTTTTTTAAATAGATTTTTTTTATTTTTATTTTTTTAAGATTTTATTTATTTATTCATGAGAGACAGAGAGAGAGAGAGAGAAGCAGGCTCCCAAGGAGCAGGGAGCCCGATGTGGGACTCGATCCCAGGACCCTGGGATCATGACCTGAGCCGAAGGCAGACGCTTAACCATCTGAGCCACCCAGGCACCCTGGAAATGACTTCTTAATGATGAGCTTCAGGGGACCTCAAACCCTCTAAAACTGGACACACAATTTTGTGACCCTATGTACATGCTGTATTTTTCTACAGAGAGGTCCATTGCATTCATACATTTTATTTTTTTTTAAAGATTTTATTTATTTATTTGAGAGAGAGAATGAGATAGAGAGCATGAGAGGGGGGAGGGTCAGAGAGAGAAGCAGACTCCCTGCTGATCAGGGAGCCCGACGTGGGACTCGATCCCGGGACTCCAGGATCATGACCTGAGCCGAAGGCAGTCGCTTAACCAACTGAGCCACCCAGGTGCCCGCATTCATGCATTTTAAAAAGAGGTCCTTAATTGAAAAGATACTAAGGACCATGTGCTATTCCTTGAGAGTGATCAAGCATTCATGCAGTGAGCTGTGATAGGATGTATGCTTTTTTGTAAGGATGCAAGGATAGAGAGCAGCCTTCTCAAACGCTAGTCCTCCTTGGCCTCCTGATGCTGCATCAGGGGAGTTTGCTCAGCCTCCCCCAGTCCTCTCTGGTGATCGTGAACTGAATCTGTGAATTTTAACTTTGCAAATGTACAACCACCCTGACTTGAAACTAGAAGGCGTTTTAGAGATCCTCTAGTCTTCCTTTCTGTTTTTAGAGGTGATAAAAGCAGTGCACCCAAGATCATCCAAGTCTTCTCCCTGAGTGCTGCTCTGTGAAGGTTATTTTATAATTGTCATACCATACAACAGCTTTAATATTAAAAAAGAGAAAATTATAATAAATCAAGGGTTCTGGCCTGCAGATGTTAAGAACTATTAAACACATTTCTAGAATTTACCTTGAATCTCTCCTAGATCTGAGCAACTGGACAGAGTCACTGAAACAGCATCCTTATTTAAATGGGTGCAAGTATTTGAGGAGAAGTAAATTGGAATAGTGAGTAAACCTCTTGAGGTGCTAAGAGCACTCATTTCTTTTAGTCTGTGGTGGGGCTGTTTCAGGGATGTCACCGGGAATGCATGCATGCAGTCGCACATCAGAGCTATTTTTAAGTAAAAGAAATGACAAACAGCATAAATATCAGTGCCTTTTCCCACGTGCTGTTATTACATAATAATATGACCTAGAGCAGAGAGAATTTCTCTTTTTCTCTGAGGCCTGTTGCTCATCTCTAGCGTTTCCATCTCTGTTCCCACAGGCAGGAGTCTGTGGTTGCTGCGGCGTCTGCCTCTCCCCTGGGTCAGGAAAGCAGGTGGTGACAGGTGTGATCATGCATCAGCGCAACGCTCATGGTGCTCAGAGCACTGTTGCCCCCCGTGGGCAGAATGCTTCCTGTTGTGCGGACATCTACTCCTGAGGGTCAAAGCTTGCTCTTCCTTCGAGCCCTGCTCCTGCTTAGGATAGCCGAGAGACCACGATGAACACCATCTTTCTCACTGTGCTCCCAGGAGCCTCCATTAGGGCTGATAAGGCCATGAGACTCTTATCTCTTGTGCACACTGGGTTTCTGAATGAGCTTTCCAAAAAAAAAAGTGTGAAAACTATTGATTTAGTCCACCACTGTGCTTACTCCAAGTGGCAGTGACCCATCTGTGGTCTCTTTCCAGGGTCACTCCTCTAGAATCACAGGGAATTCAAGTTCTTCTTCCCAGAAGGCCTTTATTAAGTCCCCCGGACTTTTCCCTCTGCTTTCCTATTTTAATTATGAAGGAAGAGTGTGGATTTATATCCCAGGCGTTTAATCCTGGGTCCCATATTGTGAAGACATGAAGATGACCTGAATCTGGCTCTCAGCCCGGAGCCAAGCCCAGGAAAGGCTAGCAGGACTTGGCAGAGTGAAGCCAGGCTGTCGCAAGCCTCAAGATCCAGGAGCAAAAAGCAGATGGTTAGAATTATAAGCTACTGAATTTCTTTCTTTTTAATGCAGCGTAACTTCAGTAAAAGCTGACTAAGGGAAGCACTTACTGTGTGTCAGACTCTGTTCTGAAAGGTGGAGATACAGTATTGAACAGAACAATCAAAATCTCTCCCCCAGGGAGATGATATTTTCCCTCCTGCCTCTCCGTCTCTCTCTCTCTCTCATCTTTTCTGTGTGTGTAACATAATATACATTAGTAAGTGTTTTTTCGATATGATGCATGGAAATAGATATGTTCACATGCTGAGGACATGCAAGGAAGCATGCTCACTCACATGTCAGGAATAGTTGACTCAGAACAGGAGAAGAAAAACAGCAGTGGAAACACAGAGTCCATTTCTAGCCAGGTTGGAAACTGGCCTGGGCTTTTTCCTCTCTGTGATCCAGCTTGCCACCAACTGTCTTTTCACAGTCTTCTGACTTAGGAGGTCACTTGGGGAAATTCCCAGGGCAGGAAACCAATAAAGATTTTCCCGTTTAAGATGTTCTAGAAGTGGTCCTCTCTCCTTCCCATGACTGCAAGAGCAGCGGTGACTGCCGCCGTCAGAAATCACAGTGACAGCTTCCATTTAAGGGCAGAGTGCTCCCATGTTGGCTGCCCCACTTGTAGCAGCCTGGGGACACCAGCGTTAGCAGTTTATTACTGGGTAGAAGAAAAACCTTCGCTTCGTACAAGCGCCTCGACCTTACAAGGTCTTCACAGACAGATGGAGGATTTGCTCCCGGGAAGCTGGGGACCGTGCATAGCGTGTCCCTGCAAACACTTGCAGGCCCTGCACCTCCCCTCTGCTCCTCAAGCAGCTGTCAGCTCACCGATCTTTATTTACAGTTTCAGAGATGCCACGTGTCACCCACGACAGCGCCGTCATTGGTGCCCTCCTAGAAAGCACCTAGGCTGACTGGAGGACACTTATGTAAATACTGTTTGTATAGTAAGAATTCTGTCTTCCTCATACTTCAATATACTCGAAGCACACAGAGGTTTGTCTCTGTAGAGCATACTGTACTTTATAACCATTTTTACATATATTCCCTCATTTCATCTTGTAGCTGCCTTGTCCTGTAGGTCAAACAGAATTTATTTTGCAATTCGTGAACGTGCCCAGAAAGTTCCAGTAGCTGGCCAAAGGCAACATAGCCGTAGAACAGTTTTCAAATAGAAACCTGTTTTCAACCCAATTGTCTGGTATTTTTACCATTTTAAAATGCTTAGCAACCATCTCTTCTTATATTTTATGAATATCTGAAGACTTTAATGTTTTTTAAACGAGTTTTTTAAAAGAGAGAATTGATGTTTTATAGGTGAAGGACAACACTGAACCCCCTCCCCTGTACGGAATGCCAAGAACGCACTTGATCAGGGTCGAAAATAAAAAAATGGAAATGTACAACCCCAGCCTGGAGGGTTGCAGCCCGGTATTAGATTTTTGTTCTGGGTGTCTAGTTTAGAACCTGACGCACAGGGAATACTTACCACATTTTTGTTGAGCAAGTGAATGCATAAATGTATGAATAAGTTTTCTAATCTAACAACTCGTTGTGGTAGACAGATGCATTCCAAGCATGTGGGGTGCCTACCCAAGAAAAATAAGGTGCTACTTGGAAGAGGGCAAACACCCTTCTCTAAGAAAACAAATGCCTTCAAGCAGTGATTCCAACCAGCCTGTCTACTTCACACTGTCTCCCCAGCATCGACAGCCTGTTGAAATGCCATTTCTGTGGTCAGTGGTGACCACTCTTTTCTCTGGGGGGAGCGGAGGGCTCTTTCCTCCTCCTCTTCAGCCCTGTTGCTACCAACAGAGTTCGTAAGACGCATCTTTGTTGTGGATGCCTTCCCCACACGGCTGGCCAGAGCTTCTGAACGGCTGCTCTCCAGCTGTGAAGGTTGTGCTTTAGTATCTGTTTGGTGGGACTGGCCACATAACATTTTTGCCCACTCTTGACCCTTTGGCAAGACACCGTTCAGTCTACAGATGATGCTCTGCTGCATTTGCTGATCCTCCTCGGTGATTCTGAATCCACCAGAATTAGTGGGTGTGGGAGTGAGTCCGAATGCTCAAATGCCATCTCAGTCCCCACCATTTACTAGCCATTGCTCCGTGTGCAGCCAGTGAGCCTCTCAGGCTGAGCTTAAGGAAAGCTTTTATTTTTTTAATGTAAAACTCTATTTCAATGCAAAGTAAAAGGTACTATATGTTGAACATCTATGTATATGGCAGGCAATTTTAGTTTTTAAATCTACAGTCCCTATAAATTCCTAAAATGAGGGACTTCCATTTTACAGATGAGGAAATAGAGGGCTTTCCCAGCTCTGGAATGTTTGACTCTAGGGATCATGGTCTTCCATTTACTGAAAATATGACTCGACTCAGAAACGTCAGTATTTCTCCACTGAATAGCTAATCTAAGCCAAATTGTTTGGTTTGACATTCCAGACCCTCCTCAATGGTCGAAAGCTTCCATGCCTAAATTCTGAACATGTTGTGACTTTTTCCTGGCTCTCGAATCTGTATTCCTGGCTCGGCTACTCCAATATCTTTATTGTGCCTTCCTCTCCCCAGTGAAATCCAAACATTTTCTTTTTAAGAATTTTTTTTTTTAAAGATTTTATTTATTTATTCGAGAGAGAGAGAATGAGAGAGAGCACGAGAGGGAGGAGGGTCAGAGGGAGAAGCAGACTCCCCGCCGAGCAGGGAGCCCGATGTGGGACTCGATCCAGGGACTCCAGGATCATGACCTGAGCCGAAGGCAGTCGCCCAACCAACTGAGCCACCCAGGCACCCCCAAACATTTTCTAAGCCCCTGCCTACACCTTACCTTCTTCCTTAAACCTACACAGAGTAACACCTAGTCTGGTCTCCTACAACAAAAGTGCCAAGAGAACTCAGCTAATTCCCACTAACATCCTGTAGTTTGAGTTGTTTCTTAGAATTGCCCTCTGTTTATGTGTTTCTGCACAGTTTCCAAACTAAACTCTAAACTCTGAAGAGCAGGGGAAATCACTTTTTTTTTTTAAAGATTTTTATTTATTTATTTGAGAGAGAGAATGAGAGAGAGAGAGCATGAGAAGGGAGAGGGTCAGAGGGAGAAGCAGACTCCCTGCTGAGCGGGGAGCCCGATGCAGGACTCGATCCTGGGACTCCAGGATCATGACCTGAGCCAAAGGCAGTGGCTTAACCAACTGAGCCACCCAGGCGCCCGGGAAATCACTTTTTAAAAAGCTTCCTCAACACTTGGCAGAGAACTCCCAATTTTAGACAGCCTTACTGAATAAATTATTTATCTGAACATATCTTGATGGATTTTTCTCAGAAAGTTACCATCTTTAACTCTTCTTTGGTGACACCCAGGTGGTCCCTAAAGCTGTTTAAGAGTAATACTCTGTGTAAAATTGTTTATGTCATTGCTTAACTCAAGCTCACAATCAGCTCAGAAGACATCTACTATTATCCCTGTTTTGCAGATAAAAAAAACAAGTCTAGTGGCTAAATGGAGTAGTCAGGGTTAAAAAGAGTTAGGGAGAAAATCAGAACTGGAGCAGAAGACTTCTGATGTCCAATCTAGAGTACTTCTGGTGCCTCTGTGACACCTTCCTACCTTCCACTGTATTGTACCCAGTGTGGAGCTCAAGTCTGTTTGTCCCTTTACATCATAGTTCTCTAAAGATAGCAATAATCATATGCATATTAACCTAATAAAAAAGTGATTTACAGTGACTTACCAGATGCTACAAATTTCCTAGTGGGAAAGGCCTATTGAATCTGGGATTTATATTTTTGAGAAGTGAAACCATTCTATTTTTTTGTGTGAACTGGGTTGCAAGAAATGTTTTCTGACAAGCTTGGGAGGGCATGGTAACCTGGGAAAGCTCATATATCATCTGCCAGTTATGACTTTGAGACCTGAAGCCATCTTTTTGTGTCCTGGTCTCTCTTCCCTTTCTTTATTAAGGTGCAGCTCTCCTGTGAGGATGCATTATCATCCCTTCGAGCTGATCTATCAGCTCACTGAAGTGCAAAGGCTTTTCGTACTCACATGTAGTATATTCAGTGAACCACTGGAAAATTACAGGACTCAATAAAACCCACATGTCCCTGAATTCAGTCCATGCTCTACAGTTTTCAATTTGCCTCACCCATTATTTCTTACAGGTGTGCTCAGGGTTATGCAATTTGATCACATTATACATTTAAAATTTTCTCACTGACCCCATCCTTACTAGATATGTCGAAGATAAAATGTTTTCAAGTGCCATTTAGTACTAATGGAATCTGAGAAGTAATAAAAGCGTGTGTGTGTGTGTGTGTGTTTTCAAAGGTTTTTTTTGTTTTTTGTAGGCTTTTTATGGAGGTGGGTGGGTAAAGTGGAATATACCACAATACCGTTCCAGAAGATCATTTTTTGAGTTAATCAGGTTAGGATTTTGGAAATTTAATTTGAACCAAGTTTTTATCAAATGTAACTATCAAATGCAACTAAGCAAATGATATGAATCAATAAAATATAATTTGAGAAGTAAGTATGTTAATTTGTTTAAATTAATTAAATTAAAAATATTTCCCTAGATCAGTGTCATCCAATTGGGATAGAATGTGAGCCAAGCCACATACCCAATTGTACACTTTCTAAACCACATTTTAAAAAGGTAAATAACTGTAATTTTAATAACATAGTTTATTTCCCCACATATATCTAAAATATTATTTCAGTGTATACAATATAAAGCTATTGGGATATTTTACGTTCTTTTTCTTTTTACTGTCTTAAAAATAGAGTGTGCAAAAAAAATAGTGTGCATTTCCACTTAAAAACACATCTCAGTTTGGACTAGCTACCTCTGTGGTATGCTGGAACTAGCTTGCACTGGATTGCCAGAGCCTATTGTTAAATTTTCAGAGTTTCATGACCTGGTTGATTCGTAGATTAAAATTGGGCACGGTGGGAATATTCATTCCACAGATAACATCAACTGTTGTAGTTTGGTGGGGAGAGGGGGAGAGGGGTAGCTGATTGTTAAATATTCAACAATGTACCACTGTTCAATAGCCACTGTGGCTAGTACCTATCATGCTGGACAATGCATTCCTAGCTAATAAAGAAAATTATTGAATAAAATTAAGTTGGATGCTTAACTGACTGAGGCACCCAGGTACCCCTGTTAGATGTGTTTCTTAAGCATGTTTAGAAGTCTTTAGTTTGTGCTAAGTGTGGTGACAGAATGGCACTTCTCACAATAGACACCACTTGGAGAAATACCAGAAGAGAGAAGACAAAAAAAACAGTGACTTAATAGTTTTGACACCCCATAGCATAACTGCTGTCTACTCCATACATTTCCACATGGATTTGTGTTTGGGGTGGGGTTTGCTTCTTCTGGACTTAAGAATGGTCTAATTGTGAATGCTGGTATTGATGAGGAGAGGACTAGGGAAAGGAATTAACGTAAAAACATGAGCAAGTATGAACTTTCTTATAGATGTGAGTCCCAATTTTGTTTTATGAGAAAAGAGTTTATATTAAGATATTAGTTTATATATTTAAGCCTCATTAAGGATTATTAAATGTTATCTATTAAAAAGCCCATAATTCCTTCAGTTTTTAAGATTACCTACTATACTTCTAATACATTAAATTTAAGTAACTATATCTAATTTTAGTGGAGCAGGATCGTGGGGTAGGCATGCTAGAGTGTTTTATTATAAAAGTCTCTGATGTCTATAAGAAATATATACACTTCCATAAAAACAATAATAGCTTGCTTTTATTGGGTATGTAACTATATGCCAGGCACTTTAAATATTTATTTCAATTGATTTACACAATGATCCTAAGTGGTGGATATTATACAGATTCTAAAGAGTAGGAGACTAAAGCTCAGGAAAGTTAGTGGGTTCAAAGTCAGCCATTTGGTAAATGGTAGACCCAAACAATGAACTAAGGTCTTGCATATTTCAAAATCTCTGGGCTTTCCTCTATGTCAGACTAGCTTCCTTAGAGTTTCAAGTTCACTCCGTGTTTTTCTTAGTGGGGAGATGGGACTAAAGCCAGGCTGGAATTATCATGACCTTAGAAACAGTAAAGGCTCTTTTGTTCAAACGGTGAGGGGCGGTAGGGAACTGAGGCAGGTAACAAGCTCGGATATGTCTACCAGAATATAGGCTTTATTGTGTTCACTCAGCTAACAGTAGTATATATGCTAGAGCTAATGAACTACGCATACTGAATACACATAGGTAGTATGTTTGTATAGGAAAACAACAACAGAAAAAACCCTATTACACCAAAACCTTTATTCTCCAGGAATAACAATGGAAGGTGGCATTTTCTGAGGACTTGCCACAGGCCAGTCCCTGTTCTAGGTGCTTCCTTATATTGATTCATGCACTCTTCACAAGAATTGTATGAGGTGGGTACAATTAATATTTTCACTTTACAGATATGGAAAGCTGGGGCACATAAAAAATAAGACACTTTCTCATGTTAAGAATAAATAGCTGAACGGAGATGTAAACTCAAGCAAGCTGGGTCCACAGTGCAAACTCCCAGCTACCACAACATATGTCTGTCTCATTGATTAGATGGCAGACAAGTCACAGACACTTCAAACTTCAAATAATAATAAATGATGAGCGTACTGCTCTAGAGTGACTATGAAAAAGAGATGTATATAATACCATGCATCAGTTCAAAATGAACTTGCCAAATTAGAAATAAAAATTTCTAATAAAACACTGAGTTCATGGATACAGAGAAAAGATTGGTCGTTGCCTGAGGTGGAGGAGGGAGGGGAGTGAAATGAGTGAAGGGGGTGAAGGGGTAAAAATTTCCAGTTATAAAATGAATAAATCACGGGGATATAATGTACAGAAGAAAAAGAAATTACTGTGGAAGGAGAAATCACTTCCTACTATCAAAATATGGAAGATGGAGGCTTTGGAATTTAAACAGGCCATTAAAGGAAAAGTGGGATTTGCACACACGGGGTACCTTGAAAGCATATTCTAGCTAAAGAAAACAGTATGAGCGAAGACATGGTGAATGCATCTAAGTCAATATAGGAGACTAATAATTTTGGAAATGTGCAAGTGGTTAATAGCCGTGGAAAGGTAGTAGTCTGTCTCCTGTGTAGTGGGGAATTCAGTTATCCACAGGAGACTCCTGTTCATGGAACCTCCATCACAGGCACCATGAAGATATTAACACCTTCCCTGACATGTTAAATTCCAGTGGGCTAGAAGACCAATAACTCTAACATATCATAGGGGAAGATGAATAATGGATCTAGCAAAGTGTCATGGAGGGAAAGAAGGAGAATATGGATGTTAAAGGAGGGGAGGTGTGGTGTATTCTCCTGAGGACTGTAGGAAAGGCTTCACAGGTTATGCTGTGTTTAGAGAACTGCATTCATGTTGTTTAGGGCATCATAAATTAGGTGATGATGAACAGTGGGAGGTCAGATTAGTAAGGCCAGTTGAGGCCATAGTGTGGAGAATATCACATGCAGTTAGTTGTTCAGTAGGCAGCCCTGAAGAGTTTTGAGTTCCAGAGCGAAAATTTTCACTTTTTCACTTCAGGAAAATACATGTGACAGTTGCAAGTGGGATAAAGTATAGTATAGAAGGGTCTGTGGGCTGGGGTTCACATTGGTGGTTATTGTAGAAGATTGAGGTAGACATGATGTCCTGAAATACGATAGTGATGATAGACATGGAAGGAAAAGGACGTGTGAAAGTGCTTTGGTACTAAAAGAAATTGCTGAGTATAATGAGAAAAAAAACCCAAGACTTGAGAGCAGGGAAATGGCAAGATCAAAATTAAATGACTTACCACTTCTCTTGTTCTTTCTTGCATCCATTGATAGGTACTAAGATTCAGAGAAAACAGGGATGGTGAAAATTTAGGAGTTTAGGAAGAGCTGATAGTATTTGTAACATGACCCTTCTTTTGAGTGGGTGGAAAGAAAGTTGATGATTTGTGGTATGGAGGTGGGGACAAGGAAGGGCATTCTCCCAGGGTACAGTGTGAGAATTAAACTATTCATTTCTTAAAAGGTGATATCACTATATGTACTAGCGGAAATACTACAGAAAATGATTCATTTTTTTTTCTCGGTCTAATACAGACATCCAGGTATTTCTAACTGTAGAGCTCATATCTAGATAAACTAAGTATCAGTATTTCTCAAATTATCTGTGGTGAGGAGCCCTTTCATTAAAAAAAAATTTTCCTCTTATCAATGCTATAAATTCCTATAGAAATAAAATGAATAAAAAACCGACATATACAACTTGGTAGAGGTGCTCATTATCCCTACAGTAGCAATCATAATACAATATATAAATGTATCAAATTAACATGGTACACATCTCAAGTGTAAACAATGTTATATGTCAAATATTTTTCACTAAAAACTGGCATATCAATACAGATCCTAGTTTTAAAATTTTATTCAACAAATGTAAGATAACTCTATCAAACTGATAGAACTGTATCTTTTTTTTAAAGATTTTATTTATTTTGAGAGAGAGGGCATGAGCAGGGGGAGGGGCAGAAGGAGAGAGAATTTCAAGCAGATTCTCCTGCTGAGGGTGGAGCCCACTGCAGGGCTTGATCTCATGACCCTGAGATCATGACCTGAGCTGAAATCAAGAATTGGACCTTCACTGACTGAACCACCCAGGGGCCCCAGTGGAACAATTTCTAAATGTCTGTTCTCAGTTGCTGAGCTTGTCTCATTGTACCGGTAACAAACAGCTCAGATGCTGGCATCGTCACACTGCCCACGCATCAAGAAACTGGTCCGGGTGTTCATTTCCATGATACGATTTCAAAGATTTCAGGAAGGCTCAGAAATTCTCTCTTCTTTCTTTGAAATCCTCCAGTTCTGTTTTGACCATCTCCTGCATATTTGGTGTTTGTATGTGTGTGTGTGTGTGTGGGGGGGGGGTACTTAAAAATTTTTATCTTCTATGTGTTTAGACAATTCAGTGAAAATGCACATACCTTTGCAATGGCCTGTCTTTTTTGCCACCTTTATATATATCTTCCTGAGAAGTGAACTAATCGACCAAATGGAAAGCAAATCAGTGCCACTACTCTATATAAACCTAAGCCCATGTTGCTTGTTCACCATCCTCTAAATTCTCTTTTGGTCTTTTCCTTCCTAGGCCAATTTCATTTATCAAGGTCTTTCTCCTCCCCCACTTAATGGAATTGTATCCTTCAATGCCGAAATCCAGTCCTGGCTCCTTCAGTAATCTGTCCCTGACCATTGCAGCCCATAGTCACTCCATCCTGCTCTGACATTTTTGGATTCATTGACTGTACTCTCATTTGGTATATTTATAACTTACTGCCCAGTGCCTCTTCTGGCTGGGATATTGTTTTCTCTATTTTAAAATGTTTTATATGTCACTTAAGCATATTTGTCTTACTTTTTTTTTTTTTTTTTACATAAATGCAGATGGACAGAGAAACAGCATGAAGGATGAAACAAGCACCTTTATAACAACCCCCAGGTAAGAAAAAAAAACCACAGACAGTATCCAAGAAGCCCCCTGTGTGCTTTCCTAAGTGCCTCCTCCTACTTCTATCGTGGGGGTAACAGTTACCCTGACCTTTGCGATGGTTATTCTTTGCTTTTCTGGGATAGCTTTTTCACCTAGGAAAATGTGTACAAATGAATTCCTATCCCACACATGGCACTTAAATATTATGTATATATTTTAAAGTATCTATCTATCTATCTATCTATCTATCTATATACATATACACACATGCATATATTTCCCTGGTATTATTATATAAATATATATACATAGGTGTGTATGTATGTATATATAGTACAGTTTTGCCTGTTACGAAGTTAATAGAAATGGAATTATGCTGTATGTATTATTTCCTCAACATTATATTTACTATATTTATTCATGTTGATTTGAGTGGCTTGTATCATTCATTTTCAATACTTTATAGAATCTCTTTGCATGAATACATTACAATTCATTACCTGTTACATTGTGGATGGATTTTTTATTGTTTTTAAAGTTTTGTTGTTGTGAACAAGGATTCTGTAGACCCGTGAGCAATTTATCCGGGTACACATGTGATGTATACTGATAATGACCCGATAGTATATACCCAGAGGCAGGATTGCAGAGCACAGACCTGTTCCCTTTACTAGGCAACACCAGACTCTGACCACGTTGGTTGTGCCAATATATTTCTCTTCCAGCGTGTGACAGTTGCCAATGATGCGTGTGCAAGCCATCACTTGATGTCATAGAAATTATTAGTGCCCGCCAGGATTTTCACTTCATTTCTTTCCTGAGGAACAATAAGGCTGATTACACTTCCTCACCTCTCTTAAGGTAGCCAAAATCAAGTGATTTATTTTGCCTTTGCTTTGGACAATAGTATTTAAGTCCTTTTAGGTAGTTTTCCAGACTTCCTTCCCTGCTGCAGCAATTCCGGGCGGCATTGTCATGAAATGGTGAGACTTCTTTTAGCCTCATCCCCAAGTTATTATGTGCACAATCCCGTCAACCTCCCGTGTTGGCCTTAGCTTGTGATTGGGAAATCATCTTTTATTGTTTGAAGCCAGAAGATTAGAAAAAAAAAATACTGCTTAGCCTAGCCCATCCTGGTTTGTTACTTACTGTGTTGTCAGACTTTATAATTTTTGACAGCCTGGTGATTGTGTAATTATATCTCAGGGTTTAATTTGCATTTCCCAGAATATTGTGAGCTGATATTTTTTCATATAATAATGTTTCTTTGGATTTCTTCCTTTGTAAATTGCCTTCAATAACTTTGTTCCTATTTTTCCATTAGCTTGTTTACTTTTTTCTTATTGATTCATAAAATGTCTTTATATGTTACAGATAATGTCCTTTGTCAGTCAGATGCTTTTTTCTCTTTCCCCCTCAGTCTGTGGTGTCTGTTGAAGTATAGAGAATCTTAACTTTGATTCTGATGAATTAATCAATTTTTGCCTTTATGGTCATTCCTTTTTGTCTTGTGTAATGAACCTTTCTCGACCCCCCAATAATGAAGATATTCTCCTCCATTCTCTTCTAAAGTCTTTGGAGTTTTGTCTTTTAAGTTGAAATCTTTTTTTAATTGAATTTTATATATTGTGGGAAGAAAAGATCTATTTTATTCCACAAGGATAACCAATTGTCCCAGCACCATTTATTATATATTCTGTCCTTTCTCTGTATATCTGCATTATACCCTCTGTCGTATAGCCCATCTATGTCCATATTTTATGTCATTCACTCTGTATTGTTCCATTGATCTACTTGTCTGTCCATCAGTTCCACACTGCCTTATTTACTACCGCTTTGTAATATGTCTTGATAGGTAGTAAGATGAGTCTTCCATCTTCGATCTGTTTCTTCAGAATGTTTTGGCTATACTTTACCTTTGTCCTTGCAAACACAGAATCCACCTGTTCAGTTCCAACAGTAAAATCTGTTGGAATTTAGATTGGGGTTACCTTGAACATATATATCAGCTTGAGGAAGGACTGACATTTTTATCATATTTAGTCTCCTAATCCTGGATCCAAGATAGAATTTCCTCCTTTTTAGGCCTTCTTTAGTATCTCTCAATCATGTTTCATAATTTTCTCCATCTAGCGTTTACAAACCATTTTGTGGATCTCTTTCTAGGTACTTCCTATTTTTGATGCTGTTGTAAACATTAGCTTTGAGATTTTGTTTTTCCTTTTTCAGCTATTTGTTTTTGGCGTATAGCTGTTTATTTTCTTGTGGAATAATTTAGTGCCCAGCAATCTTGTTAAACTCTCTTACCAGTGCCAATATTTTATTTATGATTTCTTTTGGATTTGGTATGATTGCTTTTTTTCCTGTCCTTTCCAGATTTTATGCCTTTTCATTTTTTTTAAATGCATCACTATGCTGACTAAATAGAGGTGGTGATAAAAGGTATATGGAACATTCCTGAAAGGAAAGACTTTAAATACAGAAACATTAATTATTTGCTTCAAGATTGTTTTTTATTTAGTTATTTTTTAAAATATACTTATGTCAGGGGAAGGAAATTTCCTTCATTTTATAGTTGACCAGTATATTTTTCATCGTGAGTGTATTTTGAATTTTATTAAATGTTCTCCTAATCTTTATTAAAAAGATCCTATTATTACTTTTCTTTAATTGTGTATGCAGTGATTCATATTAATTTCTGATGTTGAATCAATCTTCAGTTATTATGATAATCCAACTTGGTCATACTTTTTATCTTTTTTATGTTGTATTCAGTTTATTAAGGTGTTCTAGATAATTGTAGCTATGTTTGTGAGTCATATTGGATAAAAACAATTTTTAATTCACATAACCTCCTTGCCAGATATCAAGAAAATTATAGATCTGTTCTTAACTGAGATTGATTTTTTTCTTCCCAAGGAACCTTGAGCAATATCTAGAGAAATTTTTGATTGTCACAATTGGTAGGGGGATGCTATTGATATCTAGTGGATAAAAGTCAGGATGCTGATAAATATTCTCTAAAGCACAGGACAGCATGCCACAACAAAGGATTATCTGGCCAAAAATGCTAGTAGTGCTGAGGTTGAGAAATTCTTTTGTAGCCTTATAAACTTGTATAATATCTCTAAAATTAGAATGACCTGTTCCTTAATGTATGTTAGAGCTCATGAGTGGAGATATCTGGGCTCTGGGTTTTCTTTGTGGGAGTATTTTTGACCTTAGGTTTCTTTAATGTTCATAGAATTAGTCAGATTTTCTAATTCTTTGCGGGGAGGGCTAGCTAGTTTTAGTAAATCATGCTTTCTGATAATGTATTTCATCAATATTTACAGTTTACTGACTAAAGTTGTTCATAATACAACTTACAAACATTTTTAAAATTTATTTTTTTTAAGGATTTTATTTATTTGAGAGGGAGCGAGAGAGAAAGACTACAAGCAGCCCTGCCCCTCCCCCCCCCCCCATCAGGGAGCCCGATGCAGGACTCAATCCCAGGACCCTGGGATCATGACCTGAGCTAAAGGCAGACGCTTAACTGACTGAGCCACCCAGGCGCCAATAACTCATAAACTTATTAATGTCTACAACATCTGCTGTGATCTCTCCTTTTTTTATTTCCTGAATTCATTTGTGTTTTTGTGTTCCCTTTGCCAGTTTCTCTGAGGTTTTCTTGTTTTATAATTTTTTTTTTCAAAGAACCAACTTTGGCTTTGTTGATTCTTCCTGTTGCATATCTGTTTTCCATTTTATTAATTTTGATACTTAACATTTATTTCCTTTCTACTACTACTCTTAGGTTTACTTTGCTGTTTTTCCTTAAGTACTTCATTAAATGTAGCTTTTTCTATTTCTAGTACAAGCATTTAAGGCTATAAATAATCCTGAGATATTGTTATAGTTGCATACTATTAGTATTTGTAAATGTTCTGTACGAACTTGGAAATAATTCTTTGGAATATTCTGTATATCAGTAGGCTAAGTGGGTTAATCATATTGTGAAAATCTTCTAGTATATTCTTAGTTCTGCACTAACCTACTGAGGGATGTGTTATAATTTCTTAGTATGATAATGAATTGTCTTTTTCTTCTTGAAGATGTTATTTTTACCTACACATTTTGAGGCTACATTATTAGTTTCTTATTAAGTTTAAAATTTCTATTGCTTATTGATGAATTTAGACTTTTATTTTTATGAAATAAAATCCGTATCTAGTGAAGCTTTTTGAAAAAAAATATTTTGTCTAATGTTAATATAACTATATTACATTTCTCTTGGTAGGGGAAAGCATCTCATCTTTTTACCATCAGTGTCTATATCATTAGGTTTTATATTTGTTACAAACCTCAAGTTTGGCAAATGCCCTAAGGTAAAAGCAGACTTCAGTACTCCTTTTAATTCTTTGAGATCATGGTTATTTTCTATTCTTTTCTTTTCTTTCATTTATTGCCTAAGAATTCCTTCTTTTTTGTGGTATCTTGGAAGCATTTAAGGAACAGTATGCATTTACATTTAAATGTATAATTTAAGATTTTTGTTGTTTTACTGGCAGGACCAATGCAAGTCTCTAGCCCATTTTATTATCAGTATTTTGCCTTTCCTACTAAAACCAGTTTTCTAAAGAAGTGAGTTTCATGTTTTTAAATATTTATCTATACTGTCTCTTATAATATCTTACATGTAATTGACAGTCAATATACTTTTTAAAATAAATGGACTATTTTTATTTCCTCTCAGTATAGTGAATAAAGTGTGCCTTCAGCAGGAAAATTTTATGACTTGTGGATGACCTATTCTCATCTCTATGATGCCTGAATGACCTCTATACCATTTGTCCCATGTGGTCTTACAACTTCTGCTTCTGTTTGTGATTAACTTCAGTGATTGTAACTCTCTCCTGCTCTGGAGGTATAATTTTATTTTTGGTTAGTTCTGTTTATTGAGAAACTCTACCATATGTTGATTTGAAGAATCTTAGCAAGAAAGATGTGATATACATACCTATCTGCACTTGAAAGCAAAGCATAAATGTAATTGGTAAGGAAAGACCTGAGTGCTGAGGCCAGAGAAGGTCCATTCTGGTTGGGATGACTAAGGAAGAAGCATGAAGTTTGTTTCTTAAAGATAAAAATACTTCAGTGACAAGAGAGCTGCAGGAAGGGAGAGTCAGTGAGTAAAAGGAAGTAAGCATGGTGGTAGAAAAAGCATGGTAGTGTGTTATTTGTGTTTGGAAAATTATAAGTAGTGTGAACAGTTTCATGTGAGGTAAAGTTGGAAGGGTTGTTTAATAAGCCTCATGGGGGAATCTTGAAAGTTTCCATTTTCTTTTTATGATAGGGCTGGTTTAGGAATATTAATTACCTATTGGTGTGTAAAATAGATTAGATCATCAAGAGTCTGAAAGCAGGAAAATAGCTTGGGAAACAGTTATAAAAATCTAGGCTAGATATGGTTAAGAACCGGTTCGAGGCATTTGTAAAGAGGGCGGAAGTAAAGGAATGGATTCAAAACATAATGTGAATGGAGGACATGTCTTGAGTCCTGATCAGATGTGAAAAAGATAAAGAGACAAAGCAACAAAATTAAACTCTGGAATTTTTTGAGCGAAACTAGGAACATCTTTCAGAACTAGAGAGCAGAAACTTGTAAATATTTTGAGCATAGTGAAGATGAATTAAATTTAGATATGCTGAGTTCATGACACATTGATGACCGTGTCCATTTTTTCTGTAATTGGACTTATGAGACTGGAATCCACGAAAGAGTTGAGATTAAAAGGAAATGCTTGAGAATCCTCTCCTTGGACATGATGATAGATGAAGCCAGAAGAGCAATCAGACCATCCATATGTAGTCATTTCACATTTTAAAAAAAGTGTGTATTTTGGTATTGTGTCTGGAAATTCTGAAGAGCAAAAAGTTCTGTAAGGATTTCTTTGACTCTCTACTGGTCAGTTGGAAGCCTTTGATGTGGGGAATTGTGCTGCTCAGTATTTGGAAGCAAATGGTGTATTAAGGATTCCTAAGATCATTAGACTTTCATCTGTGGGCTCAATGAGATCTGGTCAATATAGTCTTCTGTTGGCATAATTGGTTTTCTGAGCACTTGCTATGTCCAGATGCACACTTTAGCACTTCTCTAGGAAGGCTCTGATTTCCTTTTGGGCTTTCATGCCTTGAGAATCTGTTGAAAGAACTAAAACTTCAGCAACTTCTTCTATTCTTTTTCATTAAGGCCAAGACCAGAGCCAGACCAATACACCCAGCTGCAGTGGTTCTTCCCTGACTTCACTAAACCCTTACTAGTAGGAAGTGCCTCTCAAAGTCTAACCCCATTGCACCACTTTGAAAGGAGGGGAAAGCGGGAAAGTAACAAGGAGGAAAACAACCCTGATACTTTCATTTTTTCTCACCAAAGGATCATATTTTCCAAGAGAATAACCCAATTCTGTGTTTTTGGTGGCTTTGTTCTTGGCAGATAGTAAGTTCCTGGGCTCCTGGAAGTGAAAATAATTGGTGATAGAAATGATAGAATGAGAGTGAGTGAGTGTGTAAGAGAGAGGGAGGGAGAGAGGGAGAGGAAGAGAAGTGGGGAGGGAGACTGAGTATGTTTTGAGGTGAGCAGTGTTGAAGAGGTGTTTGTTGATGCTGTGGGTCAGTAGTTTACAAAATTGCGTATTCAAATAATTTGTATTGCTCTTAAATGATAAGCACATGGACCACATTTCTAGAAGAGTCTAACTCAATAGGTCTGCATATGTTTAAAATATACAAAGAATAAGAGACTCAATCTAACAGCTTCCTAAGTGATTCTGAGGGACAGGGCCCGTTCTAACTTTTATGTTGTCTTTGTGAAATTAGGGAGAAATACTACCCCCTATTTCCCCAGCCAGGGCAGATCCAACTTTTTGCCAAGATGCAGGACTGAGTAAGTGCAGTATTGACTGGATTTTAAGCCCCACCCACCTCCTCCTTGACTAAATACCTTTGTACAGTACACACTGTATAACCAAGGATATCAACTGTTCCACTGGGGAGGGGGGCAGTTAAGATGGCAGAGGAGCTGGGGGACCCTAAGCTGGCCTTGTCTCTTGAACACAGCTAGATAAATATCAAATCATTCTGAATACCCAAGAAATCAATCTGAGGACTTAGAGAACAAAACTCCATGTCTACAAGTACAAAAATGACCACCTCATGGAAGATGGGAGCTGTGAAAAGTGGACTTGGGGGAGATAAGAAGTGTGGGTGCTGTGGAGGGGAGGGAGGCCTGCTTACTGAGCCTACCACAAAGTATTCCAAGCAGTGGAAAGCAAAATCTGAAGTTTGAGAAGTCTATGATTGGCCAGCTTAGCAGAGCTCCTGTGGGGAAGGAGGGTGGAGACCCAGAAGAGGACAGCATGGTCTGAGGATCTCTGGGTCCCTCCAGGAGAAACAGTTGTCCTGTTTGGAGTGCATTTGGGAGTGGTGGCACTACAGAACAGGGGGCGCCTACGTGCTGCACTGTTCCCAAGCCTAGGAATGCAACCGCTTTCTGGGGAAACACTGGCAAATGAAAAAGTGTAGTGAGATCCTTCCTCAGAGGATCAGTGTGGGTCTGTGCCTCATGAGTCACTAAAACTTAGAGTTTTGAAACTCAGCTGGATGCCTGAGATAAAACACAGGAGTACTGTGCCCCCTGGCAGGCAGACAGCTCAGGCATAGTCAGGATGAAGGCAGGGATTTGACAGAAAATGGGGACACAGGAGGGGTGATTGTTCACTCTTCTCTGAGGGTTTCCTGAAGAGTGGGGGTTGGAACTCTCCACTCCAAGAAGGAAAGAGCAGAGCAAAGCCATTTTGCCCTGCCCATCAGCACTGAATGACCTCAGCTAAACAGTGCCACTAAGGGGATACCAGAGCTGCTTACACCAAGCCCCGCCTCTCCCAACCCCCTTGTTGGTTCATCTCCACTAAAGCAAGTTGGGCCTGAGAATCAGTGAAACAGTCCCCTCCCCCAGAAGACAAGCACAAACCCTTCCCATACACCAAGTCTACTGCTCGTACAGTGCTGCAAAGCTTCAGCTCTAGGGAAAATAGGATCTAGCTTCCTTTTTATTTTTATATTTTCAAATTTTTATTTTATATTTTTAAATTTTTATTATTTTTTTTTGGATCTAGCTTCCTTTAACAAGCAGGCCAAAACACACCTAGGATCTAGCTTTTTTGTTTTATTTTTTTTAATTTAAATTTAAATTATTTTATTTTTTTGAATGTAGCTTCTTTTAACAAGCAGACCAAAACACACCTAGGATCTAGCTTCCTTTTTTTTTTTTCCTGGACAAAATGACAAGATGAATTCACCCCAAAAGAAAGAATAGGAAGAAGTCACAACCAGGTATTTAATCAATACAGATATAGGTAAGATGTCTGAACTAGCATTTAGAACAACAATTATAAGGATACTATCTGGGTTTGAAAAAAAGTATAGAAGACACTAGAGAATCCCTTACTACAGAGCTAACAGAACTAAAATCTAGTCAGGCTGAAATTAAAAATGCTATAACCGAGATGCAAACCGAAATGGATGCCTTGACAATGAGGATGGACAAAGCAGAGGAATAAATCAGTGATACAGAAGGTAAAATTATGGAAAATAAGCTGAGAAGAAGAGGGAAAGAAAGGTATTGGATCACAAATATAGACTTAGCAACTCCTTAAAGCATAATATTTGTATCATAGGAGTCCCAGAAGATAGAAAAAGGGGAAGAAAGTTTGAGCAAATTATAGCTGAAAACTTCCCTAATCTGGGGAAGGAAGCAGACATCAAAATCCAAGAAGCAGAGAGAACTCCCATTAAATTCAACAAAAGCTGGCCATGACTAAGACATATCATAGTCAAATTCACAAAATACACAAAGAATCCTGAAAGCAGCAAGGGGGAAAAAAAAGTCCTTAACCTACAAGGGGAGACAGTCACATTCACACAGATCTGTCCCTAGAAACTTGACAGGCCAGAAGAGAGTGGCGTGATATATTCAGTGTGCTGAATGGGGAAAATATGCAGCCAAGAATACTTTATCCAGCAAGGCTATCATTCAGAATAGAAGGAGAGAGAAAGAATTTCTCAGACAAACAAAAACTAAAGGAGTTTGTGACCACTAAACCAACCCTGCAAGAAATATTAAAGAGATTCTTTAAGCGGGGGTGGGGGGGTGGGGGGGTGAGAAATGGGGGGAGGGGAGGCCAAAAGGAACAGGAGAACATCACTGGAAACGCCAACTTTATAGGTAACACGATGACACTAAATTCATATCTTTCAGTAATCACTCTGAATGTAAATAGACTAAATGATCCAGTCAGGAGATACAAGGTATCACAATGGATAAAAAAACAAGACCCATCTATATGTTGCCTGCAAGATACTCGTTTTAGACATAAAGACGCCTACAGATTGAAAGTGAGGGGATGGAGAACTATCCATCATGCTAATAGATGTCAAAAGAAAGCTGAAGTAGCCATATTTATCAAACTAGATTTTAAATCAAAGACTGTAATAAGAGATGAGGAAGGGCATTATATCATAATTAAGGGGTCTATCCATCAAGAGGATCTAAGAATTGTACAAATTTATGCCCAAAACTTTGGAGCACCCAAATATATTAGTCAATTAGTAACAAAGAAACTCATTGATAATAATACAATGACAGTAGGGGACTTTAACACTCCACCTACAGCAATGGACAGAACATCTAGGCAGAAAATCAACAAGAAAACAATGGCTTTGAATGACACACTGGACTGGATAGACTTAACAGATATATTCAGAATATTTCATCCTAAAGTAGCAGAATACACATCCTTTTAGAGAGCACATGGAATATGCTCCAGAATAGATCACATACTGGGTCACAAATCAGCCCTCAACAAGTACAAAAAGATATAGATCATACCATGCACATTTTCCTACCACAACACTCTGAAACTTGAAGTCAACCATGAGAAAAAATACATGGAAGTTAAAGAACCTCCTACTAAAGAATGAATGGGTTAACTGGAAATTAAAGAAGAAATAAAAAGTACATGGAAGCAAATGAAAATGAAAGCACGACTGTCCAAGACCTTTGGGATGCAGCAAAGGCAGTCCTGAGAGGGAAGTATATTGCAATACAGGCCTACCTCAAGAAGCAAGAAAAGTCTCAAGTATACAACCTAACCTTACACCTAAAGAAGCTAGAAAAGCAACAGCAAATAAAACCTAAAGCCAGCAGAGGAAGGGGAAAAAATAAAGATTAGAGCAGAAATAAAGGATATAGAAACAATAACAAAAAACCCCACTAAAGCAGATCAATGAAACTAAGAGCTGGTTCTTTGAAAGAATTGATAAAATTGATAAACCCCTGGCCAGACTTATCAAAAAGAAAAGAGAAAGGGCCCATATAAATAAAATCATTAATGAAAGAGGAGAGATCAAAACTGACACCACAAAAATACAAACAATTATAAGAATATTATGAAAAATTATATGCCAACAAACTTGCCAATCTGGAAGAAATGGACAAATTACTTGAAACATACAAACTACCAAAATTGAAACAGGAAGAAATAGAAAATTTGAACAGACCCATAACCAGCAAAGGAATTGAATTAGCAATCAAGAGTCTCCCAACAAACAAGAGTCCAGGGCCAGATGGCTTCCCAGGGGAATTCTCCCAGACGTTTAAAGAAGAGTTAATGCCTAGTCTTCTTAAATTGTTCCAAAAAATAGAACTGGAAGGAAAATTTCCAAACTCCTCCTATGAGGGTTAGTATCCAAAATCTGTAAGGAACTTATCAAACTCAACACCCAAAAACCAAATAATCCTTTTAAGAAATGGGCAGAAGACATGAATAGACACTTTTCTAAAGAAGAAATCCAGGTGGTCAACAGACACATGAATAGATGTTCAACATCACTCGTCATTGAGGAAAAACAAATCAAAACCATGATGAGATACCACCTCACCCCTGTCAGAATGGCTAAAATTAGCAACACAAGAAACAACAGGTGTTGGTGAGGATGTGGAGAAAGGGGAACCCTTTTGCAGTGTTGATGGGAATGTAAACTGGTGCAGCCGCCCTGGAAAACAGTATGGAGGTTCCTCAAAAACTTAAAAATAGAACTGCCCTATGATACAGAAATTGCACTACTACGTATTTACACAGAGGATACAAAAACACTGATTCAAAGGGGTACATGCACCCTGCTGTTTATAGCCACATGATCAAAAAGAGCCAAACTATAGAAAGAGCCCAAATGTCCATCAAATGTTGAATGGATAAAGATGTGATGTAATGGCCAATTTTTCACTTTTATAAAGAGTGCTGATTTGAACACTCTCAGGCACATATCTTTTTTGCTGGTAAATAATACGTTCTTGGAAGTATAAAAACAAACAAGATGATGTGGTGTATATATACAATAGAATATTACTCAGCCATCAAAAAGAATGAAATCTTGCCATTTGCAATGACATGGATGGAGCTAGAGTGTATTATCCTAAGCAAAATAAGTCAGAGAAAGACAAATACCATATGATTTCACTCATATGTGAAATTTAAGAAACGAAACAGATATATAGCAAGGGAGAAAAAGAAGGGGTAGGCAAACCGTAAGAGACTACTCTTAATAATAGAGAACAAACTGAGGGTTGATGGGGGAGGGTGGGTGTGGGATGGGCCAGATGGGTGATGGATATTAAGGAGGGCATTTGTTATGATGAGCACTAGGTGTTGTATGTAAGTGATGAATCACTGAATTCTACTCCTGAAAACGGTATTGTACTGTATGTTAACTAACTAGAATTTAAATAAAATTTTTAAGAAAAAGATATCAACACTGTTCATGAGATACTTAGGGCTGAAATCTATTTATGTAGGACCACAGAATGTTGAGATTTCAAATATAAAGATTTCCTATGTCTTCCCAAATAGCATCATAGCCCTGGTACTGGATTCCCACTAGTAGTAGAAAAATCCCTTTTTCTGTGTCACTGTGTACCATTTCACCTAATCTATCCTCATCTGTTCTCATGGACTATCTCCTGCAGTACTCTGACTACTCTGGTGCTGGTCCATAACTCATGGTCTCCTGGGTTACCACCTGGGAATGCTCTCTCAATCCTGCACCATTTATCCTGAGATTAACCTCTCTCCAGAGATAAAGAGGAATTCATTGGCCTTATTTAAATGGACTTACAAAGTCAACTTATCATATTTTGTTTAATTTGTAGGGTGTTATCAATGGACTCACAACATTGTATTGTCCCATTACTTTGTCAAGTACATGCAGGCTCGGCAGGAATTATGTTCTAAGTGATTTACTAACACTGCCAGGATGAAACGAAAGGAGAGTGGGCACTTTTGCCAATTTCAGCAGTGATACACTGCTGTGCCTGAAGGAGATTAAGGTGGCATGTATACCAGCCAGGTAGTTGTGTTGGTAAGTCATGGAACATTTCTAGGTATGTAATAGAAAAAGAGTTCTCTTATATTTGCAAGTAAATCATAGTGCTTAAACTTGCTTGTAATCAAGCCTGCCCTTCTCTCTGACAGAATATGGAGCATATGGTGACCTGTATCATGTCATGAGGTTTGCTTGAGTTTTTCCAAGTCCATCCATATTTTCTTCTTCTGGGCCTGATATTCTTCCTTTATTGATTCCTGAATCATAAACAATACCTAGATCATTTTCTATGTGTGAAAACTCAGTTTTGGAAGAGTGAAGGTGCCAAGGGCCACATGACTATTTGTTCACAAAGTTAAGGCGGAACTTGTGAATTACAGTTTTATATGCTTTTCTCGTCGTTTTGCCTTTGGGTTAACCATTGCTCTTGCCAGTATTCTGTTTCACAATCAGGCAGTTTCAGCAGAGACCACACAGTAAGTTCTTAACACTTCAGTATGAATGAGTTATAAGCTAGAAGACAGAGGAAACCAGAAAAAGATATTATTGGATCCTAAGAAATGGAGAGAAATGGAAAATTGTAAAGAAAAAGGAAGTTTGAAGAAAGGTTGAAAGAGAAGCCTTAGGGGCGCCTGGGTGGTTCAGTCGTTAAGCGTCTGCCTTCGGCTCAGGTCATGATCCCAGGATCCTGGGATCGAGCCCCACATCGGGCTCCCTGCTCTGCGGGAAGCCTGCTTCTCCCTCTCCCACTCCCCCTGCTTGTGTTCCCTCTCTCGCTGTGTATCTCTCTGTCAAATAAATAAATAAAATCTTAAAAAAAAAAAAAAAGAAAGAGAAGCCTTAGAGTGGCAGAGGGAATTTTTGACCAGCCTAATTTTCGGTTTTGCCTTGGGCCAGGATGGTTTTGTGAAATATAAAGTGGTGTTTCTTTAATTATTTGATCCCAAGACCAGTGTGTTATCATTGTGTGTATGTCTGTGAAGCTTTGTGTTACCAGTTCTTTTAGTTCCTGTTCCTTTTATCGTGAAGGACTCAAACAATTGTGCTGTCATCCAAGTAGGCAGCACCATCTACAGAAGTGTGCTGCTCCCATGAGTAGGGTGTTGGTGCTCTTTTAAAAAGACTTTTAAACCAGAAGAGACTACCACCCATCACAAAAAGAAATTCTTGATTTCCTTGATCTCCCGCTACCTTTTCTAACATGCCACTGCAGTCTTCATATTGCCGAAGGAAGTCAGGCATGAAATGGTGTTCTATTTGGTTTAATGGTTAACAGATAGCTCCAATGGCTGCATTCAGCACATTAGCCCCATGCTGAAAGACCTGATAATTTTTAATAAGGTGAAAAGCTATTTGCTGTCTAACACTGTATGGCAGAAGTATCCTTGACCCTCTTTTTCTCTTCGTTGTCACAAAATGTATTGGAGAGTGGTGCTCCATAATAGTGCTTTTCCAGCTTTCGCTTACACAAAGCAAGCCATTCTTAGCCCTATGGAGTTCAAAAAGAGAATTAAAATGGCAGAATTTCCCAGTGATTTTGAAAAGATCTTAGTAGTCCTCTAGTCCAGGTCTTTTCATTTGTCAGTTAAAGAAATCAAATCCAAGAAAGTTGAGTGACTCCAGTGTCTTGTTAATGCCCACCTTCTTTCTTTCTCTCCTTCCCCCTTTCTTGCCTGCTTCCTTTTCTCCTTCCCTTCTTCCCATGTTCCTCCCTTCTTCCTTCCTTCCCTTATTTTTCCCTTTGTTTTTTTTCTTCTTCCTTTCTTCCCTCTTTCCTTCCTGTGAATCTTTTTAGTGTCATGAGATTATTTCTGATATATTTCAGTCCCAAACTTAGAAAAATAATTTTTATTCAGTATAAAGGACTATCTCTCCCCACACCCACACAGTGGGTATTTTCCTAATCAACAAATGTCCTTTTCCTGGGAAAAAGAAAGTATGTAATACCTGATCTCCTCTCATTTTATAATTATTACATTTCCTAGCCCCAATAATCCTAACCTTCAAAGTGTTCAGTGCAATAGATCTCTATTTTAGTACTCATTAATTTACTAGATGAAGAAATAGATTTATCTAAAATCATATTAAAACCTCATCTTCCATCTCCTAGGGCTAAGGATTAAAGACTTCAAGGAGGATCATAGTAATTATTGATCATTTTGACTTAAACATTAAATATTTTGCAAACATAGATAATTATACTTATTTTTCAGAGTTGGTCTCATGTTATCATCGTGTGTGAGCCTTACAATTACCCTTTGTAGTAATATAGAGAATATGTTACTGTCTCAATTTTGTAAATGGGAAAATTGATTTCTGAGATTTTACATGACTTGGTCAAGGTCACATGATTCATTAGTATTAGAACCATAACTAAAAACCACATTTGCTAACACCCAGGTCTGTGTTGTTCCCACTGTACCAAACTACTTCCACTTTTGATAGTCCTTACTGCTTGTATGTGTATCTAAGTAGGGAAATATGTCAGGAAAACTGGACTGAGAAATAATTGTAAGGAGAGTCAGACTTGGGAAAGCATGGTAGAGGAGGGCAGGGGAAGGTAGAATTGCCACATTTCCCTGCAGGTCCATGTGGGGATAGTGGCAGGTGCCAAAGTGGGCTGAGAAGCACCTGGTTCATGAGAAGTAGACTCCTCATCATTAGGGAATTGCAGGCTGGATTAGTCCTGAAAGCTGATTTCCAGGTCTGAGGTAAGCACTAAGGACAGCTCCAAAATAAACTGAGCCTTGAGACAAAGGTCATACAGGATACAGAAACACTAATGTGATAAGGAAAAAAAGAATAGTAACTGGAACCAGTCAAATTATATAGCAGGACTGAAAATTGGAATCTTTCTGCCTTTTGGCTTTAAATAAATAGTCTATCCAAACAAATTTCCTTTTAAAAAAAGGTTTGTAGAATTTATTCACTTCTTTTGTGTAACCTGAATGCATCATTGATGTGCTCTGAAGGATGCATTAAAGTCATCCCATGATATTGTTGCATTATCTGTTATCAGCTTCTTCTCATTCTCTGGCTCTGTGTCAGGACCTGGTATGTGGAGCAAGATCCCCTAGCTTGGGACTTAATACATACTTGATTTTTCATTGGCATTTTAAAGGCTAACATCTTGTGGATATAAAATTTGCCCCAAGGACAAGGGCATATCGTGGTACCACTTAAGATGATAATGACATTTTGCTTCACTTGGAGGTCCCATTGAATATGATGGTCTAAAGGATATGGTTTGAGTGTGCACTGTCTCATGAGTTATTTCTAAGTTTGTGTGACTAGGTTTTGGTTAATATAAAAAATAATTTATTTTTTCAAAAGATCCTAGTTCCTTTAAGGTAATTATCACAGGAAGTTATAAATAAATCCAAGCATTATTTCTATTTTTTGAACTTTTGTATGCTTGAAAACATTTCCTGTAGTCTTTTATAAGATTTTAAAATAGAGTAAATCCATGCTCTCTACCCCTCCCAAAGGCATGTTGATCAGTTTCATATACACCATGGGATTATAGAAATAATTTCCCCAAAGAATTATGGGGACTCTCTTGTTTCCTGTTCATCCCTTTTTGGTATAAGCCAGGGACAGTTTCTGGTCTCAGCTTTACCATTAATTAACTGTGTAGCTTTAGGCAAATATCTTAACCACTCCATTTCTTCATCTAAAAGAATGGATTACATGACCTTTCAGTTTCCTGCCAGCTATAGCAGTCTGTGTTTCTATGCTCTACATGATGCTAAATCCTGCATCATGTTCACTTAGGGAAGGTGTAATCTATTTCTTTGAAATGTTGTCCAGGCTCACAGATTTGATGGAACACTGCCTATGCTCTGGGAACACAGTCTGTGATGGTTAAGTCATTTTATAATGTGCAGATTCAGTCTGAACTAATACCTTTTAAAGTTCCTTTATATTTTGAGTATGTATTTTTAGTTAAGTTCTGAGAAATAGGGAAATTTGCAAACTTTGATTCCAGTGGGCAGAATGAATCTGCAAATAAGCAGCTAACTATGTATTTATCTTCAGTTGGGACTTCAGGAAAGAGCATTGCTAAGCCACAACCCTTGGATGAAACAAGTGCTTAAGAAAGGAGGGGCAGGAGCGCCTGTGTGGCTCAGTCATTAAGCATCTGCCTTTGGCTCACATCATGGTCCCAGGGTCCTGGGATCGAGCCCCGCATTGGACTCCCTGCTCAGTGGGAAGCATGCTTCTCCTTCTCCCACTCCTCCTGCTTGTGTTCCCTCTCTCACTGTCTCTCTCTCTGTCAAAAAAAAAAAAAAAAAAAGATCTCTCCCCTTTCATTCATAATTTTATTAATTTGGGTCCTTTCTCTTTTCTTTTGGTTAAGTCTGGCCAGTGGCTTAGCGATCTTATTAATTCTTTCAAAGAACCAGCTTCTAGTTTCGTTGATCTGATCTACTGTGTTTCTGGTTTCTAATTCATTGATCTCTGCTCTAATCTTAATTATTTCTCTTCTAATGTGTGGCTTAGGCATCATTTGTTGCTTTTTCTCTAGCTCTTTAAAGTGTAGAGTTAGTTGGTGAATTCGGGATTTTTCTATTTTTTTTTTTTTGAGTAAGGCTTGGATGGCTATGTTTTTCCCCCTTAGGACCGCCTTTGCAGTATCCCATAGATTTTGGATCAATGTGTTTTCATTCTCGTTGGTTTCCATGAATTGTTTATGTTCTTTGATTTCCTGGTTGACCCAGACATTCTTGAGCAAAGTGGTCTTTAGTTTCCAAGTGTTTGAATTTCTTCCAAATTTTTTCTTGTGATTGAGTTTCAGTTTTAAAGCATTATGATCTGAGAATATGCAGGGAATAATCTCAGATTTGTGACCCAGTATGTGGTCTATTCTGGAGAAAGTTCCATGTGCTTTCAAGAAGAATGAGTATTCTGTTGTTTTAGGGTGGAATGTTCTGTATATATCTATGAGGTCCATCTGGTCCAGTGTGTCATTCAAAGCTCTTGTTTCTTTGTTGATTTTCTTCTTAGATGATCTGTTTCTGAGAGTGGAGTACTGAGGTCTCCTACAATTAACGTATTGTTATCAATGTGACTCTTTATTTTGGTTAACAGTTGGCTTATGTAGATGGCTGCTCCCATGTTGGGGGCGTAGATATTTACAATTGTTAGATCATCTTGTTGGATAGACCCTTTAAGAATGATAGAGTGTCCTTCTGTGTCTCTAACTACAGTTTTAACTTAAAATCTAATTTGTCTGATACGAGAATTGCTACCCCAGCTTTCTTTTGAGGTCCATTGGCATGGAAGATGGATCTCCATCCCTTCACTTTCAGTCTGGATGTATCTTTAGGTTCAAAATGAGCCCCTTGTAGACAGCATATGGATGGGTCCTTTTTATCCAATCTGCAACCCTGTGCCATTTTATGGGAGCATTTAGGCCATTCACATTGAGAGTGATTATTGAAAGATATGAATTTATTGTCATGTTGCCTGTGAAGATCTTGTTTTTATAGATTGTCTCTGTAAATTTCTGTTCTGTATCACTCTTGGGGTCTTTCTCCTTTTATAGAACCCCACTTAATATTTCTTGCAGGGTCGGTTTAGTGGTCACATATTCTTTCAGTTTCTGGCAGTCTTGGAAGTTCTGCATCTCTCCATCCATTCTAAATGACACTTGCCAGATAAAATATTCTTGGCTTCATGTTCTTCTTGTTTAGTACCCTGAATATGTCTTGCCAGCCCCTTCTGGCTTGCCAGGTCTCTATGGATAGGTCTGATGTTATTTTGATGTTCCTCCCTCTGTAGGTAAGGAATCTTTTCCCCCTAACTTCCCTTAAGATGGTTTCCTTGGTTCTAAGATTTGCGAGTTTTACTATTACATGCCAGGGTGTTGGCCTATTTTCCTTGATCTTGGGAGGGGTCCTCTCTGCCTCTAGGACATGAATGTATTTTCATTCTCCAGATTAGGGAAGGTCTCAGCTATGATTTGCTCAAATATATCTTTTAGTCCTCTCTCTCTCTCTCTCCACACCCTCAGGGATCCCAATAATTCTGACATTGGAACGTTTTATGGTGTCATTTATTTCTCTGATTCTATTTTCATGGATTTTGAGTTGTTTTTCCCTGGCTGCCTCTTTTTCCTTCTTGTGTATTAGTTGGTCTTCTAGATCACTAATTCGTTCTTCTGCCTCGCTTACCTTAGCTGTTAGCTTATCTAGATTAGATTGGATCTCATTGATAGCATTTTTAAGTTCTGCCAGTTCAGCTTTCATTTCTGCCCTTAGAGACTCTATGTTGCCATTAATTGATTTCTCCATTTTAGCTATTGTCTTCACAATTGCTTCCCTGAATTCCATCTCTGACATCTTGGTTATATCTGTACGCATTTGTAAATCTGTCACAGAAGTCACAGTCTCTGAGTCTTTCCCATTTTGGGGGTTCCTCCTCCTAGTCATTCTGTTGAGGGGTGGTTGAGGGAATGTACAGAGTCCAAATTACTGACCACAACCCAAGCAAGATGCACCTGTTTTATAGGGACCTTAGGGTTGCTGGCTGAATTGCCAAGGAAATGTTGAAAAAGAAAAACAAACCTGGGGGCATCACGTTGCCTGATTTCAAGCTATATTACAAAACCGTGATCACCAAGACAGCATGGAACTGGCACAAGAACAGGCATATAGACCAATGGAAAAGAATAGAGAGCCCAGATATGGACCCTCAACTCTATGGTCAAATAATCTTTGACAAAGCAGGAAAAAATATGCAATGGAAAAAAGACAGTCTCTTCAATAAATGTTTCTGGGAAAATTGGACATCTATATCCAGAAGAATGAAACTTGACCATTCTCTAACACCATACACAAAGATAAACTCAAAATGGATGAAAGACCTCAGTGTGAGACAGGAGTCCATCCAAATCCTAGAGGAGAACATAGGCAGTAACCTCTTTGACATCGGCCACAGCAACCTCTTTCAAGATATATCTCCAAAGGTTAGTGAAACAAAAGCAAAAATGAACTTTTGGGACTTCATCAAGCTAAAAAGCTTCTGCACAGCAAAGGAAACGGTCAACAAAACAAAGAGGCAACCCACGGAATGGCAGAAGATACTTGCAAATGACACTACAGAAAAAGCGCTGATTTTCAAGATCAGTAAAGAACTTCTCAAACTCAACACCCAAAAAACCCAAATAATCAAGTCAAAAAATGGGCAGAAGGCATGAACAGACACTTCTCCAAAGAAGACATACAAATGGCTAACAGACACATGAAAAAATGTTCATCATCATTCAGGGAAATTCAAATCAAAACCACATTGAGATACCACCTTACACCAGTTAGAATGACAAAAATTGACAAGGCAAGAAACAACAAATGTTGGAGAGGTTGTGGAGAAAGGGGAACTCTCCTACACTGTTGGTGGAAATGCAAGTTGGTACAGCCACTTTGGAAAACAGTGTGGAGGTGCCTCAAAAAATTAAAAATAGAGCTACCCTGTGACCCAGCAATTTCACTACTGGGTATTTACCCCAAAGACACAAATGTAGTAAAAAGAAGGGCCATATGCACCCCAATGTTCATAGCAATGTCCGCAATAGCCAAACCGTGGAAAGAGCCGAGATGCCCTTCAACAGATGAATGGTTCATATATACAATGGAATATTACTCAGCCATCAGAAAGGATGAATACCCAACTTTTATATCAACATGGATGGGACTGGAGGAGATTATGCTAAGTGAAATAAGTCAAGCAGAGAAAGTCAATTATCATATGGTTTCACTTATTTGTGGAACATAAGGAATAGCATGGAGGACATTAGGAGAAGGAAGGGAAAAAGGAAGGGGGCAGAAATCGGAGGGGAGACAAACCATGACAGACTATGGACTCCAAGAAACAAACAGGGTTTTAGAGGGGAGGGGGGTGGGAGGATGGGTTAGCCCAGTGATGGGTGTTAAGGAGGGCACGTACTACATGGAGCACTCGGTGTTACATGAAAACAATGAATCGTGGATCATTACATCAAAAAGTAATGATGAATTATATGGTGACTAACATAACATAATAAAATTAAATTAAATTAAATTTAAAAAAAAGAGAGAAAAGGAGGGGCAGAGGGCAGAGGAAAACAGTATGAGAATGAGAGGGTAGTTAGTGAGTTAAAAATATCCAGAAGAGCTTTTCAAGCAAATGACACAGATACAACTTTGAGAAATCATGGATAGATTTAAGTAAATATAAACATAAAAATAAACATAAGGGGAGAACAACTTCTGTGATAATTCATTTTTTTTGGCTTAAAACATAATTGGAAGTGGACAGGAGAAAATGGAATTTAACTTAGATATCAGCAGAAGTCATTATACTCCATGAGAAAGAAAACTAGCCCAATTCATCCCCACATTCTATGGGATGTCTCATATCCTAAGACTTTGGTAAAATCCCAGAGTCTTGCAATTTCCTAAGCATTAGTGGCCTCCTGTCTTTTCTCCATCTAGGCTTAGACTGAATTACAGCTTCCCTCCCATGATGTATCTCTTCCCTACACACTATGCTGAATAAAGTTTGAACTCAGTATCTTGATGTGACTGTCCAACAAACTCACTCTATGAACTGTCTGTGAGTATACAAAATATTTGGGGTAATGTAGAATGTTTACAGCAACAGAAACGATCTATAACTGAATCTTGGACATCCCTGTTGTGGGCCATCCCACCATTTGCAATTCTTTTCTGGTCTCCTTAAGTGTAAATTAGGCCCTCTTGTTTTTAGGTAAGGTTTTCCCCTACTCAGTTCCCCTTACTCTGAGTAGCTCCACTGAGGATGTGCCCTGCAGTTAGTAAGGCTGCAGACTCTACCCTTCATGAAGTCTGCAGTCAGGTCTCCCAGTATCAACAATAGCCTAGTGCTGTGTTTAGAGAACTTTCATCAATAACAGTATTAGCCAAGTAAACAAAGTAATATCCCAGACTCTCGAGTCTGAGAAATGATTCTCAACTTTGCCTCTTGCAGTCTCTACAACTGCACGTTGTTATCAGACCATGAAGCTATTTCATTGCCTATTGTTTGAATGTTTCCCCTCCAATCACTTACACTTTTTTTTTTTAGAGATGTCATTAAGCATGGAGAACTCAGTACTGAAATAAAACACTGAACACAAAGTGCCCCAATGGTAAATACTGTCTATCCACAGAGGACATGGTAGTGATTTAAAAGAACAAGTTTCTGTCAAATAAATCGTAAGCCAAAGTGTTAAAAGTGCTTTTGCATCCTTTGAAGGAAGGCTATATATATCAGGCATGCAAATGACAACAGAAATAAATATATGAAACTCTCTGTACCATTATCATTAAATAATTGTTTGATTCATTTTAAATGGGCTCTCCACATTGTATCATTTCTTGAAACACCATTGGATTGCAAATTATTTTGAATCTCGAAATTGAAATTTGCATATTTCTAGGAGTTGTCAGGCTGCTGATTGAGAAATCTGAGCATTTGCATGCAAAAAATTCCACCCCCCCCCAATACCAGCGACTCTTAAGACCATGCTCAAGTAGAAGGAAGAGGAGAATAGCATGACTATGTGTTGTGGTTGGGAATCATCACCAGGAAAGTGGAAATACTGAAGACAACCTTGAAAGGGAAGATGGGCATCTAGGAGAGTGAAAGACTTAAGTGCTGTGACCCCAGTGTGGAATCATAGGTTTGGGCTGGGACAATGAGGAAAACAAGCAGGCAAGAATCAGGGTGGATGGTGGAAAGAGGAGGGAAGAAGTGACAGGTGAAGGCTGGAGGGTGGTAGGATTCTGAATGAGAATGAAACTACCATGTAAGTGTTCATAGGCCCCACTACTCAAAAATAATTTGGGGTCTCTGTCTGCCTCGGTTCCCCTTCTTCTCATGTCATTCCCCCAGATGTTGCCAACATGCCTTCCTTACCTTGCTCATATTTCTGAAGGGAGTTCCTTGTGCCAGACTGAATCTTTGGACTTTGGAGATGATTTCCAGAAGAAGAGGGTGAGTTATGAGGGCAGAAGCTAGAGGGAAAGGTAAGATTCAAGGGACGGCTTGACTCATATAATGAAGAACTAAAAAGAAGAAGAAGAAAATTCATCAAGCTGAGTATAGAGGAAGACTTTTATTTAGTTTTGGCCTTTGTCTTCTTTAGCATTTCATTTTTTTTTTCAGGAGGTTTAAAGAGAGAGTTTTGGAGCAACCATTGCAGAATGTGAGGAAGGTAAACTACAGAGTCCAATGAATTTTAATAAGTGTTGCTCATGGATTATATATTTAAGCCATCCTTATGCTTCTTGGGAAAGAGAAGCACAAATGTTGAGTTATTTTTGAAATTATTTTATTTGCTGGATTGTGTTTCTTGGTCCAAGAAGAGAGAGAACCATGTAGGTCTTGGCTCCATCCAAATTGCATTCTGTGTGTCAGCTTTTGATACATGGCACATAGTGTGTTTAACTGGAAAGACTAAGAAAGGGGTGAACATTTCTGGAGAGCTTGGACGATGCAGTTAGTAAAAACAAAAAACAAAACAAAACAAAAAAACATGTCAGAGCTTTAGGCTACTATAATTTTACCTGTGAAAGCCATGAGCCTCAAGTAAACCCAGAATTCACACAAGCACAGCTGGGCTGCTTGTCTTTTGGCGTACCTACAGTAGCTTGTATCCTTTAACCCTGATGTTGATGCCTGTGGTCTTAATGTTTCCAGGAACATGTAGACTAAGAAATGTGAGCAGTATATGCCTGGCCTTTTGTCTCATGGAACTCAGACCAGGCTTTCACTGGGCAAAGAGTGAACATAGTTAAATCAATTAAAATTATTTATATTGATTAGGAATAAGGTTTGATATACTAGCAGATGCTCTTTATTTTTTTTTAAAAAGATTTTATTTATTTGACATAGAGAGACACAGCAAGAGAGGGAACACAAGCAGGGGGAGTGGGAGAGGGAGAAGCAGGCTTCCCACGGAGCAGGGAGCCCAATGCGGGGCTTGATCCCAGGACTCTGGGATCATGACCTGAGCCAAAGGCAGATGCTTAATGACTGAGCCACCTAGGTGCCCCCTAGCAGATGCTCTTTAAATTTGTCTACTTATATACCATGATTGTTAATTTCCTATAAAGGTATGTATTTCAAAATTGGAATCACCTTTATATATTTGCCTAATTTTATACAATATCAAGTTAAGGATTTTGTACCAGATGTTCTCCACAATTACTAGCCATATATGAGAAAGTCGAAATCATAAGACTTAGGCTATTCTAAATGATCAAAAATCATCATTTTGCTGCTGTAACTGGAACGTGAGAAGAATCTCCTAGGTGAACTACCAAACTTTAACGGATGGTTGCCCCAAAAGTGCACTGAATTCACATTGTGCCTATTGCTGTTATCATCTTATGGACATAGCATTTGCCATGTGTTTTCTTTTTTTTTTTTCTTCTCTGCTTTTTCATTGCCACTATTTTTTAGCATTTCTATGGAATATATACATAAAACACAATTTTATGTCACATTTCTTTAGACAATATTTAATGAGCCTCCCTTCTTCATTGCCTGTGGGATAACAATCTGAACCATTACTTTGGTTTCCAAAACGCTGCAGAACATGGTTCCATTTTAAATACCATCTTTTATGGGTTCCATTAATAAGGTTGGTACAAGCCCAGCAAGAAAGCTGACCTAAAGAACCTGTTCAAAATAGTTTAATCTCTTATCATAAAGAGAAAATATAATTCCATATCTCAGTTTTTAAGTTCCCCTGTGATTGCCTCCTACCTATAACCCTCTAGCTTTATCTATCAGCCTTGACCCACTTCCCATATTTTGTTCAGTACTTGGAACTTCTCATGTTCTCTCTTGCTTCTGGGCTATTATATATGCTGATTCCTCTGCCTGGAACATTTTGCCCTACACCTCCATGTTAGTTCTCTTGTTTCAGCTACTCTTACTCATCTTTTTTTTTTTTTTTTTAAGATTTTATTTATTTATTTGAGAGAGAATGAGAGAGAGAGCACGAGAGGGGGAGGGTCAGAGGGAGAAGCAGACTCCCTGCCGAGCAGGGAGCCTGATGTGGGACTTGATCCCGGGACTCCAGGATCATGACCTGAGATGAAGGCAGTCGCTTAACCAACTGAGCCACCCAGGCGCCCCTTACTCATCTTTTAGATACCAAACCAACTTCCCCTTTTTTATGGGAAACTTTTCTGGGATACTTGAGCTTAAATATGTGCCTATACCATGCATTGCTATATCATTTTATCCTGCCTTTATCATACATAGATATTGCCCCACTTCATTGTAATTATTCCCAATTATCTGCCTTCCCATAAAAAAGCTAGGATCATGTTCATCCCACTCATCCCTATATTCCAGGACCTCTCATAGTTCCTGCATTATAGCACATGAATAAGCACAGTTTGAAAATTGAGGCTATAAAAGGCAAAGTTTTGTGAAAAGTAGAAAGAAAAAGTAAAGTGATAAATGCAAATTATAGTCTCCAAATGATTTTTCAAACATTGTGTCTGAGTGGAAAGTATGGTCATGAACAAGGAGCTGAAACCAAAGAGGCTGGGTCAGGAAATTTTCCACTCTTCCTCTCAGAGCAAAATAGTTCTTTATATTTATATTATGGGTTGTTCGGGTCACTATCATTACTGTGACTGCAGATTCCAGTTTCGTTCACTTGCTGATTTTGTTTTTCCAGTTTTTTATGTTTAGTTTCTTCATCTCCGAATCCTACTTTTAAAACCATTTTCAATTTTAGTTCTTACTGAAGACCCCCTCTGACACAGTTATCTTCTCTCTCCTATCCTTAAATTGCTGTCCCAGTGCTGATTTTACTGTGACATTATTATTATTCCCAATTTGATCCTAAGCTCTTCCAGGGCAGGAATGGGGCTTTGTTCACTTTTGGGCCCTCTCTCAAATTCCCACAGGGGCTAGTTAAATGCATGGCTAGTACTCCATAAACAAGCTACTGAACTGATCAGTTTTCCTGGGAGAAAGCATTTCATTTGGCAGGAGCCATACTTATTTTACAAAGAATACATAGATTAAAAACTAATCATCTCTTTAAAAATAATTACAGATTTTCATGGGTAAGAAGGCATAATAAAGTCAAAACTATTTGGACTCTAATAAAAAGGTTGGGGTTAGAGTCTGAGCTGTGTGAGTGTAGGGAAGTCAAGTGAGTACTCTATTTTTTTTATTTTTTTTTATTTATTTTTTTATTCTTATGTTAATCCCCATACATTACATCATTAGTTTTAGATGAAGTGTTCCATGATTCATTGTTTGTGCATAACACCCAGTGCTCCATGCAGAATGTGCCCTCCTCAATAC
>NC_138381.1:28041407-28083284 GCF_054177405.1 Leptonychotes weddellii | reverse complement strand
AACCATTTGGAGTCTATTTTTGTGTGTGGTGTAAGGAAAGGGTCCAGTTTCGTTCTTCTGCATGTGGCTATCCAATTTTCCCAACACCATTTGTTGAAGAGACTGTCTTTTTGCCATTGGACATTCTTTCCTGCTTTGTTGAAGATTAGTTCAAGTGAGTACTCTAGACTTCAGTTCTCTCATTTACAAAATGGGAGGCTTGAATCAGAGATTTTCGATGTCTCCTCCAGCTAGAACAGTTCTGTGAATGTCTCGTTACTGTGCAAAGAAAGAGCTTCACACCATTTAACAGCACATGTATGCTATTGTCTACCAAGAATCTCAGTGTTTGTCCATGAACTGTTAAAAAAAAACCAATCTGTTGATAGTAGAATACTCTTGTCTAAAAGTTACAATGTATTTATGATAATGGATATATTACAGAGATCTTTTAAGTAATGGACTTGGGAAACACTGATGTCAGAAATTCCCTATCACCTACCGTAGAAACCTTCTGCAGCACAATATAAAAAAAAAATCAATCACCAAAACTCTGATATTATTATGTATCTTCAACTTGAATTGAATTTTACTTTGCAGCTCCAGTGAGTGCTGCAAAAACATGCTGTGCTTGGCTGACCCCTGGACACATAGTCCCACCTATTTAATGTGGAGGAGTTTGTGAATGCCACTTTCCAAAGCTTTCAGGAAGACAAGTCACAGCTAAATGCATTCTTGAAGATTAATTACCACTCAGTTCTTTTCAGCTCTCAAATATACAATTGCATTAAACATAAATTTACCTTGAGGCTGCGTAATGGACACCGGGTAGAGGACTTTCACTGTTATGTCTTTGGTTCAAATCTATCCCCAGTTTAAGAGTGACTGAAAGTCATTATCCTTTGTCAACTGCTTGGTGACTTAGGAAATGAGTTACTGGTCTTAGTTAAGTTCCTAACATAGCCAAAAACACCTTCACAATTGATGATCATCGGGAGCTGCTGGAAGTCTAGAAAAAGGGTCAGAGATTGAATTGGTTGTAGAAATTTAATTAGCATGTCTCCAGTCCTCCTTCTAAATATGCTTTGAAACCTAGAGTTTTATCTTTTTTTAGAAGAGAACAATCTAAATCTACAGGGTTGCTGATTGGACATCTTTCATTAGCATAACATGATGGAGACAATCATGTTAGCCTTTTCTTCTAGTTAGGGCAACATGATTATCCCCAATTTCTTCTTTGCATAAAGAGATATCTGAGGGATTAGTCATTTCCAGGAAAGGTTTGTTTGTTTTTTGTCTTAAATCTCACAGTACAGAAAAAGCACTGAGATTCCATAGCTTTTACTATCATTGTCTATGGGGACAAGAACATGTTGGTATCACATTGTTATTTCTGTCTAGAAATAATGTGGTTTAGTAGAAAGCATCTTTGTCATATGAAGGTTATTGCTGGTGAGTTTTAGTTCTTGGTCTGCATCTATGTGTAAAACACTGAATACAGTTTGAAGCCTCAGTTTCCCTCTATGTAAGATAAAGAACATTAAACTGGATTTCTCAAATCAAACTCTCTTCTGACTTTATTGGATTTTAAACATTTCCCGAAAGGTCTTGTGGTAATCCTGGGGCTATGGGAACCCGAGGCTTTTCTCCTGTAAAAGGATTAGTATTTTAATAGGTGACCCTTAGATGAGGAAGTAGCTTCATTTGGAAGTCACTAGCTGAGGAACATAGAAAAATTCACATTTAATGACCAGTAGGAATTATTGATGGTGACAGTAGAGAACGGGTAAATGAAAGCTAGAATTTGAGTTCAAATGGGCAAGAGAAGCCTGTATAATATCCCAGGAGGGTAAGAATGTAATTTGGAAGGACTAGAAGAATCACTCAGAGAAGTAAGAGGCCAAGTGTAAGATGACAGCTGAGTCTGAAAAGGTCAGAGACTAACAATTGGTGTCTGAGAGTTCAAGGAATCCTCTATGATAAGAACTCTCCTTTTTCCCTCCCCTTCTTTCCTTCTCCTCCCTCTCCTCCCCACTCCTCACTTGGGCTTTCTTTTTAGGTGACTTCCTCAATCACAGTTTGAAAGTTACCTTTATTTAGATAACTCCCAGATTAATTTCTTCAGGCCAGTTCCTCTCTGATTTCTAGACTCACATGAAAACTAATGATACATCTCTCCTTTACTTTCTCATAGACAATTAAATTTTAATATGTTCAAATAGAATTCTAAATCCTTCCCTAACTTCTCCATTAGTTTCTCATCTCAGTAAATAGCATCATCACAAACTAATTTTTAAAAAATTTAAGAGTCATCGTTGATTCTTGCTCTTCACTCATCATTTTATAATCTATCTAGTTCAGCTGATATAATTGGATTTTCCTTCTCTTCATCTCTACTGCTACCATTTCAGTCTGGATATTGGCCTTTTTCTTACCCAGTTTACAGGGATAGCATCTTTTCTCCCTGACTCTAATTAGCCCTCTTTCCCATCTTGAATTCTTTTTCCACATAATGGTATAGGTGATCTTTTTAAAAATAAAAGTTATAAAACAACACTTTTATTCTTAAAACCTCGTGTACCTTCCCATTTTCGTGTGTGTGTGTGTGTGTGTATGTGTGTGTGTGTGAGAGAGAGAGAGATTAGCCAGAGTTATCTAGGTAGGCTCAGTGTAATCGGAGGGGTCCTCATAGTAGGGAGGCAGGAGGGTCAGAATCAGAGGATAAGATGTGATGATGGAAGCAGAGGTTGGAATGATGGGATTGCTGGAAGGGAACCACAGACCATGGAATGCAGGTGGCTTCTAGATGCTGGAAAAGGCAAACAAAATGGATTTTCCCCTGGGACCTCCAAAAGGAATACTGCTCAGATGACACCTTGATGTTAGCCCAGTGAGACCCATTTTAGACTTTTATTTTATCTTATTTAATTTGTCAGAGAGTACAGGCAGGGGGAACGGCAGGCAGAAGAAGAAGCAGACACCCAACTGAGCAAGGAGCCTGACGCGGGAGCCCAATTCCAGGACCCTGGGATCATGACCTGAGCCAAAGGCAGATGCTTTAACCGACTGAGCCACCCAGGCGACCCATCAGAATTTGCCCTCTAGAACTATAACTTGTGTTGTCTGTGGTAATTTGTGCCAGCAGCAATAGGAAGCTGATATAGTCAATTTTCTCATTTTTCAACTATGCCTGTATGTCTTCTGTTTTTGGAACATGACATGTTGTGTAGTTCCTTGGGATTTTTGCACAGGCTGTTTGCTGGGCCTTGTGTACTTTTACCCATAATTGTAGGGCTAGTTTTTGTTGTTGTGGTTGTGGTTTTAATATCAGTTTAAATGACATCTCCTTAGGAAGGTCTTACTCAAACTCCTCTTTCATCACCTTGAATTTGTTTTGATTTTTTTCCAGATAGGATGTCTTAGTCCTGGCAGTGTTTTATCTATGTACTACTTGGATTTTTGTTGTTGCTGTTGTTCTTCTTCTTTCTTTTGGTCTATTAATGTAGAACCTAAGCTCCATGACAGAAAAACTGTATCTATCATGTTTAGCACCATATCTTTAGAGTGGTTTCTGGCACATAGTAAGTTCATAAATATTCAATGCCTGTCTGACAGATTGAATGATTGATTTAGGGGAATGCAGCATATTAGGAGGAGAATCTAGCTCTAGGGAAGGAAAGATATCAGATGCTAGCCAAGGATCCTCAGCCATTACAAGGTTCTAAGCTTGACTTTGGTGACAGTGGAGATCAGGCCTTAAAAAAGACAACAGAGGAAACTCTGGAGTGATATGAAGTGTCAAGGAGGAAGCCCAATCCAGTCAACTGGGCAAATATGAGAGGCAGGCCGGTGAAGGTGCTTTAGGGAACTTGATATGCTGACCAGAGTTGGGCCTGGTGTCAGGTGAGGCTTCGAGGCAACACAGGAACCCAGCAGGCAGTCAAAGGTATAACTCCCAGAATCAGGCAAAAATGAATATAAACAGAAAAGAGGGCATGGACTGTTACTCTTCATGTCCAACAGGGAATCCCCAAAAATTGGTTTAATGCTAGGCACTCTTAGACAAGACCTCTAAGAGTGTCAAATGAATGAATGATTAATCTGCATATGTAGAAGTAATGGCTTTGATGCCTGACATTTTAGACACTTCCTTCCCCTCTTCTCTCCCTTTATAAATTGTAGCAAATGATGGAGTTGATTCTGCCTTCAGACTGGTCAGGTATGGCTGTGGGATGGGGATGGGACCTTGGGGGACTGACAGACCCTCTTGGTGGAAGCTGGAAAAGACAAGTACGTTGGGAAAGTGAGGCAGGGCCAGCCGTACTGAATGTTGCTGTGAGGAGAATCCCTAAAGAGAATATTAATATTGTCAGTGCTCCAGTGACATTTTTTCAGGACTTTCTCAGTAAAATGAGTTAGATTAAGTGTTATATAATTAACCCTAAGATATTAGCTTTAATCAAGTATCCCATTCTGTAATTTCCTTGTCCCCCGATCTCTCTATACCTTTCTAATCCTTTTGGCACTCCATCCTATTTTATACTCGATTGATAATCTGTTGAATCTATTTCTCTTGCTATAGAAATGACATTTGTTCTAAAAGAGAAATAGCAGGTCTTAATGTCCTTAGTATATTAGTTTCCTGGGGCTGTCATAACAAAATATCACAAACTGGGTAGCTTAAAACAACAGAAATTTATTCTCTCACAGTTCTGGAGGCTGGAAGTCTAAAATCAAGTTGTTGGCAAGGCAGTCCTTCCTCTGAAGAGTCTAGGAAAGAATCTTTCCTTCTTCTTCATAGCTTCTGGTGTTTGCCAGCAGTCCTTGGCATTCCTTGGCTTGTAGATACATATCTCCAGTCTCCATTTCTGTCTTCACATGGCCTTCTCCCCCATGTTTCTCTGTTTCCATATTTCCCTCTTCTTGTAAGACCATCCACTCTAATCCAGTTTGATCTCATCTGAACATTATTATATCTGCAGGGGCCCTATATCTAACTAAGGTCATATTTGTAGGTTCTGGCTAGATGGGAATTTTTTTTGGGGGGGGGCACTATTGAACACACTACAGGTGGTGAGACCGAAAGTATTGTTGTGGGATAAACCCAGTGAAGACCTTGTTGAGAGAGGTCTGGGAAATTTTTCACGGTAGTGTTGTTTCACAGATACTTTTTCACCAGCGACTGTGCCTTAATCATTTTTATATTCCCCATTCTTACAAGCGGTTTTACACACCATGGGTATTTATTGAATAGTGAAAATACGAATTCGAAAAAAAAAAATGCTATTGTGACCCTCTTGGCTGCCCACCTCCATGGTCCTCTAACCACCAATGGAACTTTGTTTTTGACTCAGCCGTTGGGTGAGAAGTGTCTAAATGCAGAAACTTTGGTTTTTTGGGATTGCCAGACTGTTTCTGAGGTCTATCACCTGGTCAGTATATCCTTGATTTCTTTTTTGATACTTGAATTTTGAGAAAATCAAGACTGTAGTATTAGGGATTATCTCTGTTCATCAGTGTTACCGAATGTTGAAAGACCTGACTTTAAGTGAACTGTTGTAAGAATATCCGTAGAGACAATCTACTGAAAATAAGAAGTTGTTGATACAAATAGCTGTTCTTTATTTTATTATTTTTTAAGATTTTATTTATTTATTTGACAGAGAGACAGTGAGAGAGGGAACACAAGCAAGGGGAGTGTGAGGAGGAGAAGCAGGCTTCCCACTTAGCAGGGAGCCTGATGCGGGGCTTGATCCCAGGACCCTGGGATCATGACCTGAGCCAAAGGCAGATGCTTAACGACTGAGCCACCCAGGCGCCCCTACAAATAGCTGTTCTTTAGTTGATAACAAGCTGTTTGGCCAAACTCAACTATACCATTTTAAAATAATGTTTAGATAGTATAAATCCAAACCTTACAAAAAATGAGTTGTATGGAGAGACAGTACTAATAATGTGGAACATTTGCACAGCACTTTCTAATTATCTCATTTGATTACTACAAGATAGGCAAGACATGGATAATTTTCTTCCCTTGTCCAAGAAGGAAACTGAGGCTCATAGTTAAGTAGCACTCTGGAAGACAGTAAGGAAATAATGAAGGTGTTAGGACTTAAGGTCTTCATATCCTTGTCACCTGTTCTTTCCTGAACACAACCTTGTTCCTCATCATGAGGAGTAACTGGTTACATGATAAGGTTATTTTGGCAATGTCTACTCAGCCTAAGGAAGTTATAGTGCACATCTGCATTGGTCATACTGTGGGTTTTGTTTAGGAACTACTGGATTTTTTTTAAATGTTCAGTTAGTTCAAACATTATTTTCTTTTTTCAAATTCTTATTTTATCACATCACAAATAAAAGCATAAACTTAAAGAGGAAATCCTGTGTACTTGGATGGGGAGTGTCAGATCCATAAGCTGGTAGCTTGAGTTTAAGTTCTGTGTGATAGGGGGTGAGCTGCTGCCCTCCTAGGAAGCTCAAGTGAACTGAACCAATGTCGGTCTCTGCATTTGTTGACCCTGTGATATTTCAGTGTCTGCATGTGAGTGAGAGGGAAAGATCTGGTGGGAGGAACTTGAAAATACATTGGTCATTCCGGTTGCATTGCCAGTTAGACTTTGCCCAGCACATGAATGACTTTGGGCCTATTGATATTTGCTGTGACACTTAAATGTTCAGTACAGTATTGATTCTGAATGTCAAGCCCTCTGCTTAGGTGCTGTTTCTGTGTGATGAGCAGATTATCACAGAATACTAATTGAACCCTTTAAATTCTCTCTCTCTCTCTCCTGTATGCACAGCACCAACAAACAGCAATTTAAGTTCACGTGTAACTAGAGCCCGTTCCCAACCTTAACAGAAGCAAATTAACAGTCTTTTAAATGTTGTTAAATAGTTTCTGGTTAGCCTTGAATGAAATTTTTAAAAAGTGAATTGCTTTCTACCAAAATATATAATGTAAGTGCTGTAAAATAAGGTTACATGGTTCAAAATTGTACCTTTGATAGTTAATTAACAAGATTAAGAATAAGGATGAAATAGAATACTAATCTAAGAGGGGAAAATATTGATTATTTACTCATGCATTAAAGGAAAGAAAAAAATGAAATGTAATTTCGTTAGTTCAGTTGGTGAAAACAAAGGTTTTGAAGAAAATTTTGAAGTTTTTCCAAAGTATCTATAGGAAATTTGATAATATTTCATAAACATTATTTCAAATACTTGGAAGACTATTTATCTAGAAAAGACATGTAAGTTGATGAATGTTAGTCTACATTTTTGTAGAATTATTAATATTCTGTAATTGATTATTTGGCATCTTGGAGGCATGGGCCAAACTAATAACCAAAGTTTTTTTTACAGCCGTGCTATCCCTGTGCTTTGATAGGTGCACAAAAATCGTATTTAATACCCTCACCTGAACCTCAACATCTGTGTTTTTATTACTGCCCAGTAAGGGCTGACCCCACCTCACACTTTCCCTCCACTGTAGTAATAATGGCTCCCCACAGGCCCTCCCCTCACTCTTTCTGTGTCCTGGCTAACTGGTGCTTCTCCATGTGGCTCTGTATGGTGTGGTATGACTGCTCCTCTTGGGCATTGTAACTAATAAACTCTACTTTCAAAGGCATTGACCTTTCCATGTCATCACTGAGTCATAACTATAAATTAAATTCCAGGTACATTTAAAACATTTTGAGAGTTCAGTTTTAAATGATCCAACTGTAAGTTTGTACACCTCTTTTGAAGTGTGTGGGTGTGTGTATGTGTAGATAGATAAATAGATTAAATCATTCTATCAGATACTTATAGAAGTTTAGTTTAAAATTAGCAAGAAAATCTTGAGGTGCCTGGGTGGCTCAATTGATTGAACATCCAACTCTTGGTTTTGGCTCAGATCATGATCTCATGGGTTGTGGGATCAAGCCCTACATCAGGCTCTGTGCTCAGTGGGGAATCTTCTTGAGATTCTCTCCCTCTGCCCTTCCCCCCCAAATAAATAAATAAATCTTAAAAAAAATTAGCAAGAAAATTTTAACTCACACCCACTTGAGAAATGTAGGGTCTTACATCAACAAATCAGATAGATCTGATCAAAATTAGACTAGTGTATTTTGTGATTTAATAAATTAACTGTGAAGTTGTAGCATGCTACAGATCATATGAGATGTCTTCCTTAGCCCCACTCTGTTCTGATTCTGCAATGATAATCAGGATCAGAATGGCCTACAAATGACAAGTGAATACCTCATTTAGCATTCAGCACTAGACTTCTTTGTCTTTCAGGTAGATTGCCCCATGTTTTTCCTAAACATGGAAAAACAAAAAAGCCATAGGCTTTGTTGGGAAATAGAACATGCTGGTTTACTATTGTGCAAAGACAAAGATACCCACCTGGAAACATACTCTACAACCAAAAATCATACCATCAGTATTACCCTCTGAGATCTATGGCCACAAACTATGGTTTGCAGTTTCCAGTTCCTCAAAGCTGAGGCAACACTATTCGGAATCTTCATTAGATTTGATACTGAAAAGAACAATGCAGACGTGTTACGGAAAAAAAAATGCCTTTTTGTTATGACCAGTGGAACATCATCTAGAATAGTGACGTGGATGAGTTTCACTACAAGAGCACCAAATTCACCTCTCAAAATAATGGCACACGAAACCTCGAGCCAATATTGGTTCACAGTGTCCTTTCATGTTTCCTCATGAAGACAAAGATTAACTGTGGCTTGCCAAGCATTTACAGGATAATCTTGTTTTTAACTTCAAAAGGCATGTTGCATGTGATAAAGCTAGATAGTCTGGCACTATTATTTGAAATGTTATCTCCTTTGGTGCATACATGGAGTTAATGCACTTACGCTGTTGGGGCACTTTCATAGGTCATGCTATCAAAAAAAAAAAAGAGTTTTAAAGGCTGTATTGGGGTCTGCTGTAGTTGGTGGAGCCCCTATGCACTGCCTTCCTTCCGGTTCTGTTTAAGAGAAGGGCACGGGCCTCCAGTCTAGCATCACAAAGAAGGTGACAATGGAATGATGTGTTTCCTTCAGTCCTAAAGACAGAGGGATGCTATTAAACGAATGTCCCAATTAGCTACTTGTTTGAATTTAATTTTGTTGCTTTTCTAAGAAAAATTTTTAAAAAAATGGGTAGTTCCAGTGTTAAGAAAATATGTCACTTAGATGTCATTAATACCAGAGTCTTGATACAGAGAAAATGGAACGCTTTCCTCTCAGCTGTTTGAACTCTCAGGGGTGGATACAATTCAGGGTCCCTGAATTCAGTTTGCAAGAAATATGGCTTCTAGTTATTTTCTTAACTTAATTTCCAAACCTGACTTTCTGAGGTTCATGGGGAATTTTACATTAGGTCGCTTGAGGTTTATGCCCCACCGTTTTGCCAAGGGTTGTACCAAGTTTGCATGTTTATAGGCAGAACTAATGTTCCAGGGAGACTCATATCCTGGGCCTTTTTGCCCATGCTGGTAATTCAGGAGATGGTTGTTGGCTTAGCTCCCATGGATCCTTAAGACTCGAGTCACCACTCTTTCTGTGCCTTGAAATGGATTTGGCATTTTGGGTGAGGTCAGGAGATGTGATTTACTGTGTGTACCCAAGGCTTCCAAGCCCTTCCCTCTTCCTCAGGACGTTGCCAGAGTTTAGGGAGGAGGAGTCTGCTTCACCAGGCACAGTTCCCCCATAGAAGTCACCCTTCTGTTCTCAGATCCACCTTCAGCATTCATCAAATCAAATGGCTCTTGAGGCCGAAGAAGTAAATTAACGAAGCCATTAATTTAGAGGCCCAGGAGGCCTTTAAAATGGTCTCCGTCTGGGATGCTTAGGATAATCTTCTGAATAAATAAGGGTTTTTTTGGGAAATGAAACATAGGGAGAAATTCTTCCCAATGGATTCCGCCTTCCACCCAATGACAAATCTCTTCACATGCCAACTACAAATACACCCCACATCCTTGCAGGTCGAGGGGTGCCAGAACCTGAAACTGGAGGAATAGAGACAGGATAAAAATAGCACTGATATTAGAAATGCAGCCTGCACACTCTCCAGGACAAAACCACCCCACTCTGATCCAGGAATGCATCTTTGGAGTTACCATTTTACTTCCAAGATAACTTTCCGGTAGTTTTCTCCTGGGGCTTCCTCCTCCCATTTGGTACCAGCTTTCCCTCTCCCCTTCCCGTCCCCATGACCTTAGCCTGTATCAGTTCCTTATTAGATCGAGGATCTGGGAATTGAAACTCCTTGAAAAGGGAGGTTTGGGTCTAATCCAAATGTAAGTTCATGATTTTTTTTTTTTTTTTTTTTTGTAGCCTGTGGCAGTCCCAGGGCAGGTCCTCTTTTGTTAAATAAATGGAGTTTGCCACTACTCAGGCTGTTATGATTGGGGTGTCAGGATGAGCCAGAGGGGGTTCATGATTTTATGCAGCACTTTTGACACATCTTTGCAAGGTATGCTTCTTTCAGTTCATATAAATCCAATTTCTTGAGAGTAGTCTCTTTCATGAAAGGCCACATTTCCTAACATCCATCTGGGACTATGACTATCCCCCTATAGCAGCTGGGCTCTAATTGCTGCACATAAACAAACATCATCTGGAATAGAGCCATCTTATAACTCTGGATGCTATTCATTTCCAAGACTGCCATGGTCATTTATTACTAATGACGGGAATCTGTAGGTGGCTGGAGTTGGCGATCATGTTCCTATGCAAGCAGCATTTCAAACTGGCGGTGTGCTTTTGGGAAAGCAAATAGCCTAAACTTATGGCTTTTGTGCCTTGATCGTCTTCCCATGTCACAATATGATCCATTTGTTGTTCATGTAGTAAATTCATATAGAGTTGTGCGTTATTGTCAGATGTTGCTATTTAGGTTCTTATATGTGTTTCTCATGCATTTTTGAGGGATAAATGGGGTCCTTTCAGGAAGCAACCATTTCACATTTGAATTATTCAAAGCTGTAAGCACAGAAATTTGGCATTGTTGAGTGTCTAGAACTGTATAAGGTATCATCCAGTCCAAACCTCTCAGTTTAGAATGAAAGGAAAACAGGATAGGGATAGAGCCCACAGTGGAAAATCATCTACTTAATTTGTTGAACTCCCACATATCTCATTTCCAGAAGTCAAGGACAACTGGCCCCTGCTCAGTCCTGCCATACAAAGTGGTATTACTCCTGCTTCAGATTAGAAAAAAATGTAAGGAAGGGCGCCTGGGTGGCTCAGTCAGTGAAGCATCTGCCTTTGGCTCAGGTCATGATCCCAGGCTCCTGGGATTGAGTCCAGCATCGGGCTCCCTGCTCAGCAGAGACCTGCTTCTCTCTCTCCCTCTTACCCCCCGCCCCCCCGGCTTGTGCTCTCTCTCACTCTCGTGTGATCTCTCTCTCTCAAATAAATAAAATCTTTAAAAAAATAAAAAATGTAAGGAAAATTATGGCACAAATTTCGTTAACAGTTCAGCCCTAATGTGGATCCATTCTAATCTTATGTCTAGAGTTTTAGTATTTACAGTCTAGTATTTTATGCTTCTTGGGCTAAGCCTCCTAATATATATGCTGGATTTCATAACCAGTTACCAATTTATTTCCTTTTGCAGCTCTAGGTAGTACTTTCAGTGTTCCATGTGCCATTTTAAGTATTTTATGTGTATTTTTCTTTGATCTTTCTAACTCCTCTGTGAGGTAAACATTATGACCCCATTTTACAGTTGAGGAAATTAAGGGAGAAAAAAGTTATATTTTTCCTAAGGTCACATAGCCAATAAATAGCTGAGCCAGTATTCAAAGTCAGAAGCCAGACTCCAGAGCCCATGCTCATAAACACCCAGTCACTCTTTGACTTGATTTAAAGAAATGGTATTTGTTGTCTCAATGGACATAATTGGACACTAGCTAGGTCCTGTTGGTGGAATGAGGGTATGGATGGCAAGAATGTCCAGGGAGGCAGAGGGGCTGGAAATTGAGTTCAGTCACCAATAGCTAATGGTATAATCAATGATACCTATGTAATGAAGCCTCCATAAAAACACCCAAAAGATGGGCTTCAGAGAGCTTCTGGGTTGGTGAACTGGTGAAGATTCAAAGAGAGTGACTTACCTAGAAAGGGCATGGAAGTTTATTTCCCTTCCCACATACCTTGTTGCATGCATACTTCCATCTGGCTGTTTCTGAGTTGTATCCCTTTATAATAAACCTGTAATCTAGTGAGTAAAATGTTTCTATGAGTTCTGTGAGCCACTGTAGCAGGTTAATCCAACCCAAGGAGGGAGTCGTGGAAGCTCTGATTGATAGCCAGTTGGTCAGGATTATAGGTAACAACCTGGACTTGCAGTTGGCATCTTAAGTGGGAATAGTCTTCTAGGAGTGGGCCCTTAACCTGTGGCGTCTGGTGCTATCTCCTGGTAAGTAGATCATGTCAGAACTGAGTTAAATTGTAGAACACCCACTGGTATAAGGGAATCGCTTGATGGTGTGGGGGAAAAAATCCACACATTGGAATTGGGAGCAGAATCATTAGGGACACAAAATCTAGTCAAGGAGACAGTGTGTAAGTAAACAGATATAGAGGGACCAGCAGAGGACTCTGCAGGCAAGAAGTAAAGCCCATACATACTGCTGGTTTCTAGAGCTAAGTCCAGTCCTTTTTGGCCATCAGGAAGGGAAGACCAAAAGCAAAGTGGGAAGGGGAAGATACCAGAACAAGATGAAAGCCAGACAGGATCTTTACATACCTGCTCTGTCTCTAGAATACTTTCCCTCTGGCTCTTTTCCATCCTCCAGAGAGGCTCGTCTGACCCCTCCATACCCCCAATCTGTAATAGTTATTTCTGTTCCTGTTTGTCTTTCTTATGACACCTGGTCCTTTTCCCTTGTGTAGCCTATCACAGCATATATATATATATATATATATATATATATATACCCATTTATGCTCATTTATTTTTTTATTGCCTGTCTTCCCAACTCAAATATAAACTTTATGAAGTTAACATCCATTTCTGTTTTGTTCACAATTGAATACTTCAGGGCCTGTTCATAAATATGCATTGAATGAATAAATGAATAAGCAGGGCTCAGGCACAGGGATAAAAGGGATTAGCCCATTTAATATAATGAATCTGGAGCTGAGAAGGAGACATTGGAGAGAAGAAAAGATCACTTATGTTGAATTACCATATTACCATTATTAGCAGTGATGAGCTACCCAAGTCCTCCGCTACTAGATATTATAGATATATAATGAAGACAGAAGACAGAGATGTTTGCAAAGTCCCTTTCAAAGTGTCATCATGGGAGAAGCTTTGTCCCCTAATATAAGTTATTTGGAAATTCAGTTCACTAACGTGCTGTTAGATAGAATGTTCACCAGAAATGGAAATATATTTACCTAGCGTTTTCAGTGAAACTTCTTTGAAGGTACAGAATTAAAATTTTAATGTGTTAGCTTATTCCACGTATGTATATGTGACATGAAGTTTAAGAATATCCTATTCTTTCTATCTGCTCGTCAAACACACACACCAGCTTCTTCCTCTCCTCCCCTCCTCCCCCCAGTGGCCTGGATCTCTTTCATTAAAGAAAAAAATCACTCTTTCAGAGTTCTGCTGAGGATGTGTGATTACAGATGATGCCAGGGAGCACTCCAGGAGCCTCTAATGGGGAAGACACAAGACAAAGCAATAGATGGTCATTTTTTTTTCTAGGAGATGGGTCCCCTGCCATGAGGAAGCTCTTCAGGCTACCTCTCCTTTTGTGTGTTTAGTTGATTTTTAATAAAGACTATTAAGACTGTATACCGCCTGCCCCCTTCAAATCCCCAAACACAGACTTGCATTGGAGAGGCTAGAGGGAGGGAATGATGGCCCCATGGAAAGTGTGGAGCTAAGAAAACAGTATGCAGTGAACTTCTCACTTCTGTTCCCCGTCTACAGGGGCGGTGAAAACAAGATGCCTCTTATTAAAGGGTTGCCTGTTATATGGGGTCTTGTTAGAGGTCTAGGGCTGCAGTGTACAGGCCTGTGCTGGTCCCATTTATCTATTATTGATGCCTGCTTGTGCCTTCTTCCTTCTCAGAAGGCTTCTCCTTTTCCAATCCCAAACCCCAACCTCTTTGCATCCGACAAAGGCCAGAGCTAAAAATGAAGTGTCAAAAGACATAAGCGTAGGAGCCCTTATACTCGTTCTATCATTTTTTTTTTTAAATCCGAGAAAGTAATGATTTCTACCCTTTGAATAGATTGCACATCTACTTTAAGTTTTAATAAGGTAACCGTGTGGGAACTTCTGATTTTACTGTTTGTGCTTCAGTCCGGTTCTGGCCTTTGTGGAACCACACCTAAGCGACAGTAGAGATGATGACTGACCTCCTTGATGGTTCTGGAATAGTGGTTCTGTCTTTCCCCTCCCCCTCCTTCCTCTCCCCTTAAACAGATTGGTCTGGCCCAAGAATGAATGGATGAACTTTGTAGGGCATTTTCCCACGGAAGGGGCGCTCTTCTCAAACCCCTGCCCGGACTCTCTACCCGACCCTCTTTGACCCTCTTTGTGTATACATCTCACTTGGTCATTGCTACTTGCAGTTTCACTAGTCAGCCCTTCGCTATTTTGTCTGTCCACGTGATCCACTAAAAGCTGCCCTCAGATTCTCCTGCGTTAGTGTGCTTTGCAGAAAGCAGGTGTGACAGTGAACCGAAAGGATAGGGTCTGTGGACGCTGACCACCGCGGGAAGGAGAGCAGCCCAAGAAAACATCCGAGCTGAGAGCGACAGAGATCCAAGAGGCTGTCAGGGCCTACGAGCATGTTGGCTTAATTCCATTTTGCCGAAGACACACTCTCCCTTTATCCTAAAATGTAAATTTGGAAATTACCACCACAACCATTTGTTCAGGGCTGCTGGTGGAAAAATATATACAGATACTATTCCGTGGTCGATGCTGGCTAGCATGGGGCCAAAGCGAGAAGGAGACCGTGAAGGACACAGCGGGAGATCCATTACAGGATGATATATAGTGTGACATTTAGAATTTGTTTTTAAATAGATTTACAGTGCTCCATGTATTTTTTTTTTCCTTCTTACTTCCACGGTTGTTTTTTGTTTTCCCCCAATATTCTTACACATTCTCCTCTAGGCTTCATCTCCTTGTTAGGTGAGTCCATAAAATCTCTCTCTCTCTCTCTCTCTGCATAAATATAGATCTATAGATATAGATGCGTGTGAGTGTGCATGTGTGCGCGCTCGCACTCCATGATGAAGTTTAGGCAAAGTGTCAGAGAAGAAATGACCAGATAATGAGGTTTTGAATTAGTTCAGTCTCCCTGCAGCATCCTCAGGCTGCCTTCACTTGCCTACCTAGTGGATGTCACCCCCCCTCCCCCCATTTCTTAGTGCCAGCTCTTCCTCACAGGAACAGAGCCTGGGCGATTATACTCATCAGAAGGAAAAGTAAGTTTATTCTTCAGCCAAGAGTTGGGGCAAAGGCCTGCTATGAAGTGACCCTGGGAAAATGAGTCTCAAGCCACCGATCAGTTGAAAAAATATTTAGTAGATGGGGAAGAAAATATTATTTGCTAATGGAAATATTGAAGAAAGAACATGGGATGAGGACCAGCATCATCTGTGGGCTACGTGAGCTGGTCTTAGGGTAGTCACTTATGTTGGGGGTGGAGTAGGCTCCTGTGCTCTCATGAGGGAGAGGAAGATAAATTTAATGTCTCTTTTCCGTATGATTTTGTGAATTTTCATTGCAGAATAAAATTCATTTATGTGGGTTCTACCAACATTGCAAAACCTGGCCCCCATCCTCTTTCATCTACCTGCATTCCTGTTGTGGGATAAATTCTCTGAAGCTCCCTAGCTTTTATCATTAGAAATCACTCCAATGATGAAATTCTGCCAAAAGAAAAAAAAATTAAAAGAAACACCTCTCATTAGGGTATTTTATTATATTGGGATTCTTAAAAATGGTTCTGAGGAAAGATTTTTAAGACAGTGATAAATAGCGGAATACTTATTTCTGAACACAGACCATTTCTCATTAAATCACCCCTGCTCTACATCTTGCTAATGCCAGTCCTGCTTCAATGACTCAGCCAAGTTCAGCTCAGGCATCCATGTAGCCTGGCCTTCATTTCCTCATTTGTTCATTCAAATACTTTTATTGATGACTCATGCAGTGTTCCTGCCCATGTGCTCGGTACCCAGGAAGGAAGATGCCATTCCTGTTCTTAAGGAAACTCCAGGTTTCCAGCAGCTTTCCTGAAAGTGAAAGGGAGAGTCACCTGGATTCTTTGATCCTCCCAGTTGTCAGAGAAGGATGCCTGAGGGTGGGGACAAGATTCCCCTAAGGAAAAGGGAAAAAGAAAGGGATTCTAGAGTCAACAAAACGTTTTTTACCTAGTGTAAGATTGACCGATGACTCACCCTGCCTTTTAACTTGTGAATTAACTTGTGATGACTTTGGTCAAAAGTCCAGCTGGAACACTGTCCTTGGCCCTGTGATGATAGAGCTTCATCAAGTACTGGCTTGTGTGGCACGGCCAAAATTGAGGGAAATTCTTGAGTGAAGGTGGGGCTTAAAGAGTCAGATTAATGCCGGGCCAAAAGGAGGGCATCCTGAGTGGGTCGGGGGCATCAAATGTAGGATTAAATGTTACACAAATATGGGATGAGCGGTATGGCTAGTGATCTTTTGCATCCTGGGAATGGAGAACTCAAGCCTCTCCCAAGATTTAACCATATAAATGGTTAAAGAGCAGAGGGTGGGAACAGAAGGCTGACTGTCCCATACCAGAATTTGAACATTCCATGGAAGGAATGTTCTGTTGGTCAGGAGCATTCAGAAAGCTGCCTTTCATCCGTGTGTGTGTGTGTGTGTGTGTGTGTGTGTTTACTCTCCCAATTCTAAATACTGATCATGTACTTACATTTTTTAAATCCTTGCGGTACAAGCAGAAAATGTCTGCTGGGTAGATTTTTTTTAAAGATTATTTTAGAGCATGAGCGCACGGGGTGCACAAGTGAGGGGAGGGACAGAGGGGGAGAATCCTCAGACTCCCTGCTGAATGGCTAGGAGTTACATAGGTGGTGAGGGGAGGAAGAGTGTTCTGGGCAGAGGACCACAGGGGCTCGATACCACAACCCATGAGATCATGACCTGAGCTGAAACCGAGTCAGAAGCTTAACTGGCTGAGCCACCCAGGTGCCCCTAGCTGGGTAGATCTTTTATAAATACTGCCAAATTTGCCTTTGTGACTCTTTGTGAAGATATGAGGATTGGTTTGACGGACTTCTTCACAGTCTTTTAAGAGATATTTCAAGAATATAGAAGCGGGGGTGGGGGGTGAGCAGAGAGACAAATTAGAATGATAGTACTTGGTATCTATTTATACCATGATAGAAGGGCAGAAAGAAAAACCCTGAGGAAAAAAAAAAGCTGTCTTGAACATACATCTTTCTGTTGTTACCTGTGTTCTTTCCATAATTCATAGTGATTAGCTTTGAAGTAGAAAATAGAGACAATATGAAGACTATTTGGATATGTTTAAGGCTTTTTCTCCCATTCTTTTCCTAAAAAGTACCAACTAATTTTATGGTATCAATGATTCTTATTTATGCATTTCAGAACAGTGACCTCTTGGGAAAAATAACATTTATTTGGGTGAAGTTGTAAAATGCACAATTTGTATCTGCAAATCAAAACTTGACAGCAAGTTGCTTGTTTTTTTTTTATTTAATCAAACATTTCTGGAGAAAAAAAACATTTCTCATTTTTATAGCTAGAAACAGGGTATCGCATAACGAGGATAGGGCTTTTCAATGGTGAAAAATGATGCCAGGAATGACTGGAAGAAATAAATTCTGCACACACACTCACAAAATGTTACAACATTCATGCCGTGTGTATCTATTCTTCTGAGATGGCCTTAAGCTACAAGAAAATATATGCTTTCCCACAGAGGGATAGGGTCCAGACTGCTTGAGTTAAATATCAGTACCCGCTTTCTACAAGGTCCCATAGTTATGACTATTCACCATAATGCCATGAAATCACATCATAAATCTATGTAACCACTTCCTTTTACATTCATTATTTGGGAGCAGAGGCAATGCTCAGAATGAGAAGCAGCTTCTACCTAGTCTGTTAGGAAGGAAAAGCTTGCAATGCTATTTTTTTAACAAACTTATTTTGGCATATTGTACAATAATGAGAATGTATTAACCCAATTATAACATCCATAATTTAAAGATGTTTCTTATCTGACAAAAAGTTACTTGATTATCAATTCACATGTTATAATTATTTCAATGATAGCTGCATTCATTTTGTCAGTCAAAAATTAAAATGTGAAATACTGTGGGGGGTTGCATAGTAAAGTGTAGCATACAATTGCTACCCTTAGGACAAGCTTCTCAGCAAAATCGTATTTAAATAAAATTCCTCTTGACCATGTAGGTTCTCATTCAAACTCCTTTTTGTGTGTGTCCTTGGGACAGTCTCTCTGATGCAGCCCAACCTTTATGATCTTCAGGAGATAAACCTGCCTCAAGATCCCTTATTCATCCACCCTATTCAAATTGCTGTCCAAATAGGCTTTCAGATTATTATTTGTACTTAAGGGATGAGTACATCACTCTCATTTTAAGGTATATTTCTAACTGTAATGAAAAGCTTTGGTTTATGGAAATGGCATCTCAGACATTTAAATAAAAAAGGAAGAGAATATATTTAGGGTAGAAAATAATACTTTTCAAAGTCCCCTAAAGCCACTCAAAGAATGTAGCTAACCATATATCATGGCATCTGTACTTGTCCTCAAGTGGCATACAACATAAAGATAGGATTAATATATGGGAAATAATTGTCAAACTAATTAATATATAACTGTGAACTCTGCTGTGCTGTAGGGTGCCATGCAGAAGGATCCAGAAAAAGGAGGGTGGTCAAGGAGTGCTGGAGAAAGCATCCACATCATTTTGAAGGAAGTTAGGAAAGAAACTTAGACACTTTGAATACTGAATTGGCTTTTGGATAATTTGATTCCCACTCTTTCCACACCCTTATGAATACAGTTCTGCAGCCTCCCTCAGTTTTCTCTGAAATACCAGTATTATTTTTAAATTTAGAAACTGTTAGAATCAGATCTAAGAAGACATGGCCATCTCTGACTCAGGCTGTTGTAATTCATTAATTCATCAGTGAATCCTTGTACACTTCACTAGGCAAGTTCCAATCCATTTAAGAATGTTCTTCCAGAGGGAAGAAAAGGGAAAAAAAATATATATATAGATATATATATCTGTATATATCTGTAGACACTAAAATAGGCATCTGCAAGATATAAGAGTTAATTTTGTTATGTTAAATGATTTCACATGTCTTATATACCATTGTTTTAGTGCTGGGTTGAAAAACTAAATCCTCAAAGTTGAAAGGTGTGCCTACCATGTCAGGTGTCATCAGTAGAGGTAAGAAGGACACTAGAATGTCCTTTAAGAACTCCTATGTAGAAGACTGAATTGGCTTGTCCTAGGAGTAGAGTGGGATGTATATCCCAACATTTTGACTCTGTTGTGTTCTCAAGAATGTTGAATCTCTGCTGTGCATTACTTGTGTGGAAACAGTCATGTGAGACTGTGTCTCTAACTCTTCAACCCTACCTTATCTCTTTCTGTTCTTCCTTGTTGAAGAAAACTCCCAGGTTTCTCATGTTAACAAATAAAACAAGCTGTTATTCTTTATCTGATTCCTAAATAAACAGCATTTAAAGTGACACTAATTGAAACTATGCAATTTTAAATATATTTACTAAAGAGACAAAAGTCTTATTAAAACTTAGATTTGTGAAAATTTGACCAAAAAAAGTAGATGACATAAAAAGAATAAATACAAAGGTAACTCAACATGAGAGAACAATATATCTTTAATAGTAACTGTATTTGTACTGTAAAAATTAATTGTATTAGAGTTGAAATGATTTTTTTGAAAATAAAAATTAAAACTAAAAGGTTAAAAACAGCTCTTTGGGAAATTAATCATTAAACTTCATGAAATCAATTTATTAGCACCAATAGAGTGAATCACAACATACCCTCAAATCCAATTTGAGATGGATTGCAGATTTAAATATGAAAGGTAAAACAATAAAGCTTTTAGAGGAAAACAGAAAAATATCATCATGATCTTGGAGTAAACAAAATTTCTTAATAAAAAAGTGCTAATTATAGAAATATAAAAATCATGTTCATCTAAATACATCATTAAGAGTGAAAAGGCAGGGGCACCTGGGTGGCTCAGTAGGTTAAGCATCTGTCTTTAGCTCAGGTCGTGACCCTGGAGTCCCTGGACTGAGCCCCACATCCAGCTCCCTGCCCAGTGGGGAGTCTGCTTCTCCCTTTCCCTCTGCCCCTCCCCCTGCTCATGCTCTCTCTCTCAAATAAATAAATAAAACCTTAAAAAAAAAGTGAAAAGGCAGTCCAGTATGAGGAGGAAAGGATCATCATAAAGCATATGCTCAACAAAAGATTCATAGCCAGAATGTAGAAAGAATTTCTAACAACCAATTTTAAAAATCAACCCAACATAGAAATGGACAAAATACTTGAATAGGCACCTAATAAAAGAAATTATCTAAATGGCCAGTAAACACGCAAAAGTTAATCATAGGGAAATGCAAATTAAAGCCATAATGCAATGCATCAAAATTCAATAAATAATATCAAACTGCTGGTAAAAATATGTAGTGACTAAACCTCTCATGCATTGCTAGTAGGAATGTAAATTGGTACAATTACTTTGGAAAATAGTTTTAGAATATCTGCTAAAGCTGAACATATGCATACCCTATGACCCAGCAAGTATACCTGTATATTCAAATGAAAAGAGTGCTTATATCCATCAAAAGTCATGTAAGAGAATTAATCACAATAGCTCTGTTGATAATCCTCTCAGAAAAGCTACCCAAGTAAGAGTATAATGGTAGAATGTTTAAATACATTGTCATATATTAAAAAATGGAATACTGTACAGCAACTAAAATGAATGAGCTCTAGTACATGCAACAGTATGGAAGAATCTCACAGACATATTAATGAATGAGAGAAAGAGACAAAATTAATCTCTAGAATTAGAAGTTGGGATAGTGGTTTCCCTTAGTCTGGGTGGGAGATGCCTAATGATCAGAAGCGGACATGAGCGTGGTGATACCTTCCACAGTCTGATTATGTTCTTTTCCTTGATATGTGTGCTAACTATATGAGTATGTTCACTTATTTGAAAATTATGGGATTATGATTGGTGTACTTTTCTTGAAAAGTGAGTATGATTTGAGTACTTTTCTTGTATGTATATCTTTAAAGTGGGACATGGGGACCCACAAAACTTATTGAGATCAGTTTGTTCTCACTGTCCTCCCACTCTACCCGCAGTATCTGTCCTAGGAGAAAATAAGAGTAAAAACCCATGATCACTAAGAAAGGGACATTCTATAACACCCTTTGCCCTTCCCCAATTGGGTAGATGCCTGGAATCTGGTATGAAGTCCATTGGATTGTACTTATTCTTCCAGTGGAGGAAAAAGATTGAGAAGTCTCTGTGAGTGATTTCCTGACATCTACCCAAGAGAAGGGTTGCTAGAGTAACCTCTGCCCTGGAGAATGTCCTGCAGGAGGACCTCTTTTATTGTCATGGCAAGGAGAATGGGGTGAGAGAGGACTCCAGAAAGAGAGTTGCTGCACTCCCTAAAACTAGAACTCATTGCACTATTGCAAGGCCAGGAAAAGGACAAGAGGAAGAAGTGTGTGAAGAGAACTCCTCTGTGGCAAATTTGGAATTGTTTACATATGAAAAGAGATCTAATATCCTTGGGTAGGGGTTTCAGCTGCAAAACCAAGGGGGAAAGCTATAACAAACCACTCCTAACTATCTACCCAAGTCATCTTCCGTTGGCCATGAACTCAAACTGCATATTTTAAAAATACGTACATCTGAAAATAAGGATTTATAAATCATCTGAAGCATGCATGTGAGTACTCAAATTCTTAAATTGTGGTTATCCCATTTGTTTATAGAATTACTTGGCTTCCAAGGTTTGCTTTTTAGAGTGTTTGGCACAGGGAAGACTGTCTATCATCTTGAGAATTCAGGGTTTTGGCCACATAGGAATCTTATCATGATGCATGATACTTTCTGGAAAAAAATTGTTAGAACAAGAGAGTTATTAGTAGTTTTCCTTAGGACACTAATCATGATTTTTTTAATTACCTGAATGCAAAAAATATTAAAACACTTGATGTCCATTTCCATTTTCTGGCAACATCTCATTTCTCTCTAATCCCCTTCTACCGTTTTGTTATCTCACTAGTCTAAGGCAGTGCTAATATCTATTAAGTGGAGAATTGGGGCTATAATTCAGATAATTGAGGTTCAAAAAAATAGCACACGATACTGTTGACTGATTTTATTTCTCACAATATTGATTTTATTGGCCTAAATAACCTTAATAAGTGCCCACTTGGCCTTGAAATTCACATACAAAGACAGCGTGCAGAGATTATCAAACAAAAGATGAAAATTTGAAGTTTTTTGAAGCATTCAATTTTCTTTTTGTCCTATAGCATGAGAGCTGGGCTTTATTTTTGTGGCCATGTCAGTCAATGTGTTTCAGACAGCATGGTTTGAAAAATGCAGAGGCAGGATGAAAATTGTTCTTGAAGCTCTTATCTTTTCTAGATGATCAGTGTTGTATCATAAGAGACATTTGTGAAAACTAATGATAACATCAGGTGTGCATCAACATTTACATTTCCTAATAAATAGGAAAATTAATACCTTCTCCTCCTGAAAACGCTGATATTTGTGTGTTTAGATAACTTTTATTAGCTAATGATTTAGAATCCAGTGAAAGCATCTTCTAAGCCAGTAGTTTACATATTTAATTAAAATACTGTTAACTTCATTTACTATGCAAAGCAGTGATCACGGTATTGGGGGATTAGAGAACTTTTGTTAGGAAGCTAGAATGTGCTGATATCATGGACTTCCTTCCTAGATTTTGTGAATCATATATTTGGAAACAGTCATTCTACATGTTCAAAAGGTTTGAGGCAAAGAAAGAGGGGCTCAGAGTTTGGGGAAAGTGATACTTTTTTCAAATTTCCCCACTTAGATGTATACGGTTAATTTTAGTCTTCCAACGAGAAAAAAAAAAGAAACTCAAAACAAGATTCTCCCTCCTGGATTGGGAAATGATGAGCTCTCCAGCAGTTGTACATGGGGACCTCATGTGTCAGAGATCACCTTATAATACAGGAATAGACTGGGCAGTGTAGATCTCTGTGCTTTGCCAGAGTTTTATACTTAAGAAATGGGTCAGCACTTGTTTGTTTATTGTCATTAATGCTTTAAACTATTGTCAAAGTATTTAAGCACATGTGTTTTAAATTTCTCATTGCTGGCCCATGAGTTAGGCAGGGTAGCTTATGAACTCCAGTTTTAAGTGAGAATACTGAGTTCCAAGGAACCTGAAGTTTCAAGACTCTGGCAAAAGTCACACAGAATATATACATTGTACTTGTTGGCTGGGTAGTGTCTTGAGTCTACACTTGTCTTTGCAAAATGCCTAAATTTGACTCATTTAATGCAGTTCTATGTGGCATTATATGAAGGGAATAACAAAATTGAGGCTGGGGGCTATGAGCACTCTCTTGACTTTGCACTCACCCCTTCAGAGTCAAGGGGGGAAATATTAGAACATTCCATATACTTTCTTTTTCAGCCATGGTTATGGATGTTGATGTGAAGTCTTTTTGTTGCGATGGTAGTTGTGTTTAAGTCCTATTTCTTTGAGGCCTATTAAATATGTAGGAATATGTGTTTTAGTATATACAGATGATAATGCCATTTACATGTGTCATATAATTTTTATCATTTTGATTATTTGCTGGATGGATTAGAAATTCAATAATCCAGATTGAGAATAACTAATCAGCCAAAATATATTTGGTAGTGATTATGAGCCTGGGTCTGTGTTATATACTGAGTAAAATACAGAAATATATGAAATATGGTTCCAGTTCTGGTACTGGTTATATTCTATGAGGTGAGACATTCAGCTATAAAACTAAGGGCTAATGAAATGCCGAAATACATTACTGACAGTAAGAATGAAGTGGGAAATGAGTATGGTAAGAACTGCTATCACGTAGAGGCTACATACAGGAGGCCTGGAGCCAGACTGTCCAGTTTCAAACCCTGGGTCCACTGCTCACTAGCTCTGTGGCTCCACTCTTGGCCTTCACTTACCTCAGTTTCCTTATCTGTCAAATAGAGATAATGATGTCAACTCTTAGAGCAGCTGTGCAGATTAAATCCATTGAAAAGTGTAATATTCTCAGACAGGAGGTGCCCAGTACTCGGCCATTTTTATGGGCTGAGACAATCCCAGAGGTTTTATGTAGAAGACAGAACTTGGAATAAACAGTATACAATGAAAGAATATGAATGGATGAGAGAATAGATTCTGGGTCAGGTCAGGGATGTGAATAAATAGCTGCAGTGGGAATGTAAGTGGCTGGTTCATGGATTAGTGGGAAAACCAGGTCACCTGGAGCAGAGGAGGCTGGTAGAGGGGAAATAGTGCTGAACAGGCAGGGGGGTGTGGAAGAACCGGCTAAGAGATAATTTCACAAAGAGCTGGCCTGGCCTGGCCTGGGATGTAGAGCTACTAATCAAACTGCCTGAAAGCTGCAGCAGGAACATTGCTCTGGCCACTGCCTCCCAGTCTAGAGTGGGATGTCCCCTGAATCCAATGACATTCACTTACAAAGGTAAAGCTGGCTATATGCCTCTTATAGAATTGTATACTCAGTAGCATAGTTACTTGAAAGAAATGATTCATGAGTGATTAGTCAATTTTAAAATCTAGGAGTAAGTATTTTTATTTATAACTTCCCTGGACAACTTAATGAATGAGTGAATGGATGAAACCATGAGCCCCTGTGGTGCTATCTCCATGTAGAATGTTCTACTAGCACACAGAGCCTCAGTGTCAGCTGTTAAAGAAGGACTCTGTTATATTTTAGAAGTAGGCAAGGCTGTATGTGATACTCTATTATTTCTTTCTCTACATGGGGCCACTGCCTCTTCTTAGGAATGTCCATTGTTCCAGACTTGTATATTATTTGCCATTATTTCTCCTTCCCCAGTCAGCCTTCTCCCAAATTAAATGTTCCTGACTTGTATCTAGTTCCCAAGGTCCTTCTGGGGGACACTAGCTAATCACATATGCAGCAAACTAGATCACAAATATATTTATCTGCATTATTACAATGTTATACATCATATTTGATCAGTTTTACAGGGCAGGCTGGGAAGTGGTATATATCACTGGTTGTGACAATAACAGAGTTTGCACCAGATTATAAATCTAAACATGGCTTCCTTAATCAAGAAATTTGTGTTGGGAAAAAATCAGTACTTCTGTTTCCAACTTTGACATGTAAAAAGCTTGGAATTCATCATTCCCATCTTTAAAACAAGAAAAAGTTTGAACAATCTGAAAATGAACAACTTTTCATGGGCTTGCCAAAGAACTAAGTTGCAGGGAAAGTGGACAAAAAGAAGTATAATGGAGATGCTAGCAGATGAAAGAAAACTAATATAAAAATCCTCAATTAAAACCACAGAAGGCAGAGAGAGTAATGTGGCAAATGGAAAATAGATATTAAAGTATATAAATAAATACATTAAATGTGAAATGTCTAAATATACCAGTTAAAAGACAGAAAAAAAAATATAAGACCCAGGGCGCCTGGGTGGCTCAGTCGTTAAGCATCTGCCTTCAGCTCAGGTCATGATCCCAGCATCCTGGGATCGAGCCCCACATCGGGCTCCCTGCTCAGCGGGAAGCCTGCTTTTCCTTCTCACACTCCCCCTGCTTGTGTTCCCTCTCTCGCTGTCTCTCTGTCAAATAAATAAATAAAGTCTTAAAAAATAAGGCTCAACCTTATAACATCTACAAGAAACTCTGTTATTTTTCTCTTTAACAGGAGAAAAAAAGTTTTATTAAGTGTGCATGGAGGCCCAGTAATGAAATTGAGACCTAAGGAATTGCCAAGGCAGGCAGCTTTTGTACATCTTAGACAAACATAAGTCTGTGAGGAATTTACAGGACAATTATGTCTTATGTTCGGGAACTTCAGTTAGTAAGGCATTCTTAACAGGATTTGGGCTAGGGTAGTAAATTAGTAAAAGTAACAAGCTTTGTTTATATAGACCTTTTGGCCCTGAATTCCTTAACTCTGGTGATAAGGATGTCTGTTTACCTCTTGCTATAGAGGAAATGAGGGCACATTTCACATGGAAGATTTATTTCCTGCTTTTTAGAGACAAGGGCGAGTCAGAGTAGTTCCTACATTGGCCATTTATGAAGTAACTTTATTTTGTTTTGTTTTGTTTTTTTTTAATCATTTACATTTTAGGTAGTTAATATACAGTGCAATATTAGTTTCAGGAGTAGAATTCAGTGATTCATCACTTCCATACAACACCCAGTGCTCATCACGAGTGCCCTCCTTAATACCCATCACCAATCTAGCCCATCCCCCACCCACCTCCTTCCATCAACCCTGTTTGTTCTCTATCATTAAGAGTCTCTTATGGTTTGTTTCCCTCTCTCCTTTTTTTTTTTTCTTTACCCCCTTCCCGCATGTTCATCTGATTTCTTTCTTAAATTCCATGTCTGAGTGAGATAGATCATACGGTATTTCTTTCTCTGACTGACTTATTTCACTTAGCATAATACTCTCTAGCTCCATCCATGTCATTGCAAATGGCAAGATTTCATTCTTTTTGATGGCTGAATAGTATTCCATTGTATATATACAGCACGTCTTCTTTATTCATCAGTTGATGGACATTTGGGCTCTTTCCAGTTTGGCGATTGTTGATAATGCTGCTGTAAACATCGGGTTGCATGTACCCCTTTAAATCTGTATTTTTGTATCCTTTGGGTAAATACCCAGTAGTGCAATTGCTGGATCATAGGGTGGTTCTATTTTTAACATCTTTTTTTTTTTTAAAGATTTTATTTATTTATTTGAGAGAGAGAATGAGATAGAGCATGAGAGAGGGGAGGGTCAGAGGGAGAAGCAGACTCCCTGCTGAGCAGGGAGCCCAATGCGGGACTCGATCCCGGGACTTCAGGATCATGACCTGAGCCAAAGGCAGTCCCTTAACCAACTGAGCCACCCAGGCGCCCCTATTTTTAACATCTTTAAATCAAAATAATAAATATGCCATAGTGGAGCATTTTGGGGATAGCCTGCCCTGGCTCCCTAGAGTTTCATCCTCTGAAATTCCCTGAAGATTTCAAATACAAACAGCTTGAGCTGGCAGTTTGTTCAACTTCAACACCAGTTAGTCCCAAAAGTGGGTAGGTTTAGTTAAACTAATTTCAGGAGGTGGCAATGTGGGTGTGTTCTCAAAGTTAGGCCTCTGTTTTAAGTCATTAAGTATTAAATTAGAGGGATTACATAATAATGAAGGGGTCAATTCTCCAAGAAGACATAATATTCCTAAATGTATATGTACTTAACAATAGAGTGTTGGGGTGCCTGGGTGGCTCAGTTGGTTAAGTGTCTGCCTTCAGCGCAGGTCATGATCCCGGGGTCCTGGGGTCGAGCCCCACGTCAGGCTCTCTGCTCAGTGGGGGAACCCGCTTTTCCCTCTCTCTCTGCCTGCCACCCTGCTTGCTTGTGTGCTCTTTCTCTGTCAAATAAATAAAATCTTAAAAAAAATAGTGTCAAAACACATGAGGCAAAAACTGATAGATTTGAAAGGAGAAATAGACAAAGCCATTATTATGACTGGAGACTTCACCACCCCTCTTTATTTTTTTTATTTTTTTATTTATTTATTTTTTAAAGATTTTATTTATTTATCTGAGACAGAACGAGAGAGACAGAGAGCACATGAGAGGGGGGAGGGTCAGAGGGAGAAGCAGGCTCCCCGCCGAGCAGGGAGCCCGATGCGGGACTCGATCCCAGGACTCCAGGATCATGACCTGAGCCGAAGGCAGTCGCTTAACCAACTGAGCCACCCAGGCGCCCCACCACCCCTCTTTAAATAATAAAGTAATAAATAAGATTAAAAAAAATAAGCATAAGATAAAGTAATATTAGATTATAAGTAAAGGTATTAAATAAATATTTATGACTCCATTGTGTCATGAATAAATAAGAGGTAAATCTGGGAGAAGAGACAAATCTTCCTTGCAAAGAATTTGAAGGAATTGAAGTAGATGCTCCCCACTTCTTAAATGTGGGCTGGGCATGGTAACTTCCTCCTGAAGAGCAGGGTATGGACCGGGGTGGGAGGGTAATCACACAATAAGAAGGGCCTCATAGATGCTATCTCAGCCAAGTGATCAAGGTGAACAGCAGCAGTGACGTCATGTTGATTGCATATATTCTTGATACGATATGAGGAAAATGATACCTTACCTCTGTGAACTTTCTCCCAAAAACATGCAACCACAGTGTAATCATGAGAAAAACCTGAAGGATGAAAATAGAAGGACTTCTACAAAATACATGGCCAGTATTCCTCAAAACTGCCAATGTCAACAAAAACAAGGAAAGTCTAAGAAACTGTCACAGCTGCTGGAGCTTTAAGAAACAGGACTATTAAACAAATACAGAGTGGAATCCTGGATAGGATCCTGTAATAACAGAAGGATATTAGAAAAAACGGAGAGAGAAAAAAAGAGGAAAAACAAAAGAAAAATCTAAGTAAACCTGGGTAAAATATAGACTTCAGGTAATACAGTATATCAGTATTGGTTCATTCATCATTTAGAAAAGGCCATGTTGATATAAGATGTTAATAATCAGGGAAACTTGGTATAAAGTACGTGGGATCTTTCTGTATGATCTCAATATATTTCTTTACTTTTTTTTTTTTTTTTTAAAGATTTACTTATTTGGAGAGAGAGAGAGCAAGGCAAGGGGCAGAGGGAGAGGGAGAGAGAGAATCTCCAGCGGACTCCCCACTGAGCATGGAGCCCAATGCAGGACTCCACCTCATGACCCTGAGATCATGACCTGAGCCGAAATCAAGAGTCTGATGCCTAATTGACTGAGCCACCTGGCAGCCCCTATCTTATCAATTTTTCTGTAACCTAAAACAGTTTTTTTTTAAAAATATTTTATTTATTTACTTGAGAGAGAAAAGGAGTGAGAGCACAGAGGGAGAGGGAGAAGCAGGCTTCCTGCGGAGCAGGGAGCCCAATGCGGGACTCGATCCCAGGACCCTGGGATCATGACCTGAGCCGAAGGCAGACGCTTAACGACTGAGCCACCCAGGCACCCTGGTAACCTAAAACAGTTTTAAAAGGACAATTTAAAAAGAAAACATCAGCCAAATAGGTGTGCGTGGTGTCATGGGCAATTCACATGCTGCTGGAAGGATTGTCTATCTTGCCACAGTCCAGTAACCAGGCTTTTCTGCTCATTTTCCATTGACAGAAACTGATCACATGGCCTCACCTTGATGCCAGAAAGGCTGCAGAATAGTTCTCCTGTGTGTCCCAGGGTTGGGGGAGGGGGTGGGCAGAACGTAATGGGTTACTGAACTCTGAGCTGTCTGTGCCATATGCCCTTAATGGATTCTTCTGGGAACTGTTGAAAAATGACTGAAATGGGGGTCAGGGAGGAGACGGGAAGCCTGTTCAATAGTCTTCCCTCATTGCCAGACAGACTCCTGGTTCATATCTGTGATAACGCTTTCCTTCCTGTTTCCCTGACCTTCCTGGCTGCATCCTCCTATTTCACATTCTCTTTGCACCAGACATCACAACTGCAACTGTGTGTGTCTATGTGTGACTGGATCATGAGGGTCTCCTCCCTTAGACTCTAAGCTTGATAAGGGCGGAGACTGGATTTGTTTCTGCTGATTTCTTTACATTACCCCAATGTCTGATGGAAAGTGGATGCTCAATAAGTATTTATTAAATGAATGGATAGAAATTATTTAAAATGGTGTATCAGTTTGCTAGCCTGCCATACAAAGTATGAGAGGCTGGGTGGCTTAAACAACAGAAATCTATTTTCTCATGGTTTTGGAGGCTAGAAGCCTAAGCTTAAGGTGTCTGCAGGTCCAGTTTCTGCATAGTCCCCTCTCTTTGGCTGGCAGATGGCGGTGTTCTCCCTGTGTCTTCACATGGTCTTTCTTCTGCTTGTGTGTGTGTGTGTGTGTGTGTGTGCGCGCTAATCTCCTCTTCTTGTAAGGACTCCAGTCAAAACTGGATTAGGGCCCACCTAACAGTATCATTTTAACTTAATTATCTCCTTAAGGGCCCCTATTTCCAAATATAGTCACATTCTGAGGTGCTAGGGGTTAAGACTTTACCATATGAATTTGGGGAATACATAGCCATCCCATAACAAATGTGTTTTTAGTGTTTGGACCTGAAAGGAAGTCTAAGAATCAGTGACCTCTTCAGGTTCCTCCTGGATTTAGAGGGTTAAGCTTCTATCCTCATCTCGTCATTTCTCATTCTGTTCCTGGGTATCTCCTCTTATCAATTGTTTATCTGTCCCTTTGACCCAAGGGGGTGGCATGGGATCTGACTCTCTTTAATGTTTGGATTATTACCTTTTCTTTAAAGGGTGGTTCTCTTATGCATGTATACTCTTCAGAGGGCTTTTCCTTGATACCACTTGATAATATATACATTTATTCCCTATTTTACTAACGAGTAACAAAGCAAGTTGCTGGTACGGCTTATTGAGATAGTTATAAAAAGAAACCCTGTCTTCAGAGTCTGTAATAAGCTCCTTTTCACAAAACTTGATTTTTTTTGTATGCTAAAAGCTTTCATATTACTTAGCCTTTTCAGAAATCCTTTAGCTGGTTACAGGAGGAAACTTACTGGAACTCCAAACTGACTCACAAACACTGAATGCTGATGTCCCTTAGCATCATTCTGCACTCGAGCTGGAAATCTCAGGAGAGTTGGCAGTCCTGCACCCATATGCTTCCTTCTCAGGATCAGTATGAGTGCTTCAGATAAGATGGGGAGGAGCTTTTAGAATTCAGATTGCTCAGAGAGTCTGCAAAGCCAGGCCTGCTGGGGTTTGTCCATGGCTAATGAGACCATAATGTAACATTGGGGTTTCTGTAACTCAGAAATGGCTCCCTAGACTCCTACTCTAAAAGCTGTTTACTTTCTCACTCTTTCAGGGTGATTTATGCACCCCTCATGTGCTATTGTAAACCTTAAAGACTCAAGATGGTGGTAGGGGCTCAATGGAGTCCAATTCACTGACGGGCATTTTGCTGCTGTTGGGAATTCCATTTATGTGAACAACTAAGATGTGTGAAACCCATCTGCCTTTCATTATTATGATAATGAAAGGTAGAGTGGGGGTGATGTTTCCTTTTAACTTTTCTTTTAGAAGAACATATTAAACATATGTATCTCTCAATATTTATCTCTATAAGCAAGGACTCTGTATGCTCTGTAATGTCTACCAGAAACCCCTTACTTAACATTTTCTTGCCCCTCTGGGCACAGTTCTCATGCAGAATTGAGTGTCTATGTTTATGTGTAAGGTACATGTGTGTATGTGCATCTCTGAGTAACTGAGTGTGAATGTTGAGGAATACAAAGAAATGTTTCTCTCTCTCTCTTTTTTTTTTTTTTTGCCTAGAAATCATTAGTATCAATTTATGGGGCAGGGCTTTTTTTTTTTTTTCTTTCCTTTTTGGGTTATTTTTCACAAGTAGATACTTGAAATGATTATATTCAGATTGCTAACTTCCCCAACCAACCCTCTGGGGGAAAAAAAAACCCTCAAACAGGAATGCTCTCCATTTAAATTATTTTCCCCTCTTGAGGTGTGTTATTTTTAAGGTCATCAATTTTAAAGTAGGACTGTTTCTTTAAAGCATTGGGATAGAATGGAAAATGGTGCTTTGATATCATTTTAAGGAAAACTCTTGGATTCCAACACTGACTGTCTCTGAAGTGAGATCCGTGAAATAAATGATTCTATAACAAAGCAAAGGGCCAAACAACATAGAATATTAAACTTCTCCTCCAGGGCACTGGGCATCATGCGGGATTAGCAGAAGTCCCCTTCCTATGATAGACTGCAAATGAAAGAGTTGGAATATGATTCGTTGATAAACAAAAATAACAGAGTGACCTGGACAATGAGAAGGCACTGTGCAGGTACACAGGATCATCAGGCCAGAGAGTTTTAAGTGCTAATAGCTTTACTCCTGCATATTCCATCAGTGGATAAGCTTTGTACTTTCGGTCTCAGTGACACTTTGAAGGTCTTTGCATTCATTAACTTTTTATATACTGCTTTTCTTTTCTTTTTACTCATTTGGTTTTCAACACCCAAGAAAGGAACAAGTTTATTGATACATGGCCCAATAAAATCCAAATCTGTTGCAACACCATGCATATATTCTATTAGCATTCTTGTTTTAAAAATCAATTCATCCACAGACATTCATTCCCAGCATTGAACATACGATATTAAAGGGAAAGTTCCCTTTCTGTAAGAGAAAAAAGGTGTTAGAAAATGACTAAATTTCAGAATAGGGAATTCACTATGATCAATTTCTGTTTCAGAATCACCAGGTAAAATTTAAATGCCTAATGATGTATCTTAGGAACAAGCCATAGAAACATAGGAACAAGACACAGAAACATAAACTAATATGTACAGCTAGTTCTAATGGTTTAATTCGAAGGAAAGGATCCCTGTGGTCCAGATAAAACCCATTCTGCCTCTGTAAACAAATAGTAGCAGTGCCCTTGTCAGAGTCCTCTTACATTCAGGAAAAACAGTCAACAACTCCAGGGAAAAGGAGAACTCCAAATGGATCATTCCTCAAGATGAAGGGCAGCCCGCCTACTTTCTAATGAGACATCTCTTCCTTCATGTTGGGATTGCACACTTGCTATTCTCGATGGCACACGTGTTCTGGTTCCACTTTTGCCAAATCCCTCTCCTGGGTTTCTGCGAGAGTACTTAATCTACCTAACAGCATTTTGATTAAACAGGAAGATCATCTGATCTTATCTGGGGACAAGAAAGTGGCATAAACAAAGGCTCTGTTTATGTCTCTTTTTCTAAATGATTTTCTAATTTGTAGAAGGGTCCTAGATAGAATAGTCTCTGTGAAGGGGCTGTCTTCTGTGGCCATCTGTTTGTCCAGGTTAAAGGCATACAAAGCTTTTTCTGCAGTCCCCTTGCAGTGGTCTTCTGAATTCATTGAAACATGATATTCAGGTTCAGGAAAAACATGACTATACATGGTTAAATGAGTTGGGTTTACAGCAGAAAAAAAAAAATTAAAAATAAATTCTAATTTAGTAGGGTCCTTTGTAAGAGGAAAAATCAAGAAGAGGCTATTTTTTTTTTTCCTCTAGCAGTTATTATGACCCTGAACATAGGAGCCAGAAAGCTGCTGGAAAGGATTATGGCTTTTGTCTTTTAAATGTATTAGTTGTAAACTGGATTAGCTCTCCTTATCAGTTTTTGACTGAAAAATGCCCTTGTAATGACACAGCCCTCCATAAAGTGCCATGTTATACCTGTCAGTGGTAGGTTAGAAATAAATCTTTGAAGAGTGAATAAGGACAGTAGCCGTATTTCCCAAACGGAATGTAAAGAATCAAACTGAAAAAATGCTAATTGCCTTTCAAATTTATCTGCAAATAACTGTGTGAGATTAATGTATGTTAGTAATATATTCAATAAATCATACTCATTGAAAATAAGATTGGGGCGCCTGGGTGGCTCAGTTGTTGGGCGTCTGCCTTTGGCTCAGGTCATGATCCCGGGGTCCTGGGATGGAGCCCCGCGTCCAGCTCCCTGCTCGGCGGGAGGCCTGCTTCTCCCTCTCCCACTCCCCCTGCTTGTGTTCCCTCTCTCGCTATATCTCTCTCTGTCAAATAAATAAAAATCTTAAAAAAAAAAAAAAAAAGATTTATGAAACTAGAGCACTTTGAAAAAAATCTAGACATGTGGTAGCTTTAGAGTTGACCTAATGAGTAATTATTATCCAGACTCTCATTTTCAATATCCTTTCTTGGGGTTAACGTTAGGTGCAATATGGCTTCAGCTCATTCAGGCTTCCCTGTGTCCCTCCACACTGACTCTGGGCTTGGCCATATGACTTGCGTTTACCAATGGGATAGAAGCAGATGTGACGCGGATACTTGACACACACTTTTTCAGTGGATTTTCCCTTTTGCTTTCTCGTGGAACCTATCAAGTGAAGGAGCCCATCCTGATCAGCTGGAGGATGAGAGACTAAATGGTGGGGAATGGAGATGCCCAACCACTGTTGGCCAGCCCTCAACTGACCCAGCAGCTGATAGCAGACACGGGAGAGAACCCCAGAAAAGAAAAATGAAACACAAGTTATTCTCTCAGCCTGTCATTCCACTAGTTAATCTTTGTTTCCACTAAAGTCTTCATCCTAAGGGCAATGAGACCAGAGAGCCATGAAGTGTTTTAAACCAAATGGGAAGGCGTGGTTTCTGATAAAGAGAAAGTATGGACATTTAGTTCTTCCTTTCTCAGCTCTGTCTGCCATGCACAGAATCCTCATCGTAGTAGGTACAGATGGTGATGCTGGTTTTTGGTTATCTAGTGGAAGTTCTAGACAGTTTCTCAGCTTTGTGAGGGTTTAGCCCCTTCACAACATTTCATTTGGGGCTAGAAGATGGGCTGAGTGTGATGGAAAGAATGGTTCTCTGTTGTAGGGAAAATGATGGAAAACTGAGTTTTTTAAAGAAAGTTGTATTAGAACACAGCCATATTCACCTTTTTAAAAAATGTACTGTCTTGGGGTGCTTGGGTGGCTCAGTGAGTTAAGTGTCTGCCTTCGGCTCAGGTCATGATCCCAGGGTCCTAGGACGAAGCCCTGCTTCAGGCTCCCCTCCCCCCTGCTTGTGCTCTCTCTCTCTCTCTCTCAAATAAATGAATAACATCTTTAAAAAAAAATAAAATGCACTGTCTTTTGAGCTATGAGGGCCCAGATGTTAGGCCCATGAAATCTAAAATACGTACTGTTTGGCCTTTATATCTTTACAGAAAGTTTGTTAACTCTTGATTTAAGTTTTCAGAATACCCATGTTTTCTCTTTGGTATTAAAAAAAAGTTCCTTTGGAATGAGAAAATAGGAAGTGGTTCATGCTCATTTTTTATTTTCCTTGAAATTCAACAACATTGCTTACCACTGTTGTAGCTAATTATTTGATTCTTATTATAAGGTTGTCCTACAGGTGATAACCAAAAATGATCTTTAGTGTTGAGAAATTTCATAGAACCATTGTGAAACATTTGCTAATAGAATATGTCTTGAATAATCAGAGGAAATTTAAAGAGTTAACTAATGATTTTTTTTTCTAAAACATAAGGAAACTGTGTTCTCTCTGAATTTATACTTAACCAAACAGAAGTCTAAGTTTGGATAATTTCCTTATAATATTAAAAAAAAAAGGGTGTTATAGAGCTATAGCATGGGAAGTCCGTCAAATGCACACATAAGCCTGATTTTAATAAGACTAGTTTTAAATTATTTACTGGAATTTTTATTGAATTTTAAGATAAGCAATGAAAATTTAGCACTTCCTAGACAGTGCTTTGCATGTTTAAAAAAGTTAATGGAAGATGGAAAAATACTCTCAATCTTTTACTCATGTAAATCTGCTTTTCTTTTAGTTATCTTTTAGTTCATGCCAACATATTGATTTGGCAAACAGATTTTTCATGTTTATTGTCTTGAAGACAAAGCCAGAGACCCTGACTCCTTAACACAAGTTTTTTTTTTAAAGATTTTATTTATTTGACAGAGAGAGACGCAGTGAGAGAGGGAACACAAGCAGGGGGAGCGGGAGAGGGAGAAGCAGGCTTCCCATGGAGCAGGGAGCCCAATGCGGGGCTCGATCCCAGGACCCTGGGATCATGACCTGAGCTGAAGGCAGACGCTTAACGACTGAGCCACCCAGGCGCCCCACTTAACACAAGTTTTAAACTCAGGTTAAAAGAAGTCTTCTGCTTCTAGACTAGTATCTAACTGAGCAGTTCTTCCGTGAGAGATGGTCACCCACAAGTTCAAGAAGCACAATGAACCCTAAACAGAATGAATACAAAGTAAAAGCACATCTGTGAAATCTTAGTGCAAATAGTGCATACTGATTTAACCAAATACTGTAATATAAAGGTATGAAGAGGCAAGTGTATCCTGGGATCATAGTATGAGAGCTAAGTTTTCATCTTCCATGGTAGAAACTCAGTACGAGGTGTCTAGAACTAATAAGTGAACATACAGAACTATGAATACATTATTTAGAAAACTGAGTTACAGGGGTTGTTGGGTGGCTTAGTTGGTTAAGTGTCCAACTATTGATTTTAGCTTAGGTCATGATCTCAGGGCTGTGAGATCCAGCCCCATGCTCAGAGGGGAGTCTGCTTGAGATTCTCTCCCTCTCACTCTGCCCCCAACCCCACTTGCTCACTCATGCTCTCTCTCTCAAATAAATAAAATTTTTAAAGACATAAAAGAGAAAACCAAAAACCTAGTTAGATACAAGAGGAAATGAAAGAGTAGAAAGTGACTGCTCCATGTCTGAGACCTGGAGGAAGGTTTCAGGGATGGAGGGTTGCAGTGACTGGACAGCATAGTCTTTCAGGCCACATTTGAAATTTTAACCTATATATATGCATTATTTTAATTGAAATTACATAAAACATCTCTAAATAAACACACAAAGTTCACCATACAATAGAGGAACAGAAGAAAAGAATGGAGAATAACTAAGATGAATGAACAACAAAGCATCCAGTTCCAGAGGAAGGTGAGATAATTCAGGGAAAAGAAGAGAATTGAGAATTAAATTCTAATTTGCATCCTTAGGGAGGTTGTTGCATCCAAGAAAAAGAACAGGCTGCTTTGAAAAAACTAGCAATCAAAGAACAAGTAATGTTTCCTGAAAATCAGAGTATATTTAACTACTGAAATTAAAAAGTCAGTGAATGGGCAGTTTGTCCGTAGGAAGGAAAAACTAGGAACATCTGCAATTTACAGTGATACTGTAGAAATAGAAAATAGTTCAGAAACATGAAGAAAAATGCAGAATAGATTCAGGATCACTACATCTCTCTGAAATCATTTCCAGAAATAGAGAATATAGATAGTAGAGGAAATAAGTAATCAAAGAAATATAAAATGAAATTTCCCCAAGGCAAAAACAGAGTTCAAACTTAAAGATCTGTCTATAACTGAGAAGGATGGATGATTAAAGATCATACCTAGACACATTCTATGAAATCTAACTTCTCCAAGGAAAAGAGGACATCTTAAAAACTTTCAGAAATAGATACAAAATGAGTATATGAGATTTATTTATGAGAGTATGAAATAAATATGACATCAACTTCTCATTAGCAATTTTGGCTACCTCAAAGAATAGTCAACCTTTTTTGAATGTCCCTAAGTCATAGGCACTAAGCTATATACTTTAAATGTGTACTCATTCTCACCAGTCTTAATATTATTCTCATTTTATGATTAGGAAAGGTAAGGTACAGAAAAGCAAAGTTACTGAAGTGGCTGAGGAGCTAAGAATCAGAGCCCGCCTTTAATCCTCTGCCACCTTCCTCCAAGGCTCACACATCTGCTCACATACTAAAATGATGAAGAAATTCCTTCAAAATTCTGAAGGGACAAATTATATTTACCAGTACCTCTATGCATTGCACAACTACTAATCAAGTGTGAAAGCATACACACACACACACACACACACAGGTATTTTTCAAATATGCATGGTGTTAGATAATGAACTATTTATATTATACTCAAGTTGAAAATATTACTGTAGGGCATAGGCTGGTGGTAAACCAACAATGGCAAGAACACTTAAGGTACAACAATAACAATGAGTTGGAACAATCAAAGTAAAAAAGTGTGAACAAAGAGATCACAGGAAATTCCTTTGGTCCTGGATGCCTGAGGCATTCTCCCTCAAGCAACACTGAGATAAGGACACAAGATTATTTTTCTGTCTTTGTGGATCTTATTTCCCTACTTGCTTCTCTAGAGAGTAATATTTACATAATACTAATCTTGTTATTACTTTTATTGCATGGGAAATTTTAGAATCAACTTTTGACAAAACATAGATTTTAATTTGGCTACAGCTTTGTATGATAAATATTAACAGGATTTTTTAAACAAGGAAGTGGAGAGGAGAGCAGAAAAATGGGAAGATGTGTATGTGCTTACCATCTCTCACACTGAGGATTTCACAAATACACTGAAATTGATATGACAAGACTGAGTTTTAGTTTACCGTGTGAAGTTACAACATTGAGCAATAGAAGAACAAAAATAATAATGTAAGAGAAAACACCAAATTGTTAATGTGCTATATTTTTCAAAATTATTCACAATTTTAATAGAAATCATCAGAAAAACTTAAAAACAACCAGCACATTAAAAAACAAAGCTCTCCAAACTACTGATAGTGGTTACTTCAATGAAATAAACAGTTGACCTCCACAATAAGGGATTGGTTGAATAAATTGTAGCATATAGTTAACATAGAATCAGATGTCCTTCTTGGAAAGAACAGGATAGGTCAGTGTTCTGTCATTGAAAGAGAACACTGATTTAAGGGGAAAAAAAGGAAATTATAATAAAAGATATAGAACATAATCCTATGTATGTTGAAATATATATGCTTGTGTGTGTATCTGTGTGTGTGTGTGTGTCTGTGTGTATGTATTTGCATAAAGGGACAATTGAAACAGTAAAGGAGTTGAGATTTCTACTTGTTAAATTCTGCCATTCAGTATTATTTGAATTTTATAATGCGTATTTTGCCACCATAATACACTGATTAAGTGTCATTACACTCTGAAAAACAAAAGTTGTTGAAGCTAAAACACAAGCATAAGTTAGATCAGTCCCTAATTAAAATAGGTAGAGGCAACACAAACACCTTCATGATTTGGAGACTGAAGGTATTGTGATGGAAAGTATTTGAAATTCTCCGTTCACTTTGCTCTTTAAGTTTGACTAGGGGCATTGGTGATTAGAGTGCATTTTCTTTCCCCATGCACTCATCTAATCAATGCATTTGCTTCAGCGACAGGAGAGGTACAGTCTTCTAAGAATAACAGTTTGTGTGTCCCTCTTCCAGAGCTCTGAAAGTATCATATCTCTCTCTCTCTCTCTCTCACACACACACACACACAAAAAATATATATTTCAGAGTTACCTCAAAATTAACATAACTCCAAAGAAATGAACAAGGTATTTACCATAACCCTCTTTCAAGCAAGTTTCTGAATCTGTAAAAAAAAAAAAAAAAAAAGTTATTCTCAATAGAGTTATCTAGGTACTTTAAACAATATACAGTCACTTAGGGCCTTAATTATCTATATACACTTTTGCCACTAACCAAATTTAAAGTAAAAATGGCATTGGACATTGGGGAGGGTATGTGCTATGGTGAGCACTGTGAATTGTGTAAGACTGCTGAATCACAGACCTGTACCTCCGAAACAAATAATACATTATATGTTAAAAAAAAAAAAGAAGAAGAAGAAGATAGCAGGAAGGGAAAAATGAAGGGGGGCAAATCGGAGGGGGAGACGAACCATGAGAGACTATGAACTCTGAGAAACAAACTGAGGGTTCTAGAGGGGAGGGGGGGTGGGGGGATGGGTTAGCCTGGTGATGGGTATTAAAGAGGGCATGTATTTCATAGAGCACTGAAAAAAATATATAGGTATGCACTGACTCATCACATGTTGACTTTAATAGAAAAAAATAACTTAAAAAATTTTCATCCCACCTCTGCTATAATCAAAATATGTGAATCTAAGAAAGTCTTTGGAACTCAGTTTTTCCTTAAAATTAAGGGAGATAGAACTAACCTAATCTCTAAAATCAATTCCCTCTACAAAATTATGTGTACAGATTGCCACATGAATGGTCTGGTTATTTACATCCCACAAAGAAATAAGTCTTTAAAATGTTCATTCAAAATAAGGCCCAAGCACCTATAGCACCTGTATATCAAAGTGATTTTTAAGACCATCAGCAATCCCACAACCCCACTGTCTGCCTGCATGGAAGGATTTCTCATCTTTCTTGATCCTTGCTCCGTACTCTTTCAATCTTCAGAAAGAAGGAAGCTAAGATTTCTGAACTTAACAAAAAACCCATTCCCAGAAGAGGTGTTCTGTCTTCTGCTGAGAAGGCTGGTTGAGGAGTGGGGCAGAGGAAAGGTCAGACTAGAGCATTAGCCAATACTTCATGTGACCCGGATGGAGGGGAAGAACGATGGCACATTTATCTCTGGGGTTGTAAACTTGCTGCCTCTCAACTCCCTTCCAGACGTTTCCTATAGAGGAAGCAGCATTCAACAGTATCTGCTGATGGCTCTGGACAGCCTCAGCTGGAGCCACACAAACCAAACAGAAGGAGGCTGCTAGCAATTGTTTAATCATGGGACCTCATTGCTGTTCACGTCTCCCCAATCCTTGAGATTGGCTAGAAACCCTAATACACACTGTGTGGACACTGAGCCTTCCTTAATGTCTTCTGCTAGTTCTGGGAAGGCTCAAATTCTTAGGTTGTCTTCTGCCTTCTTTCCAAACTGTTATCCTGTGTCCCCACAGCACTCAGCCTGGGTGTAAACTATTAACTTGGATTTGGTTGCGCACACACAAAATCAGAAAAACAAAAATCAGAAAAAAAACCCATCCTCAATAAAAATGTTTAAGAATGCAACGATTATTACTGAGTAAACAGAAAGTTAATACTAGCTGGGGGGCACTGACTATTGCATCTGCACGATCACCTTCAACTTGCATAGACAAGGGATTTATTCTTTTTCCTTAAGAGGTTTGTGAGGCAAACCTCAGGAAGCACTCCCCTTCCCCAGGAATTCTCATTCAGTTTCATGGGGTGGGACTCAGAAATGTGAATTTTCCGCAGTTCTATAGGAAATGATACAGGAGGCCAATGGGCCACAGATAAACTGTGCCTTAGGGTCTCACTTTCTCCCTGAGAAGCTTATCAACAAATTTCATTAAGGGTAGCTCTTTTAAGAGGAATTCTAATTTTGGCTGTTAAGAAAATACAAATTTGTCTCATTATTACTTTTTTTTAATTTATTTTTTATTATGTTATGTTAATCACCATACATTACATCATTAGTTTTTGATGTAGCATTCCATGATTCATTGTTTGTGTATAACACCCAGTGCTCCATTCAGCACGTGCCCTCTTTAATACCCATCACCAGGCTAACCCATCCCCCACCTCCCTCCCCTCTAGAACCCTCAGTTTGTTTCTCAGAGTCCAGAGTCTCTCATGGTACGTCTCCCCCTCCAATTCCCGCCCCATTCATTTTTCCCTTCCTGCTATCATCTTCTTTTTTTTTTTTTTTTAACATATAATGTATTACTTGTTTCAGAGGTACAATTCTGTGATTCAACAGTCTTACACAATACACAGCACTCACCATAGCCCATACCCTCCCCAATGTCTATCACCCAGCCACCCCATCCCTCCCATCCCTCCCACCCCCCACCACTCCAGCAACCCTCAGTTTGTTTCCTGAGATTAAGAATTCCTCATATCAGTGAGGTCATATGATACATGTCTTTCTCTGATTGGCTTATTTCGCTCAGCATAATACCCTCTAGTTCCATCCATGTTGTTGCAAATGGCAATATTTCATTCCTTTTGATGGCTGCATAATATTCTATTGTATATATATACCACCTCTTCTTTATCCATTCATCTGTCGATGGACATCTGGG
>NC_138381.1:28018379-28040907 GCF_054177405.1 Leptonychotes weddellii | reverse complement strand
GACAGAAGAAAGAGAAACTAAGGAGTCGGTCCCATTTACAATTGCACCCGAAACCATAAGATACCTAGGAATAAATCTAACCAAAGAGGCAAAGAACCTGTACTCAGAAAACTATGAAATATTCATGAAAGAAATTGAGGAAGACACAAAGAAATGGAAAAACGTTCCATGCTCATGGATTGGAAGAACAAATATTTTGAGGATGTCAATGCTACCTAGAGCAATCTACACATTCAGTGCAATCCCTATCAAAATACCATGAACTTTTTTCAAAGAAAGGGAACAAATAATCCTAAAATTTGTATGGAACCAGAAAAGACTCCGAATAGCCAGAGGAATATTGAAAAAGAAAAGCAAAGCTGGTGGCATCACAATTCCAGCCTTCAAGCTCTATTACAAAGCTGTAATCATCAAGACAGCATGGTACTGGCACAAAAACAGACACATAGATCAATGGAACAGAGTAGAGAGCCCAGAATAGTTGAGAGACCCTCAACTCTATGGTCAACTAATCTTTGACAAAGCAGGAAAGAATGTCCAGTGGAAAAAAAGACAGTCTCTTCAACAAATGGTGTTGGGAAAATTGGACAGCCACATGCAGAAGAATGAAACTGGACCATTTCCTTACACCACACACAAAAATAGACTCCAAATGGTTGAAAGACCTCAGTGTGAGACAGGAGTCCATCAAAATCCTAGAGGAGAACACAGGCAGCAACCTCTTCGACCTCAGCCGCAGCAACTTCTTCCTAGAAACATCGCCAAAGGCAAGGGAAGCAAGGGCAAAAATGAACTATTGGGACTTCATCAAGATCAAAAACTTTTGCATAGCAAAAGAAACAGTCAACAAAACTAAAAGACAACCAACAGAATGGGAGAAGATATTTGCATGCCTATATTTAAAACAATTAGAACAAAGAAGTCAAGAGAATGAAAACATTTTCTTAATGTAAATACACTGAAATTAAACCTACAGCAACTCTTAATTTTTTTAAAAAATAAAAAAGGTATTTGAAGCAATTGCATAGGTAATTCTAGCCACATGGCAAGGGCATTGTAAGAGTTTCTAATTTTCTCTCTCCCCAACCATGGCCCTTGCTTCCAAGCTGGTTTGCTCGCTCACTGGGTGCTGAGCATCACTGTCATCTTCTAAGACATTGTTCTGATCATGTCATTGCCCTGTTCAAAGCCCCTGGTAGTTTTACTTTGCTAAAAGATGAGTATGAAAGCCACATTAAAATTAGTTCAAACCTTTCACAGTCTTAGTTTATCACTTAGTTTATCACTCCAGAATCGTGTGTGTGTGTGTGTGTGTGTGTGTTTTAACTCTTTATCCTCCATTTTCCATGAAACTCCTTTCCTGGTATTCCATATGTTCAATGCCCCAGGCACAAGGAATGAGGCATGAACCCTGAACACATCAGGTGTTATTCCTTCTGTCTGTAAGACCCTTCTTTTCTTTCTCCAAATGTAGACATCACTTCCATCCATGAAGACCTAGGTCATATGTGACTTCGCTATTTTTTTTTTTTTTTGGCATCCCTTTCTTTTAAAGTTATCTGCCTTGCTTAAACTTGCAATGCATTTTTTCAATTTTTTTATGGAATAAAACTTATGAGAATCTGATACACAGTTTTTGTGGTATATATCTGTGAAATGAAATGGCTTTCTTAAAAAAAAAAAAAAACCTCAGATTCTTCAGAGTTGACAAAAGCATACTGTATTCCTCCAAGGAACTGATGTACTTGTGTTAAAAAGAGTATTCATACTTTTAGTATTCTAAGATTTGGGGACTAGGGCTTAAACTTGACTTCAGTATTTACAGCTTTGTGATACTGGGCAAGTGCTTTATGGTCTCTTTGCCTCTGTGTTCTCATCTGAAAAATGAGGTAATAATAGTATTTATCTCATCTGGTTGCTATACAGATTAAATGTGTTAAAACATATAATTCATTTAAAATAGGACCTGGCAGTAATAAGTACTCAAATATTAATAGCTGTTCTTGTAATGAAAGCAGAGTCAGCTGAACACACGGTCACAGCTTTTCTTCTGATTGGAAACTTTACCTTGTTATTTTCAAATAAGTTACTTCCTTTTTAAAAAAAATTTTCATTGACGAGCTGAAATTTGTAAACTTTTAGCTTGTTAAATGTAGTATACATATTACACTAAAATCTACATCTGAAAATTCCCATTTCCAGGTATAGCCCTTATAGACCTTACTCTATTTTCTATTGGTTTTGTTAGATCTTATATATGTGGTGTCTTTTATGTGTCTGACTGTTAGTTGATTGTTTGTTTTGGACAATTCCATTTAAAGTAGCATTTGAAAGAAAAATACCTAAGAATAAATTTAAAGAAGGAGATGAAAAACTTGTAAATTGAACACTATAACAACTTGATGAAAGCAATTAAAGACCTAAATAAATGGGAAGACAGCCAGTATTTATGGACTGAAAGACTTAATATTGTTAAGATGACAATACTCTCAAAATGATCCATACATTCAGTGTAATCCCTATCAAAATTCCAATAGCCTTTTTGGCAGAAATGAAAATGCTAATCCTCAAATTCATATGTAACTGGCAGGAAGAGCCCTGTGATGATTTATTTTACATGTCAACTTGACTGGGCCAAAGGATGCCTAGATAGCTGCTAAAACATTATTTCTGGGTGTGTCTCTGAGAGCATTTCTGGAAGAGACTTAGAATTTGAATCTGTAGACTGAGTAAAGGAAATCTGTCCTCATCAATGTGAGTGGGCCTCATCTGATCCCTACAGGACCTGAATAGAACAAAAAAGATAAGGAAGGGTGAATTCTTACTCTCTTCTTGAGCTCCTGGTTCTCAGGCCTTCAGACTTGGACTGAATTATACCAGTGGTTTTCCTGGCTCCCAGCTTGTAGCAGCTGGTTGGAGGACTTCTCAAGTGAGAATTCCTATATATAATTCCTATAATAAACCTCTTCTGTCCATCTATCTATATCTGTCTGTCTATCTCCTATTAGTTTTGTTTCTCTGTAGAACCCTGATTCAGTCTTCAAAACAACATTGTAAAAGAATAACAAAGTTAAAAGACTAATTTTTCCCAATATCAAAACATACTACAGAGCTACAGTAATGAAGATAATGTAGTACTGACATTAGAATAGACTTATAGATCAATGGAATAGAACTGAGATATGTATGACTGTACATATACCTACCCATGCATCTATAGCTAATTGATTCTTAACAGGGGTTCCAAGAGTGTTCATAGGTGAAAGAATGAAGTTGGATTCATACATCATACCAAATACAAAATTAAATCAAAATGGATCAACAATGTAAATGTAATGCTAAAGCCATAAAACTCCTAAAAGAAAACATAGAGGTAAATCTTTATAACTGTAAATTTGACATTGTGTTCTTGGATATACTAAAAGCATGAGCAACAAAAGGAAAAATACATTGAAATTCATAATAATTCAAAACTTTTGTATCAAAGGACATTATCAAGAAAGCATAAAGATCATCTATAGAATAGGGGAAAATATTTGCAAATTGTCTATCTGACAAGGATCTACTATCCAAAACATATCAAGAACTCTTATAACTCACAACTGAAAGATATATACCCTAATTCAAAAATGGGCAAAAGACTGGAACAGGCATTTTTCCAAAGATATAAAAATGACCAAACATATTAAAAGATGCTCCATATTCTTAGTCAATAGAGGAATACAAATCAAAACCACAATGAAATATCATTTCACAACCCCTAGGATGCTCTAATAAAAAAGATGGAATATAAAAATTTCTGGCAATCAAAAAGTTGAAAAATAACAAATGTTATCAAGGATGAGGAAAAACTGGATCCTTTATACCTTGCTGGTAGGAATGTAAAATGTTTCAGCCACTATGGAAAACAGGCGATTCATCACAAAGTTACACATAGAGTTACTATGTGACCTAGCAATTGCTCTTCTAGCTTTATGCCCCAAATAATGGAAAACTGGTGCTTAGATAATATACACACAGGTTTATAGTCTCACTCTTCATAATAGCCAAAATAAATTATTTATTTTGCTAACTTTAGTTTTTCACCTCCTTTTAAACTATACTGTATCCATCCTCATTTTTTATTTTAATCTAATTTAACTCTGTTCCATTCCCAAAGACAAAATCACCTTTCTCCTTTAAGCTTTTGTCTGTCTTTAATGTCCTTACTTCATTCTTTATCTTGGAGGCTTCTGTTGATTCTTTAAGACGTTGGTCATTCTAAGTAGAATTTAGACCTCAGTAATCCTGGTTCTGTTAGTGCGTTGTACGTATCTCTGTGATAGCATTTGTAAGTTTGTTGTATACAAATGTATTTACACCTTTATATTACCTTCTGCAATGTGAAGCTGTAGGTAAGTGGGCAAGACAGCAAGTGGTGTCAAGAACCTTATTTTAATCATCTTTTCTAGTAGCTAACAGTTCCTGGCAGACATTCAAAAACTGCTAAATCAGAAAATGAGAGAAGAAATGTGTAACTGTTTAAGTTTGATTTAATCCATGTATTTGCCATTTCTTTAGTTTTTCAATGGTAAAAATGAGGCTGATAGGAAGAGTGAGTGATGAGAATTTTTTTCCCAAGGTGATAAGGTGAAAATGGGTGTGTGAGAAAGCCTTTTGGAGAAGGGACTTTACAAAGATAAACTGTATCATCATCATCGGTTCATCTGACAAATAACTTATTTTTTACTCTGTCTCAGGCAGAGCACACAGAGCCTATTGCAACCTGGAGAATGTACTCACTTTTTCTGAACATCTGTGCCTATTCTTTACTCAGACAAAACAGCCTTTTTGGAGTACTTTCAGAGATGCTTCAATCTCTCCATTAACAAACAGACCTTCTCCTAAAATGTGGACTTCCAAGGCTAAAGACTTCAAGGCCAAGTGGACCATGGAGAGACCTCTGGTTTGTAGCCAGATGACCAAGCCCATGCATCCCTACATTTGGATGGATGATTTCCCAAGGGGCCTTGGACAGATTGGACCCAGCACCAGCACAAAGTTGGCTTGGAGGAACAAGCTCCTGGAAACTTCAATTAGTGTTTGTTGTATGAACATTAAACAATACTCAGCCTGGAAACAATACATCACACGGCAGGTCCCAGGAAATAAGCAGAAGGCTGGTGGCAGGCCAGGGAAAGGGGCCAAAATACTTGTCAAGGACAATTCCTCATGGAGAAATGACAACAGGTTTGAGGATAGCAGGTATGACCTGAGAAGTAATGATATTAATTACATTTTGAAAATGAGGAGAGGACAGAAAGTGGTTTTTATTTGCCTAATAACAGACTTTACTTTTTTTGTACCAGCTTTCTTCATAGTCTGAAAGAAATGCATGTAATGAAAAATTAATTTTTAAAGCAATGCTAACATATATGAAGCATTACTACACATCAGCATTTTTACAAGTTTTTTTTTTTTAAATATTTATTGACTTATTTAGTCTTCACAGCTAACCTTTGGAATAGGTAGAGTTATTATCTCCAGTTTTACACATGGAGACTGGAAAGGATCTGCTCTGGGTCACACAACTAACACTGATGGAACTGAACTAGAAGTCAAACTGAAGTAACAGGCACCAGCGTCCACTCTCTGAGCATGACACTGTACTGCCTCTCTATTCTGTCATAATAATTAAGAGCATGTGAGATTCACCCAAGGATAGACAGATAACCAGTGAGACATAAAACAGAGCTCAGAAACAGACTCTGGCATATACAGAGTCTTGCTATATGACAAAAGTGGAAAACATTTCAGTCAGGGAAAAGGATGGCGCATTTAACAAATGGTGCTGAGGCAACTGGTTTTCAATTAGGGAAAATATAAATTTGGGTGCTTACCTTTCACAGTACACAATAATCCAATCCAAGAAGATTGAAGACTAAATGTAAAATGTAAAACTTTAAAACTAGAAAAAGATACTTCTGCCTTTTGGGGAAGAAAACATTTTTTTGAAACATTTCAGTTTATCAGATCACATATTTTGGTGTGAAAATACAAGCTATATATTTGAAGAAAATATTTGCCACAGGTAAAGTCAACAAAAGATTTGCATCTAGAGTATGTAAAAATTCTTATGAACTAAGTAAATAAATAATAATTCAAAGATATGAAAGGACATTTCATAGAAAAAGAAAAATTAATGGCCAGTAAATATGAGACCATTTTCAAGCTCACTGTAAATCAGAGAAATTCAGACTAAAACCATAAAATCTTTCATTTCACATTAATCATTTTGGCAAAAGTTAAAATTTCTGACAATGTCAAGATTTGTCAAGGATGTGAGACTGTGGGGAAGCTTACATACTACTAGTGGGAGTAGAAGGGTGTATTTGTAACCACTCTACAAAACTCTTTGTTACTACTTGGTAAACTTGAAGATCCCTAAGTCCTACAACCCAGAAGTTCTACCCTTAGATATATACTGTGAAGAAAATCTTGGACATGTGTACCAGGGGGCATGTAAGAATGATTTTATATAAAACTACTACATAATACTATGTATGATTCGTATATAAAACAGCCCAAATAAAAATTATGAAATTCATAAACAGTGACAGAGTGACAGAATGGACAATCTAGCAGTAGGAAGGAATGAACCATAGCTATACACATGAACCTGTATAAACTATGCAGACTTCATGATGTTGAGTAAATGTTGAGTGAGAAGAAAAGGCAAGTCACACAAGAATGTAACTACTATGATTCCAGTCCTTCAAAGTTTAAATGTAAGAAAAACTATAAAAATGTGATTTTTGGATTGTAATAATCTATTATAAAACTATAAAGTAGAACATAAGATTCCTACACACAAAGGTCAGGAGCATGCCTTCTTTTTTGAGGGGGATGGGAAGGATAGCAGATTCAAACATGAAGGGGGCCAGCAACATTAGGGTCTTCAAGATTTCCTTGATGATGGATATACCTATTTATTACAATTTAATTAATATGCACTATACATGCTTATATTTAGGCACATGTATTGAATGCATGCAGTATAATGTCTTCACAATGTTCTTACCCTCCAGTTTGGGAGACAGACACAGGGACAGATGTTCAGATATTGTCAGAGTGTCCAGGGCCTAGGAGCTATGAAACTCTTGTTCCTGGATATCTGAGAAAATTTCTTCTCAGCTTTGTGGAGGGAGAATTGCAGATGGGCAATATTGGAAACAGTGAGATCTAGGCACACACTGTAGTGATAATTGAGGCAAGAGATGACAGTGGCCTGGACCAGTATGGTAGAAGTGGAGCTGGAAAGAAGTGGACACATTGGAATATGTATTGGAGGTAGTCAATAGAATGTGCTGAATGATCATGACATTGGAAAGAAGGGGAAGAGAGGACTTAAGCACTGTGCTTAGATTTTAGCAGTTGGATGCATAGCAGTGCCATCTAATAAGACAAAAAAAGCTAGGGGACCAACATGTAAGAGCAGAGGTTGGATGAGGAAATCAAGATTCCCATTTCATCATGTTAAGTTTGAGAAGCAAATTAGATATCCCATTAGGTATGTCATAAGGGTAGGTAGATACATGAGCCTGGGTATCCAGTAACAGCTAAGGAGTGAAGATAAAGTTGAAGAGACCAATTACTTGGGTGTATTTAAAATCTTTCAGTTTAAGTCCCAGTTTTCTTATTAGCTAATTTTCAGGGATATTTTTAGAATTCAATAAGGTAAACATGAAAAGTGTTTCAGAAATTACACAATGTTAACGTAAGGATAGTATTACTACTAGGGAAAGAAAAATGGACTAGGAATTAGGAAGTAGGCATTTTAGGTCTAGCTCTTCCACTGGCTAATACTAACCACCATGGGAAAGTCCCAGATTTTATTGATTTGAGTTTCTTTAGCTTTAAAATGATGGAATTAGTAACTTCACTGGTCCCTTTTTTGTCTGAAGTTTGAAAAGAAAAACTTTTCTCTGTTTTGATGGCTCGTTATTCCTTGTCACTGGGAAGAATAGGATTATAATTATTTAGCTGCAAGTTAATTAAACATATAAACATTGTAATCATTTTATTTGAAAAACATTGAACACCTAAATGGAACATTACAAAAACATCTTAACTTTGAACCAGAAAAGTACTTGAGAACCAGAGTGACATTTATCGTGTTAGCCCGGTGTTCTTAAAAAGTCTACTAGAATGTCTTCTGTCAGTCCTTGTTCACTATATTGTAAAGGCCAGGCAGAGAATTTCATGGCTACTGGGAGACTCATCGCAGACTTACCTCATTCCTCCTCAAATCTAGACCATTGCTTCCTTGACTCACGGAGAGTAGCATCTCGTTGTTAAATTTATATTCTATCTCTCTGTCTCTCTCCCCCTCCCTCCTTTCCCCTCTCTCCTGGCCATTAACCTCTCAAATTCTTTGGCTGGACTCTGTCCTTTGTTTCTTAGAATCTTTACTAATATCCACATCCTATATCTGGGTATTAGAGATAGGGTTCTCACTTCCACACTACTTTTTCTGGTGTCATGATTTTTTTTTTTTTAAGATTTTATTTATTTATTTGACAGCGAGCGCACAAGCAGGGAGAGAGGCAGGCAGAGAGAGAGAGAGGGAGAAGCAGGCTTCCCACTGAGCAGAGAGCCCAACATGGGGCTCAATCCCAGGACCCTGAGATCATGACCTGAGCCGAAGGCAGACACTTAACCGACTGAGCCACCCAGGTGCCCCTGGGGTCATGATTCTTTTGTGCAAATACTTTTCCTGGGTATACATGAATTTATCTGAATGTCCTTGAGGTACCATTATGTGACATCTCTCTCTCTCTTTCTCTCTCTTTCCCCTGTTCCCAGCCAGTTATCTTATGTCTCAAGGCTCCTTCTACAGCCAATGTGCCTAGGCTGCCCTCTCACACAGAGAAGCATATTGTGCTTCTCTGCTGATATGTGGAGAGTATGGACTCTTATTATTATTGTTATCACTCCTTTATTTCTAAGAAAGTCCTATTATTAACATAATCTATATAATAACATGATTACCATCATCATCGTGTTAGAAGTCATAGCATCAAAGGGTTTAATTAGAGCTATTAGGTTTGCTATGGTAATGACATGATAAGTGAGTAAAAATCACAAATACTAAGCCATTATTATCACATCTTCTTCAGTGTCAAATGAGCTTTAGTGAAGCCAACCCTGCCATGTCCTCCATTGATTAGCATCACCTCTAAAGATGGTAATTTATTTGGAATTGATCAGCCATTAATTTAACATTTTTAAATGTCAAGATTTAAAGCTGAATATTAAAACAGGAGACCAAAAGCTATATTCATTTATACTGGCCTCTTGGATAAGATTTAGAGATCACAGAAACTCTCATATTCCAAATTAGTTGACCAAAAGAAGCTCAACAGGTCCTTTTGTTTTTCTACTAGAAAAAAGAGAATTAACATTTTAGAATTATAGTTGACCCTTGAACAACATGGGTTTGAACTCCATGGGTTCACTTATATGTGGAATTTTTTAGTATAAATGTAGTACAGTGCTGTAAAGGAATTTTATGTTTTTCTTAACATTTTCTTTTTCTGGCTTACTTTAAGAATACAGTATATGACACATATAACATACAAAATATGTGTTAATTGAATGTTGATGTTACTTGTAAGGCCTCTGATCAGCAGGTGTTAAATTTTGGGGGAGTCAAAAATTGTCCACAGAGTTTTGACTCTGTGGGGAGTTGGTGCCCTTAACCCTCATGTTGTTCAAGAGTCACCCGTATTTGTATTGTTTTAGATACCTTATGCTTAATTTTCACTACAACTCTGTGATTATTTATGTTCTATTAGAAAACTTAAACTTCCTTAAGGTGTAGCTGTCCTCATCTATAAATTGGATATAAGAATAGTAACCATCACATAGGATTGTCATGAAGATTAAATATGAAGCTCTTAGTACAGTTTCTTGGTATATAGAAGCTTCAGTCTATGTTAAATGATAATAATGAATATAATGAAGATTGTGATTGCTATATATTAAGCTATTCAGAAAAATTCTGGAGGAAGTGATATGGTGTTTTCAAAGGAAATTGGAAATGTACTCAGGAAGAGAAGAGCAAAGTACTTCTAAGATTTCAAGCCGGGCTGATGGAGTGGATTAGGATCTCATTATATAAAAGGGAAATGATAAGAGGAGTGATTTTTTTTTGGCAGTCAGAGAAGATTGGCATTGTTGTTGGCATGTGGAATTGTATTGTGTGTCTATTAGCATGTTAGGATGGGGTGTCTAACATGGAGTTGTGTATGTGGGGATGGTGATTGGAAGAGTAGTGAGAGCTGAAGAAATATGTGAGGTCTCTGCATGCACCTCGGGTTGAAGCTAGTGGAATCAGTGAAATAGATCAGAATGAGAACTTCATGTATGAAAAGGAAAGTAATGGAAACAGAAAAATAAAGGTAGCCACATTAAAGATAGAGAAAGATGGAAACAAAGAAATAGAAAACAGGTTTACAACCTAAAAGGCAAAGACCAAGCATTTAACTTATGGCCTGCAACCTGTTGGTTACAAAGCATATTGAGCTTTTGGGGGAAAATATTTGACTTCTGATTGTATTTTAGCTTAAGAATCAAAACAACTCTGCTCATCTGAAAGATGTAGACATTTTGGCCTCCCTGACTTGCAGTTCATTGCACAGAAACCAGTGATGTATAATCTGAAGAAAGCTGGACTATTTTGCTCTATTTTCTGTTTTGGTTGTTTTGTTTTGTTTTTTAATGGGATTAGAGTAATACTGGCCCATTCCTTTTAGATTTTCCTTTCATTCAGATGCTTTAGTTTCCAAATAACATTAGGGCAGAAAATGCTAGGTTGAAGGCTGAGGCAGGTGGCAGAGCTTTTCATCTAGAGCTAGTTCCCTTGAATGATGTTAGATTGTAACTTCATCCATCTACCTGACCTCACATCTTGAGGTTAGAGAACATATTTTTATAGAGTGACACTCACATATTGTTAAGGAAATCAGTGACTCAACAAATGAACAAAATATGATACAGCATGAGCCATGGTAAAATGCTACACATTATGGTTTTTAAGGTATTTTAACCATTTAGAGAATCAGATAAGTAGTGGGGAGAGAAAAAATATTACCTTAAACTGATAAAGCTCACTAGATAAATGGGTACAAGATAATGGGATTTGGGGAGAAGGTTTGCAGTTACAGCCATCCTCTGTGCATCGGGGAAGTGGGTTCCTCCATCACCCAAGTAAATGGTGAAGGAATGCAAGGAATATCTATCTATAAACACCCTTTCTATTGACAAGTGCCGAGGGTTAAGTAGATTTGCCTTATTCATGAGTGAGTGACATGCAAACATAAAAATACACTGTAGGAATGGGAAAGGAAATATCATAACGAAGATTTGTGAGAAAAAACATCTGGAAATGTTCTGCTGAAACTTGAGAAAACTACTTGCTGTATTCCAAAGGACATAAGTTTTAATGGTCTATGTCTGTGAAAGAGAACAACAAGTTCACAAGGAAAGAAAAAACTAAAATGGAAGATGATGCTAAAAGGTGTAACCATGGACGTAGAACTCCCTGAGAAAAGAAATGATTGTGCTATTGGGAACTGTAAGGGTAATAATTGGAAATACACATGGTCAGAATTCAGGCTGCAGAAAGTTGAATCAATAGGGTGGGGTATAAAATTGAGACACACCTAAATGTAAGGGAATACCACTACTGTGTGAAAACAGAGAAAATATATTTTAAAATGGTAATAATTCAAACAGATTTATGGCTCTTCTAAAAAATGCAACAAGAAAATGGGAAAAACCAAATGGGAAGGAAACAGTAATCTAAGATGTAAAGAAAAGCATTTCCAAAATTGAAGAAAGGCATGGGTATTTAGATTGAAAGACTATGCGTGTCCCAAAGAAATAGATTTAATAGACCAATGGTTAGTTAAGAACATGAGAAAAATCTCACACAAGTTTGAAAAGAACATTTTAATATCATGATCAGACATTATGTGGGCATCAACATTTGTCTTAGTAATACCAAATGTTAGAAGAAAATGAAACTTTATATGAGTATAGAGTTTTCAGCAAAAGTACTGAGGACTAGGAATTGTTTATTAGAAGAAGGGAAAAAGAATTTCTCAGGTAGGAAGAAGTTCAGAAAATATGCCCCCCACATATTTTTTTTCTCATGTGTGGCCCTACCACCTCAAAACCTTCTGCTGTCTACTGTATGGATGGGTAAACGAGAGCCTACTGGAGATCTTGTAGGCCATTTGAATGTGACCATCATCCCTCTACCCACATTCCACTGTCAAGTCCTCAGTCATATAGTCTTAAATCAAGAGAAGTTTATTATTGCAGTGTTCCTATGAATTTAGCTAGATCAGATGGGATTAGTGAATATCCAGCTACTAATGTTATGTTTTCTAACCTTTTCCCTTGGAGCTTTAAGGTCAGTAAGCACATGAACTGCCTCCTCAGTTATAGTAACTGGTGGTACTAGCAAATATTTTGCCAATTATAACTATCTCCAGCAGGCCAGTTGACCTGTAATAGCTCTCTTCACCGGTTGATATGTAACTTCTAAGTCAATACTCTATGCTTTAGGTTTTTGGTTGTTTTTTTTTTTTCCAGTGACATCTCAATGTCGGTAATAATTTCTGGATTACTTGAGGCTATTTTGCAGCATTACCCACACCACCTGCCAACCAAATCTTGGTTTAACTCAATGGAAGGATGTTTTTGTTCACTTCTCGGTGTGATATGGGGGGTGAGGAGAGTCTCTTAGCTGACACTCTTCAAAGCAAAGCTGCAAGGACCTTGGCTTCTTTTCTAGAGTGCCTCTATTACTTCATGCAGGGAGATGAGGAAAACTGAGGATATGGAAAATGACAAAATATAGTTTATGACCAGTTTTCTTTTGGCTGCTGTATGGACAGTAGGCTATAAGAGGCAAGGTAGGGAAGGAGACTAGGTACGAGACTATTGCAACAATCCAGGTAGGTAAGAGGTGATGGTTAGAGAGTCAAAGTTGGAGGTAAGAAGGACAGGATATTAGAGAAATTTTAAGCGACAACCAATAAGATTTGGTAAGTAATCTGGTAAGAAGTCAAGATTCACTCCAGGGTTTCTGGCATGAGTAACAAGGACAGAATGTCCATCAGTGAGATGGAGAAGACTCTGGTTGAAGCAGATTTGTAGGAAAAAATCAGAGGATGAATTTTGAGCATATTAAGTGTGAGATGTTTAACAGATATCCCTTTGAGGTTTTCAGTAGCCAGCTGTATAGATGAGTCTGAGGCTGAGAAGAGGTCTCTTCCCCATCACGTCCATACCTTTAAATATTGTATATAAAAGGAGGAATGTGAGAGAATAAAAAGTAAGAAAGATTGAGACTAGCAACTGGAGAGAAGTAGTAAAAGACCCAAATACTCCTACTGGGTGGGAGGAAAGGTATCTGAAGACACCTTGCACTTTTAATAATTAGAAAAAAACATAAGAACAAGAATATTTCAGAAAAAAACTAGAGGTAAATTTTAAAAGAATTAAAACTTACTTTGTATGTTATAAATTCTAGAGAAGAAGAAAAGCAAAGGAAATATAACTTATATGGTAAAAAAATAAAATGAAGCGAAGAGCAAAAACATATTAAGATACTTTAAAAAGGGAATAAAAGTCAAGGTGAACATTAATATTGAACATGTAAATGTATCAGTTACCACTTAACTGAAGCAGATTAAAATATGAAGACTCAGGAGTTTTTTTTAACTTTATTCTGCTTATAAAAAATTCATTAAGAATAAAGTGACATACAGCAGTTAGAAATAGAAATAAAATGGGAACTATTCAAGCAAAAAGAAAATGTTGACAATATTAATTTCAATAATAGAATTCAAGAAAAATCGGGAAGAGAATTATTTTATGAGAATTATTTTATAAGGATAAAAGGTAGAATCCACAATGAAGATAGAAAAACCAACAACTTCATTTATCAAATATGAGTACAGCTGCTCATATAATACAAACATTTCAGAAATGTGGGATTTTAATCTACCTCTGTCAGTGTATACTGAACCAAATGGAGAAATAAAAAAGTTTTGGAGTATATCAGTGATACGGACTCCAAATGTAATGAGTAGATCCATATCAAATTATTCTCCTTGTGTTTAAGAAGGCATTATATACTAGGTCCAGAAAAGAGAAAGCCCCTAATATTCACCAAGCCCCAGCTATGTGCCAGCAACTCTGTTGGACATTTCGTGTTCAACAACTCTTTCACATTTTTAGCCTTCATATAACTATGTGAGGTTGGTGTGACTATTCCCCTTGTACACAAAAAGACCACAAGAACACTAGTCCAAATTAGGTAGCTAGTAAGTGGCAGAACCCAGGTTCGAATCCTGGGTTAGTCTAAGGTCTGAGCTTGTTGCATTATTTCCTGCGGCATTAACTTTACTCTTCTGCTTGTGCATGAGAGAGGCAAATACTTAGGGGCTCAGGAGATAAAATCCACACCCCCCTAAACCCACCCCCACCCCGATGTGTCCTGACCAGCATGTTCCCAGTCATCCATGGGGGGTGGAGAAGGGCTCTCCACGGATACTGCTCATGTTTCTTATTAGTGGGTAAGCCCCATCATTCAGTTGCTCAGTCAAGTGTTCTTTGCCTAATTCTCATGTATTTATTTGGTTGTCTCTTGTCCATTTTCTCATTTCTCCTGAGGCAGGTCAGGCGGTCTGGTGTGATGCCCCTCCTCTAACTTGGCCCCAAGATGAGATGACTAAATTCACCTCCATCGCTGAGACAACATACAACCTTTGTTCTTTAATTACTCCTACTTGCTTTCACCACATACCAGGATTCATTTGCTTCAAACCACCACAATGGTTGCTGCCATAACAAATGCTTTCCTGAGAGTAGATTAATGTTCCCTTTTGTTTCCAGCTTCTCTCCAGCCTGTCTGCAGTAATATACTCAACCCAAACAAGCATATTTTTCACTCAGACTGCCTTTTATGAGTCCCACTGACAGTTTCTTAATAAATAATGCATTTCTAAATGTTCCTAAGCTTTTCTCCTTATTAATAATTCCAGTAGCTTTCCCATGGCTGAAAGGTTTTATTTGGTCACTGGCTAGATTTTATTCTTGCCTGTTTCTCTGCATTTTACTTCCTTAGACTACTCCTTGGACACAGAGGATGTTACAACGGTTCCCCATTCATAGCAGATGTTCAATAATGATGAGTTAGTACACACTAAACATTCGGATTTCTAGCATAGACTTTCTTGGGTTTTGTTTGTTTTTGTAGCTCTGGCTCTTTTGTCATGGGAACAAAAGATAATCCTTATGTTCCATGGAGAGAAACATTAGTGCTGGTTCTCAGGAGGCATATTGGCTTCACGTTCGCAAAATGCATTCTCAGGCCAAATTACCACATTTAGACACGAGAACTCTATGTTTGGTGTTTGCACAAAACTATATTTTGTTGATAATGATGAGAAATTTGTAACTAATGCCAGAACATATGCCTTTGTCACCAAAAGAACATTGGCTTGATGAACTCAGAAAAACACCAGCAAATTCAAGGAAAACAAACACATCCACATAATTACTTTTCCACAATGTGTTTCTCAGTTCTTTTGATAACTCTAATCTGGAATGTCTTCTCTGTTTTACTACACGAAGCATTTTCTAAACAGCCCATTTTCATGGCTCCCTGTTCTGAAATCACTTGACTATATACTACCCAGTGTATGAATTCAGTATGTGTTCTCTTGTCGGATTCTCTTACCATCTCACTGTTAAGATTTCCTCCAGGTACACATACTGTAAATTTTGAGAGTACAAGGCTTTGGCTTAGTCATATAGCATTTAATACGTGATTTAGTAGAGGAAGGGCACTCAATATATATGTCCTGGTTAATTGATTTGTTTACATCTATTTATGTTTTATCTTTTGTATGTTTTGTATCTTTTTTGTGTGTACTTGTCAAGAATTTTCCTCTTTGATGGAAATTCCACAAGCCAGGAATTATGTTCTCAGGTTCTTTTGTATCCATGCTGACAGCCAGATTGTTCTATATATAGTGGGTGTTCATAAATGATGCTGTACAATAAAAAGAAAGAGTGGAAGTCCCACCATGATAAGGAAGTTGTTGAAGTAAATTCTTCTTTCTGGAAAATTAAACAGATCTTCACTGACTACAATACAACATATAATTTGTATCATGAGATTCCTTTGCTGTTGTAAAACCAGGTTAGCATCTAAATTGACTGCATGTGCTCAGCTTATAAAAAAGGAAAAGAGTGCTGCAAAAAATAATAACTAAACTCATTTGAATTGTAGGAAGACTTGAAAAAGAAATTCCAGTAATTCTATTTCTGAAAATTTATTGTACACATAATCTCGCCAAAGCATTTCGTCTTTGGAAGGCAGATGCTACCATTTCCCTAGCTAACTGTGCTCCTCAGTGCACACTGGTCAGCTTCCAGCTGCCAGCACCACGGTTTCTTCAACACTTTTCCTTGCCATGGGAAACCCCATGCTTTGCATCCTTTCGGTGGAATAATTCTGAGGTGTGGGTGCTCCACTAACTCCTAGAGTTACCCTGTTGGCTGAATCTCCAGGCTCTCATGGTGGTAGTTGGCTTGAAAATTTACCATTTACTGCTTTTCATCCCTTTAGCATGCTTCTCTTTCCTATTTCAATTCCCCACTCCCATACCAGCATTTCCTTCATTGTCTGAATAAGACACTTATATTTGATTTTTTTTAATCTATGTCTATTTTGGGGAAATTCAAATTAGGGTACATACACTACTTGTTTCAACAGAAATTCCTCTTTGACAAATACAGAGTTCATGAAGAGGTCTTACTTTTTTTTTTTTTTTAGTTTCTCTTAAGAAATAGGAATAAGCATTCTCATGAAGAGGGTCTACCGAACAAGCTCAACCTGTATCCTCCTTGAGATATACAGCCTCTTATTCGCTGGACTGCTAAAGTCAAATAAAGACTTTGGCAACTAGTTCTGACTTGGAAAGAAGCACTCATCTTCATAGTCCAGGGAGAATTTCAGTTTTTACACTTATCCTTGGGATACTAAGGGGATAGGAACAAAATGAAGAGCACATAGTGTGGGCATGACATCACTGAACCAAAACTGCAAACCTAAGTAAGATGTTTAAACCCCAAATCTCTTCTAATCCTCTAAATTGCCTTCATTTCCATTTCAGGGCTGATCCAGACACACAGTTTCTTAGGAATAGCTGCAAAAAGTTGGTCCCCCAAATTGGAGTTGGGATGTGAGGCACTGGCTCAGTGAAATAAAGAGATGGCATGAGTACCCTGGAGCTGATTTTCTCTCAGATATAGATATAGATACAGATGATATAGATCTCTGAGCTTGGTTTACCACTTCCTGGTTTATAATTAGAGTATTGAATACTCTACACATTCACTAAGAATGTGAAGTTAACATATTATGTGTTACACAAGATATAAATCTCAGAGATTGTTACATCTTATGTTTTGGGTCCAGTGATTTTAAGTATGATATTCTGTGTATGTTATATATACAAGTATTATTTATATGTCTATTATATATTTAATAACTACACATTTTTATTCATATATTTATGTCATGTATTTTATATATGATGTTGTGTGGCACACACATACATGTATGTACATATGCAAAATCCCACTCTTACTCCCATGAGCCTTCCTAAAGTCTGCTACTCTCTTCCCTAACCTTGTCTCCTAATTCTCAGCCCCCAAATGAGTACTTTCTGTACCACTCCTTCCTTAACACGTATACCACTTCAGCCTCTGCAGCTTTGTTCCTGATGTGCCTTCTACCCCACGCTCTCCTTTCCAATCTGTTGAAAATTACCTGCCCTGCAGTGGCTGAGGTCAGATGATACCAGATTTCTCAACCCAACAAAAGCTTCCTCTGTTACATCCAAGTTCTTCCTCTACACTGATTATCAAAACCACTCCCTGGTAGCTCTTATGAAGAGATTAGTTGTTCATGGGTACTGTCAACTCCTTTCCAACTTGACCATAAACAACATGAGAGTTTTACTTATTTTTATTCTCTTGATATCTAACATTTCCTGGGTACTTAGTTTCTCAACATTTTATTCAAACAAATGAACTCTCCTCTATATTAAATCATCAACTGGACCCTTAGTACCACTCACCCTTGTTTTTCCTTTTTCTGAACATTCTCCTCAACAATGGTTTCAAAATATTTTCAGTCTCCACAAACCTTGTAAGTGTGCGTCTTCCTCTGTGGTTTTAGAGGATGAGGTGCTCCTTTTCCTGCTCAAGGGTGACCTTTCTCTCTCTCCCTTTTGTGTCATGATTGATTCTCCTATTTCTTCAACCTCTCTGTATTGACTTACTGCTCAATCCTTGCATATCCTCTCATCTCTCATTCTGTTCCCATTACATTCATTTCCTGTTTCCCATTCTGTTATCACATGACTGGAATCCATTGTTAATCTTACTTCTGGACATGTTCTAAGAGGTTCTCTTCAAGGACACAAGTTGTCACATATAGGAGACATTTTACATTCTTACATTACTGGATCTCTCTCTACATTGCCTTTCTGCATCGTTGTCTACTTCAGTTTTTTGGTTTTTTTTCTTTTATTTCATACCACTGTTGTATAGCTGTTGTATCTTCTTTCTCTGTGATGATCCTTTGTTCTTCAGTGTTGTGCCCCTTCTTCTCCTCATGTACTCCCTCCCTGCTTGATCTCCTGTCTCTGTATCGTATCAATTAATATTCCTATGCTGTATCCCAATCAATATCTCTATTACAGAGCTCTACTTTAAGCTTCATTTTCACATACTTGATTGCATGCTAGGTACATTAAGCAGGTATCTCAAACCCAAGTCCAAAACATACTCGCTCTGTTTGGTTCTTTAACTAATTTTCCTTTTTACCAATCACCACATGCCACAGTTTTCCTCCCAAACCTCTCTCTAGTCCACCCTTTCTTTTCCATCCTTATTACACAGTTCATCTATTATATAATTCCATCTCTCATGTGGACTGTTGTAGCAGCCTTTCAAATTGGCTACTGATCTATAGAGCTGGTTCCTCAAACCCTATCTCCACTGTGTCACTAAAACAGTCTTTCTAAAGCATAAATTCAACCATATTGTTCTGCTGAAAATCATTCAGTTGATCCCATAATAAAGTATAGCTTACTTAATGCAGCATGTAATGCTCCTCATGGTCTGCTGCCAGCCCATCTCTACAGACATATTTTTCTCTAATTCTTGTCCCAAACTTTCATCTTAGCAACGTAGAACTTATTGTAGTGCTCTGCTTAGTAAGTTAGTTACCTTTACTCTGTGCCTTTGCTTATATTTCTTTTTTTTAAATTTTTTATTGTTATGTTAATCACCATACATTACATCATTGGTTTTTGATGTAGTGTTCCATGATTCATTGTTTGTGCATAACACCCAGTGCTCCATGCAGAACGTGCCCTCTTTAATACCCATCACCAGGCTAACCCGTCCTCCCATCCCCCTCCCCTCTAGAACCCTCAGTTTGTTTTTCAGAGTCCATTGTCTCTCATGGTTCATCTCCCCCTCCAATTTCCCCCCCTTCATTCTTCCCCTCCTGCTATCTTCTTTTTTTTTTTTTTCCTTAACATATATTGCATTATTTGTTTCAGAGGTACAGATCTGTGATTCAACAGTCTTGCACAATTCACAGCCCTTCTGCTCTGTTGTAACATCTTCACCTCCCTTATGTCAACTGAGCACACTCATTCTTTAAGACTTAATGCCAGGTGTGTAAGTAGACCATTCCATTGCAAGACCCTCCCCATTCTACAGGAGTTTAGAATATAATCAAGGTTACAAATGAAATCCATAAATAAAAGATGGATTATGTAATAAATAGTATTGAGACAGAATAGTTGCCATTAAAATAAAATGGTTTCCTATGTCTTATACCAAAATGAAATCTTGGTGGATTAATTAATTATTAAAGCAGTGGCATTATAAAAAGAATAAAAGTAAAAAGTATAAAAAGAATAAAAGTGGTGGAGAAAACTTTTATAATAATATTAAGATTTGAGGAGGCCTTTCCCAGCATAATATCCAACCAGCAATCCATAAAGAAACAAAACTAATCAATAAACAAAACCTTGATATATCTGATGACATAAAGAGAATAATGCCTATATGGCAGCACATAAAGAAACATGCACATCCCCTCCATATGTTCCAAAACACAAAATACAAACATCAAAATATTTGCAACTGACATATCAGTGGCTATTTCTTCAAAATATTCTGAGTTCTTTGAATTAACTTAACAGAATGATGGCCAAGGGCAATGAACAGACAGTTCATAGAAAACGAAATACTAATAGTTTTTAATTAAAGATATTTGCCTTCATTTGTAACAAGAGAAACACACATAAAATATGCTGTGGCACCATTTTTTCACTTTTCTGGAAGGCAAAAATAAGTTTGATAAGATATGGAAGATTGTAAGTAAATAGGAAATCTTGGTGGTTTTGTTTGGTAATTTAAAAATATACCTCAAGAATAAAAAATGCAAAACCCCTGTGACCCAGCAGTTTTTTTCCTAAGGATTTATTTTAAAGATATACTTACTCAAATGTATGAAATGGCTGATATACACAGAACATTCACTGTAGCATGATGGCACTTCAGCAAAGGGTTTTGACAGTAACCTAAATGCCCATCCATAGGGCCCACTTTAATACATTGTAGCACATTCATACAAGGGAATTTTATGCAGCCTTTATGAAATGAGTGTACTCTATATTCTAACATGAGAAAAAGTTCTGAGATACATTATTAAAAGAAAAAAGATACAGAACAGTAGGTAGATCTGAGCTGTTCAATATGGTAGTCATTGGCCACATATGGCTGTAGAACACTTAAAATGTGGATAGTATAGCTGAAGAAATAAATTTGCTTTTTATTTAATTAAAATTTAAATCTGATACTTGATTCACTAATTGAAAGAAAAATTTAGGTATGTTGGGCATAATTTGGAATTGAAATGTACATTTTAACCTGTTAATTTTTGGGGGGAGGTGAATAGTAGTCCGTATTTTATTTAACTTATATACATATATACCACATAACTAACACACACACACACACTCTCTAACCCATTTTTGTCCAAAAACACATACTTCCAATAGAAGTGAAATGAAAATACTCATTTTATTTATATTGATAAAATGCTTAACTTCTTTTTTTTAGGTATCTCTTATTATTTTTTTTATTTTATTATGTTATGTTAATCACCATACATTACATCATTAGTTTTTGATGTAGCGTTCCATGATTCATTGTTTGTGTATAACACCCAGTGCTCCATTCAGTACGTGCCCTCTTTAATACCCATCACCAGGCTAACCCATCCACCCATCTAGAACCCTCAGTTTGTTTCTCAGAGTCCATAGTCTCTCATGGTTCGTCTCCCCCTCCAATTTCCCCCCTTCGTTTTTCCCTTCCTACTATCTTCTTCCTTTTTTTTTTTTTTAACATATAATGTATTATTTGTCTCAGTACAGGTCTGTGATTCAACAGTCTTACACAATTCACAGTGCTCACCATAGCACATACTCTCCCCAGTGTCTATCACCCAGGCACCCCATCCCTCCCAACCCCCTAAGCAACCCTCAGTTTTTTTCCTGAGATTAAGAATTCCTCCTATCAGTGAGGTCATATAATACATGTCTTTCTCTGATCGTCTTATTTCGCTCAGCATAATACCATCCAGTTCCATCCATGTCGTTGCAAATGGCAAGATTTCATTCCTTTTGATGGCTGCATAATATTCCATTGTATATATATACCACCTCTTCTTTATCCATTCATCTGTCGATGGACATCTGGGCTCTTTCCACAGTTTGGCTATTGTGGACATTGCTGCTGTAAACATCAGGGTGCACGTACCCCTTCAGATCCCTACATTTGTATCTTTGGGGTAAATACCCAGTACTGCAGTTGCTGGGTTGTACGGGAGCTATATTTTCAACATTTGAGGACCCTCCATACTATTTTCCAGAGTGGCTGCACCAGCTTGCATTCCCACAACAGTGTAGGAGGGTTCCCCTTTCTCCGCATCCCCGCCAATATCTGTCATTTCCTGACTTGCTAATTTTAGCCATTCTGACTGGTGTGAGGTAGTATTTCATTGAGGTTTTGATTTGGATTTCCCTGATGCCGAGAATTGTTGAGCACTTTTTCATGTGTCTGTTGGCCATTTGGATGTCTTCTTTGGAAAAATGTCTGTTCATGTCTTCTGCCCATTTCTTGATTGGATCATTTGTTCTTTGGGTGTTGGGTTTGATAAGTTCTTTATAGATTTTGGATACTAGCCCTTTATTTGATATGTCATTGCAAATATCTTCTCCCATTCTGTTGGTTGTCTTTGGTTTTGTTGACTGTTCCCTTTGCTGTGCAAAAGCTTTTGATCTTGATGAAGTCCCAATAGTTCATTTTTGCC
>NC_138381.1:27999257-28017879 GCF_054177405.1 Leptonychotes weddellii | reverse complement strand
TTCATTGATTTCTGCTCTGCTCTTTATTATTTCTCTTTTCCTGCTGGGTTTAGGCTTTATTTGCTGTTCTTTCTCCAGCTCCTTTAGGTGTAGGGTTAGGTTGTGTATTTGAGACCTTTCTTGTTTCTTGAGAAAGGCTTGTATTGCTATATACTTTCCTCCTAGGACTGATTTTGCTGCATCCCAAAGATTTTGAACATTTGTGTTTTCATTTTCATTTGTTTCCATGAATTTTTAAAATTCTTCTTTAATGTCCTGGTTGACCCATTGATTCTTTAGTAGGGTGCTCTTTAGCCTCCATGTATTTGAATTCTTTCCGACCTTCCTCTTGTGATTGAGTTCTAGTTTCAAAGCATTGTGGTCCACAAATACGCAGGGAATGATCCCAGTCTTTTGGTACCAGCTGAGACCTGGTTTGTGACCTAGGATGTGATCATCTGGGCACCAGAGAAGAATGTGTATTCCGTTGCTTTGGGATAGAATGTTCTGAATATATCTGTGAAGTCCATTTGGTCCAATGTGTCATTTAAAGTCTTTATTTCCTTGTTGATCTTTTGCTTAAATGATCTGTTTCAGTGAGGGTGGTGTTAAAGTCCCCTACTATTATTGTATTGTTGTCGATGTGTTTCTTTCCTTTTGTTAGAATTGGCTTGTGTAATTGGCTGCTCCCATGTTAGGGGCATAGATATTTATAATTGTTAGATCTTCCTGTTTGATCGACCCTTTAAGTATGATATAGTGTCCTTCCTCATCCCTTGTTATAGTCTTTGGTTTAAAATCTAATTTCTCTGATATAAGGATTGCCACCCCAGCTTTCTTCTGTTGTCCATGAGCATGGTAAATGGTTTTCTACCCCCTCACTTTCAATCTGGAGGTGTCTTTGGGTCTAAAATGAGTCTCTTGCAGGCAGCATATTGATGGGTCTTGTTTTTTTTAACCAATCTGATAGCCTGTGTCTTTTGATTGGGGCATTGAGCCCATTTACATTCAGGGTAACTATTGAAAGATATGAATTTAATGCCATTGTATTGCCTGTAAGGTGACTGTTACCGTATATTGTCTGTGTTCCTTTCTGGTCTATGTTACTTTTAGGCTCTCTCTTTCCTTAGAGGACCCCTTTCAATATTTCTTGTAGGGCTGCTTTCATGTTTGCAAATTCCTTTAGTTTTTGTTTCTCCTGGAAGGTTTTTGTCTCTCCTTCTATTTTCAATGACAGCCTAGCTGGATATAGTATTCTTGGGTGCATATTTTTTTCCTCATTTAGTGCTCTGAATATATCATGCCAGTCCTTTCTGGACTGCCAGGTCTTTGTGGATAGATCTGTTGCCAGTGTAATGTTTCTACCATTGTAGGTTACAGATCTTCTCCCGAACTGCTTTCAGGATTTTCTCTTTGTCTCTGAGACTTGTATGTTTTATTATTAGATGTCAGGGTGTTGACCTATTTTTATTGATTTTGAGGGGTTTTCTCTGTGCCTCCTGGATTTTGATGCCTGTTTCCTTCCCCAGATTAGGGAAGTTCTCTGTTATAATTTGCTCCAGTATACCTTCTGCCCCTCTCACTCTTTCTTCTTCTTCTGGGATCCCAATTATTCTAATATTGTTTTGTCTTATGGTATCATTTCTATCTCGAATTCTGCCCTCGTGATCGAGTAGTTGTTTATTTCTCTTTTTCTCAGCTTCTTTATTCTCCATCATTTGGTCTTCTGTATCACTAATTCTGTCTTCTGCCTCATTTATCGTAGCAGTTAGAGCCTCCATTTTTTTATTGCACCTCATTAATAGCCTTTTTGATTTCGACTTGTTCATTATTTCTCCAGAAAGGGTTTCTCTAATATCTTCCATGCTTTTTTCAAGCCCAGCTAGTATCTTTATAATTGTCAATCTGAGCTCTAGTTCTGATATCTTACTAATGTCTGTATTGATTAGGTCCCTAGCAGTTGATACTGCCTCTTTTTCTTTTTTTTGAGGTGATTTTTTTCCATGTTGTCATTTTGTCCAGGGTGGAATAGATGAATGAGAGAAGAAAATGCTAACAGGGTAACGATGACCCCAGAAATATATACACTAAACAAATCAGAAGAGACCTGAAACTGGGGGGAAAGAAAGGGAAAGAAAGAAAAAAGAAAACAAAAAAGATTAAAAAAAAAAAGAATATGATCAAATATGATCAGGCTGGTGAATAAATCAGTGTGCTACACACTAGATTTTGGGCGTATTTTGGTCTGTTAGAAGAAATTGTCTCCCAAATTTTTAAAGAAAGAGAAGCTTATATATGTACAAAAATAAGGATAAATACTGATGAAAGGATAGAATATGACTGTAAAGATGAAAATTATAAAAGATTTTATAAAAGGAATTGATAAGTTGGTTGACAAAAGAAAGAAGAGAAATTAAAAAAAGGGGGGGAGCAAATGTGATCAGGCAGGAGACTAGAACAAAGCCATACACTAGAGATTTAGGGTATATTTTGGTTTGTTAGAAGATACTGTATCCCAAAATTTTAAAGATAGAACAACATATATATATGTATATATACCAAAAATAAGGTTAACTACTATGAAGGGATAGAATATGACTCTAAAAATGAAAAATAAAAGATTTTTGAAAATGGATTGATAAAACGTTTGTTGAAAAAGGGAAAAAGAAAAATTCAAAGAGAAAAAAGAAAAAGAAAAAAAGAACTTTAAAAAAATTAACTTTGAAAGACTAAAGAATCAGGGGGGAAAAAAAGCCATGAATTCTATGTGCTATGTTTCCATAGTGCCAGAGTTCTGCCATTCTCATTGATCGGTAAACTTGGTCTTGGCTGGCTCTTCTTGCTGATCTTCTGGGGGAGGGGCCTGTTGCCATGGTTCCCAAATATCTTTGCTGGAGGTGGAATTGCCCCGTCCTTGCCGGGTCCGGGCTAAGTAATCTGCTCGGGTTTGCTCTCATAGCTTTTGTTCCCTGCAAGCTTTCTGTACAGCTTTGGAGAACGAGAGTGTAAATAGCGGCCTCTCAGTCTCTGCCCCAGAGGAGCCAAGAACTCGGGGTCCTGCTCCTCAGTGAGCCCCCAGAGAAAAGCAGTCAGTCACTCCCATCTCCTGGTCTCCGGCCACACTCTGTGCTCACCCGGCCTGTGACCGAGCGTTTCTATCTCTGGCGCACAACCCCGTTTGGAGTCTCCAACCCCAGCAGATCCCTGCAGTGCGCTCCCACGCGGCTCTTCCTGGGGAAGGAAGGGGAGTCTCCCTAGATCTACTGCTTGTTGGGTCCCTGCTGGAGAAGCAGTGGCCCGACTGTGCCGGGGATCACGGTTTACAGCAACCCTGAGCTGAGAGCCCACACCTCGGCTCTGTCTCTGTAGCCGGCTTTCCCACTCTGACACCTGGGAGCTCTGCTGCACTCAGGCACCCCCAGTCTTTCTGTGACCCCGAGGGTCCTGAGGCCACACTGTCCCCAAGAGTGTTCCACCCCCCGCTTAGCCACTGGAGCGACGTCCCTCAGCAGAGCAGACTTCTAAAAGTTCCTATTTTGTGCTGCGCTGCTCTATCACTTGCCAATAACGGCTGATGGAGGCCCCCTCCCCTGCCATCTATCTTCCAGAATGTCGCCTCGGATTCACTTCTCTGCACATCCTGCCTTCCAGAAAGTGGTCGCTTTTCTGTTCAGAGAGTTGCTGCTATTCTTTTCTTCGATCTCCTGTTGAGTTTGTAGGTGTTCAGAATGGTTTGATCCCTATCCAGCTCAATTCCTGGGACCAGACGAAATTTAGGTCTCCTGCTCCTCTGCCATCTCCCCCTTACCTGTTAATTTTTATAAAGTCTAAGTGCAAAGCAAGTATTTCAGGTGAAAATTCACTCTTCAAGATTAACTATAAGTATAAAATACATACTAGGTTTTGAAAACTTGGTACAGAAAAACAAAAAAAACTCTCAATAATTTAAAAAATGTGTTACACATTGAAATTATTTTGAGTATGCAGTCTTAAAATATTAAAATTAATTGCACTTGTTTCTTTTTACTCTCTTTACTGTGGCTTCTAAAAAATTTAGAATTATGTATGTGGCTAGAAATTATATTTTTTTGGACAATGCTGCTATTCACTATGCTTTCATTCATAGTAAAAATATATATTTTTAAATGCATGGAGTGTTCTGGAAGGACATGCAGAAAATCTGGGAGGGAAACTGGGAGGCTCTAAGTCACAAAGTAGGAGGGATACTTAACCTTCACTCTCTTCTCATTTGTACCTTCTGATTTTGTTTTCCATGGACTTAGAACTTACTTACAATGAGAATAAACAAATTTTAAAACATAAGAATCGGTGCTTGTGAAGGCTTCTAAGGCTCTTTCCCTGAGTCCCTTTCTTTGACACTGTGAGGTACCCTTATTCCTTCTATAATTCCTGCTTATCACTAACATTATACTTACTGAACTGTTTTATAGTTATCCATTTGTACCTTTATGTCACACATACTCGGGGCTCTTCAAGGACATAAATAAATTTATTAATCTTTATAGTAAGATTACCTAATTTAACACTATATGTAATTCTTAACGAGAAATAATTTCTTAGCAAAAAAAATTTTTCTTATTTTTCATCACTGCTAACCTTAACTCTGATATTGTATTGCTGTGGAACTAATGGAGACAGATGGCAGAATTTTAAAACTGAGAGGAAAAGATAGAAGAGAAGGAAAAACAAGGGATGCAGATAGGAGGGGATTTATTTTTCTCATCATCCTACTTGCACTGTGGTCAAGTCACACCACTGTGTTGTCACATTATCGACCTTATTTCATATAAAAAGCACTGAGGTGTGTGGGGGGCCATCCAGTCTGCTCTCTTGGGCACAAGGAGAGTATGGGGGATCCAGAAGGAAAGCCAGAGAAGGACCAATCCACTCACTTCCCAGTCAGCTGCTTTACTTGTTCTCTTGCCTGGGACTTCTACACATTGGTCTTAGCTCTGTTCCTTGTAGCCAGGAAGAACAATGCAACTTCCCTTTCAGAAGGTGACCTTTTGGACCTTGAGAAAGTTACTTTAGTTGAAACAGAGTTTGATGGGCTTCCTGAAAATTGTATCCTCCTTTTACTGCCTACCAGGAAACAAAGGGTCTTGTATTTAACTTCTTATAGGTAATTGACCAGAAAGGAAGAATTTAGTTTTTTCTGGAAGCATTTATGTTAGAGAAAATTGAAACATCTTATTAAAATACACTGACCTTTGGTAGCTAGAGGCTGGAGTGCTAAAAATATTATTAATAAAATGAATCACATTCCATAACAGGACTAGGGCAGTTAAAATATTGAGAGAAATGCCAACTGTTTAAACGCAGAGAATTTGTGGGCTCTTTTTTTTCTCCTCTCAAAAGGTTTTATTGTTCTCTGGAAACAAACTGGCGCCAAGCCCAGAGCCTGCTAACTATCTTTTCAAACTGACACCATGCTAGAAATTTATCATTCTTTTTTGTTCAGGCAAGGAACTACATAATGCTAGGAGTTATGGGTGCAAAATGCTCTTCAGGAAGGATTGTATTCTTACAGTAGACCGGGAATAAAGATAGAAAGAGGTCGGGTTGTGTCTCTATTTTGCCATTGCATACCATGGCTCTTCACATTCTTGCAGCATAACCCAACATGTATGAATCTCCTATCTCCTTCTCTGTCTCCATCAAACTTAGAAAGGGGTGTCAGGAAATCTGTACAGAAATCACATTTTGTTCAATAGGTTGATTCATATGACATCAAAATGCTGATGATTTTCTTAGAATCATAAAAAACTAGGGTGTGGGCCGGGGTTAGAGAAGTGGTGGGTCTTTAGCAGATGTTTTCTTCATGCATCACTGTTCAGGGGCTATTCAGCTGCTCTTGAACAACCTCCCAGAAACAGCAGATGAGCCTTTAGAGAGATTCAGCCCTTAAAGCCTTTTTCCTTTCACATAGCTATGTGCCGCCTCCCTACAGCTCTTACTTTTAGTCTTAGCTGTATTCTTGTTAGCCAAGTGGAACAACTTGAATCTGTCTTCCTCGTGGTGGTCTTTTACACACTACAGAAGTTACTTTATCTTTCCTTTGGTTTTCTCTTCTGGAAAATGCAGATTGATACTAGTATCAAGTTCTAGGGTGGTAACTACCACTATCTGTAGTAATAGTAGGTGGTTAAAACTTTTGCTAATTGAGATGAGGCATACAAAGTGTCTAATACAATGTCTGGCACAGGTTAGCATTCTGTAAATGTTGGCTATTTGTACTATAATTTGTAGACAATAACATGGTCTAATTTAGTCTTCTATTTAGTATAAATATTCTTACCACCCTTATCTCTGGATGGATTCCATGGAATGTAAGAATTCCCTTTAACACAGCAGCTAGAATGGAACATGCCCTCTTGGTTGGGGACTGAATCACAACACAGTGTGGACTGTTTCTGGGAGTGCCTTCCTGGGTGTTATGATTTTAACAAACTGCTTCCACCAACTTCACCTTTTCCAAAAGCCACTAAACTTTATGAAGTTCCTTGTGCTTGAAATTCTTAAACCTTTTTCGTATGACCTTCGCATGATCCAGATTCTAATTTGTGCCTCTGATTGGTCTTATAACTTAAGAACAAATTTTGGCATTTATTCCTAATAAAGTTTATATTGTTTGATTTCCTTTTGACCTGTTGTAAACAGATTGTGTTTCAAAGAGCTCTTTATCTTTGATAGTATCCAAAAAAAGTCAGATAGGCATGCTACTTATTTCAAGCATGTATTTTAAGTGACTTTTTTTTTTAAAGATTTTATTTATTTATTTGAGAGAGAGAGAATGAGAGAGAGAGCACATGAGAGGGGGGAGGGTCAGAGGGAGAAGCAGACTCCCTGCCGAGCAGGGAGCCCGATGCGGGACTCGATCCAGGAACTCCAGGATCATGACCTGAGCCGAAGGCAGTCGCTTAACCAACTGAGCCACCCAGGCACCCTTAAGTGATTTTTAATATAAAAAAATCTAAAAAGCATTTGGATTGGCTCTTAAACGGTACCATCAATGAGTGTCCAGTCATTTCTGTGTTAACATCAGGATCTGTTCAACTATCCAGAGATCTAATGCTTCATTATTGGCAATATTCATGTGAAAGCAATATGAAGTGTAGCAAATAGATCTAAATTTTGCAACTTTGGTCAGTCAGTACTGGGAGCTGAGGAAGAAGTAGGACTCTAAAACAAATTACTGAGGTGTTTTAGGCGGAGTTCAACCCTGCATATTAAGAGTTCATACTTTTCTGGGTGAGGTGATTGGCCCAGCATTAGAAATTAAGAACACCCAGCTGTCGGTACCAATTTGTTTCAGGCATTTTAATTTCTGCCATAGGGAAGTTTGCTTTATCTTTACATCTACTTTATATTATCTTTTAGCAAATGAATGTCTATTAGCACTCTAGTCTCAAGGCTGTCAATTCAGCACTTAAAATGATTTGCCTTTTTCTTTTAAGAAAAATATCACTGGGAACAAAGGAAGCAATCAATTTCACATCAGTGAAAGAGCTAAGGTTTCACCTTCTAGTTGGATTATTCCTGCGCATCATTTCTGAAAAGGTAATTGGAAAATTGTGCACTTAGGTGGTTAAAGACTTGTTCAACCAAAAAGTAATATTTAATACTCTGCTAGGCAAAGTCTTTGCTAGGAATTCAGAGAAAATATGTCATTGACCATAGGGATTTAGAAGAAATGGTTTCTGAAGGACTGGTAGAGAAGATAAGTCGGGTGTAGGTCATGGATCTTCTTACTGTGTGTGTTGTATCTTCTATAATGAAATTTCATCAATTTCTGTAATAGAAATGAAAGCATTGTGGTTTTAAGGGTGAAATTGTGTTTTCATTCTGATCCTTCCCTGTTATAAGCAATCAAATAGTATAGAGATATTACACTTATTTCTACACTCACACAGCTCTTCCTCTTGTATGGGTGAACTCTGTAATATTTTATTTCAGCAAAGTACTCATTGTTTAAAAATCCCTTAAAAAAAACTAATGTAATTAAGTTAACTTGCAAAGCATTTTTTATTGTCTAATATGTCCCCATTCCTGGTATAAATGTAGTAAGATATGAAAGAAGTATAATATGATATTGATAGATTCTCAAGATAGAAAATTTTTGTCACTGAAGTATTGGGTTGACTGTTTTGGCCCAGTAACCAGTGGCACCCAGAAATTTGGTAGACCCAGCAATTCTTGACATTCCACTGCTAAAATTTACTCCCCTCAGAAACATTAATGAAAGACATAGATTTTATTGAGCAGATGGTAGGAGACATAGAAGAGCCATTTTGCCTAACATGCCCCTCAGCACAGTCCATAACTAAAACCCGTTGACATACCTCTTCTTGCCAGTTGTCCCCTCTCTCAAGCCACCAGCCTTTAATCACCTCTTTTCTCTCTCCCCTTAAAACACTTAATCACCAGTGGATTTCACCCCACTATCAATAATGGGTAGATCATCCAGACGGAGAATCAATAAGGAACCAGCAGCTTTGAACAACATTATAGAACAAATGAACCTAATAGACATATATAGAGCATTCTATCTGACAACAGCAGAATACACATTCTTCTCAAGTGTACATGGGACATCTTCTAGGATAGACAATATGTTAGTCCACTAAACAAGCCTTAGCAAATCCAAGAAGATTGAAATCATACCAAGTATCTTCTCTGACCACAATGATATGAAACTAGAAATGAATAATGAAGAAAACTGGAAAACTCACAAATATATGGAAATTAAACAATGCTCTCTGGAACAACCATTGAACCAAGAAGAAATTAAAGATAAAAAAGTATCTTGAAATAAAAATGGAAATGCAATATACCAAAACATGGGATGTAGCAAAAGCAGTTTTAAGAGGGAAGTTTGCAGCAATAAATGTCTACGTTAAGAAACAGGAAGGATCTCAAACAACCCAACTCTATGCCTTAAGAAAAAGAAAGAAAAACTGAGCCCAAAGTTAACAGAGGAGAGAACTAATAAAGATGAGAGCAGAAAAAATAAAGTACAGAAAAAATATACTAATATTTTGAAGTCTGACTATAGTTGTCAGTGAATAGGAAGAGAAAGAGTTTATCATAAATAAGTGGAGTTTATTTCATACAGGGGAAGAAAAATCTTTCTTGTCAGTGGGAGGTGGTGCCATGAGAGAGCAGAAGTGATGTGCAAGAGCCCAGAGGCAAATGTGATGGGTTGTGAGGAGTAGAAAATGCTAGTAATTTGGGAAGATTCAAGAACATCATGTTTGATTTTTAATTCTCAGGCAAAACTAGTGGAGAGTGCATACTTCTGAGAAGGTCGGTATTTAGTATTTTCGTTCATACAAGGCTATCTGTGGATGATTATAATTGAAGCAATTATCAAGTTGGGAAGGAAGGAATGGCCATGGACTTCAGCAACTGCCAATGTCATACCCAAAGCCCAGGTGGGACCACCCATATGTCACTCATCTCATTCCAGGGTAGTACAGATGAGGTGATCCATGTGACACCACAGTGAACACAGCAATGACCTAAGGTGGGGGCCAGGGTCATGCAATAATTTTCCAACCTCTGAGCTGTAAATGTTTCCCTTTATCAGGGATGACGCTACTTTTAGAAAGGGGAAAATGATGAAAAGTGTAATGTGTAGGAGGGAAATCCCCAAAGGCCAAATAATTACCAAATAAAAACAAGCTGTTAGATGAGAGAGATAGATGAGCTCCAACACAGAAATTAAATTAAAAATCACATTTTTGGCAATCTGATTAGTACTTTGTAAGTTTTTTTTTTTAAAGATTTTATTTATTTATTTGAGAGAGAGAGAATGAGAGAGAGAGAACACATGAGAGGGGATAGGGTCAGAGGACGAAGCAGACTCCCTGCCAAGCAGGGAGCCCGATGCAGGACTCGATCCAGGGACTCCAGGATCATGACCTGAGCCGAAGGCAGTCGCTTAACCAACTGAGCCACCCAGGCGCCCCAGTACTTTGTAAGTTTTGATCCCACTGAAATGTTAATAATTAAGATTAAAATGAATTGTAAAAAGAAAACATATGTTACGACAAGGGGAGTAGAAGGAGAGCTAAAACATAGGGGGTGATTATGAGCTTGAGTTGTCTGTCAACTGGAACTACAAACTGAAGACACCAGACAAGGTAGGAAGTCTGAGAAGAACCAATCAGAACTCAATACAAAGAAAGCAGTGAGGAGAGGGAAGGGGAGGCCAGTGAACAATGCAGTAAAAATCTCTTGAAGTTTTGAGTTTTTTCTCTTTGGTTCTCCAGACTTGGGTTGACATCCAGCAGGTAAAGAAAAGGTCTTCAAATCAAGACCGTGCTTGCTGGAAAAAGATGCCCTCACATGAAAATACCTGACTATTCATTGTCTTTTCTCAGCTATTCAGATGTGGGTTCCTTTTTTTTTTTTAATTTTATTTTATTATGTTATGTTAATCACCATACATTACATCATTAGTTTTTGATGTAGTGTTCCATGATTCATTGTTTGTGCATAACACCCAGTGCTCCATGCAGAATGTGCCCTCTTTAATACCCATCACCAGGCTAACCCATCCCCTCACCCCCTGTCCTCCAGAACCCTCAGTTTGTTTCTCAGAGTCCATAGTGTCTCATGGTTCATCTCCCCCTCCAATTTCCCCCTCTTCATTTTTCTGTGGGTTACTTTCTAAAAGAAATTTTCCTTAATCAAAGTAGAACCTTTATGTTTCACAGATTTCTCAGTGAGAACAGTTGTAAAATCATCAAGGCTGACAAATTTCCTTTAGGCTAAATAGCTTGCAGAAGATTGAAAGGGCCCCTTTACTTACAATTTTGCATCACTGTGTAAAATTATAAGTAATTTACATGTTAGAGAAAGTTCGCCAAAGTTGGGCTTGGTCAAAAGTACTAAACTGAATAAACAATGGAAAAGTACATGCTTGGAGTCAAACTGAAGGTTGGATTTTTGTCTGCTGGCAATGGTCATATAGTCATGAAAGACTGAAATTAAGTAAGAAACATGACTTACTGTATAAGTTCTTATTGTATAAGTTTTTTTTCTTTGCATTTCATCATAGTAATTTCTCTGGATTCTAGGAGAACGGGTCTCTTTGAACTGAAATTCTTCATGTTATACTTTTTTTCTCCCCTAAGCTTGCATGGATTTATTTATTTTTTTTAATTTTATTATGTTAGTCACCATACAATACATCATTAGTTTTTGATGTGGTGATCCACGATCCATTGTTTTCGTATAACACCCAGTGCTCCATGCAGTACATGCCCTCCTTAATACCCATCACCCAGCTAACCAATCCCCCCTCTCTCCTCCCCTCTAAAACCCTATTTGTTTCTCAGAGTCCATAGTCTCTCATGGTTTATCTCTCCCTCCAATTTCCCTCCCTTCAGTTTTCCCTTCCTTCTCCTAATGTCCTCCATGCTATTCCTTATGTTCCACAAATAAGTGAAACCATATGATAATTGACTTTCTCTGCTTGACTGATATCACTTAGCATAATCTCCTCCAGTCCCATCCATGTTGATGTAAAAGTTGGGTATTCATCCTTTCTGATGGCTGAGTAATATTCCATTGTATATATGGACCACATCTTCTTTATCCATTCATCTGTTGAAGGGCATCTCGGCTCCTTCCACAGTTTGGCTATTGTGGACATTGCTGCTATGAACATTGGGGTGCATATAGCCCTTCTTTTCACTACATCTGTGTCTTTGGGGTAAATACCCAGGAGTGCAATTGCTGGGTCATAGGGTAGCTCTATCTTTAAATTTTTGAGGAACCTCCACACTGTTTTCCAAAGTGGCTGTACCAGCTGGCATTCCCACCAACAGTGTAGGAGAGTTCCCCTTTCCCCACAACCTCTCCAACATTTGTTGTTTCTTTCCCTGTCCATTTTTGCCATTCTAACTGGTATAAAGTGGTATCTCAATGTGGTTTTGGTTTGCATTTCCCTGATGGCTAATGATGATGTACATTTTTTTATGTGTCTGTTAGCCATTTGTATGTCTTCTTCAGAGAAGTGTTTCATGGATTTAGATTGCTGTTCATGCATATTTACTCTTCAGACATGACCGGTTTGGCTGGAAGAACTATAACTGAATGACTCTCTAACCACAATGGCCACTGTTATTTCACTGATTTCAGTATCTAGTCTTTGCAATCAGCATCTCTTCAAAATTATTCAAGAGGGGCTATTCCCCAGAGGTTCTAATTCCACGTCACAGAGTTTGAAGACTATGTGGGTCTCTATACCTGCGTTTCTTTTTGGCACTAATTACTCTTTTGTCTGCTCCTAAGCTGGTTTAAAAAGGCCTTATTCCTCACTGAAAACAAAGGACCAGTTTGTTTACTTTAGCCATGTCATGGTTGGTTTGGTTCAATGCTTGTTCAGAACAGTTAATCAATCACTGAGTAACCTAACAAATATTTATTAAACAACCCCATATGCAGCAGTCTGAAGCAAAACACTGTATCTGCCCTCAAGGATGGAGGGTCCAAGGCTTGACATATTCTTATTGGAGGAGAACCTGAAATACTGTCTCTTGAAATACATGTAGGATGTGGATGTGCAGAATGGGCCATTTCAGACTACGTCACTGACATGGATAAAAAGTGAATTGAGCCTAATGGAGGTTGAGACCTACAGAGAATTAGCCATCCAAAGCATTCTCTGTTTAATTTTGTGAGGGTTATATGTAATTTTGTGTTCCCTTCCAGATTAATTTTCTTGGTTATATAGACTTTGTATTATTTTCATGTTGCCATTTTAAACAAATTACCATAAACTTGGTGATTTAAATGAGCACCATTCTCTCACAGTTTTGGAGATCAGAAGTCCGAAATTAGCTATTTTGAGCTAAAATCAATGTGCCAACAGTTGTATTCCCCTGGAGGCTCTAGGGGAGAATAGGTTTCTTTACTTTCTCTAACTTCTAGAGCTGCAATCCTGGTGTAACTTGGTACATGGCCCCTTTCTCCATCTATAGAGCAAATGGCATAGCATTTTGCTTCAGTGGTTATATTTCCTTCTTATCAGTGTCAAATCTCCCTCGTCCTTGTAAGGAAACTTGTAGTTGCATTTATGGCCTGGATAATCCAGAATAATTTCATCTGAAGATCCTTAATTTACTCACATCTGCAAAGTCACTTTTGTTGTATAAAGTAACATTCGTAGGTTCAAGGGATTAGGGTATTTTTGGGAGGTGTTTTTCGGAACCATCATGCAGCCTATCAGACTTCTACTGAAATGACTTCATACTCCAGGAGAAAATATGAGCAAAAGAATATTATCAGTCCCTGTTGGAAAGATGGGCGAGAATGAGGAAAATGTATCCAGAACTGGAAGTAGAGAAGTGACTAATTCAGAATGGATTATTGAGTATGTGTTTGGCCTCATGTTTGTTTTACAGACACTGTTTGTTGCTTTTGAGATTCTACTATGTTGGGCCCACTTTGGAGTGTCAGTGGGGATACTCTGAGGCATGGACTCAGACTCATGTGAGTAGGTTTATTCAAGAACTGAGACCTTGACCCTGATTTGTCAGAAGGAGCCACCTACTTTGAAGTCCAGAAGGACTCCCACAGCCTCACACTGCCATCATCAGTGTCTGGCATGTTGCTCTTCATCTGGCAGAATACTTTCTTTGTCTTTGCATCCAGCAGTTGGGATAATCTTAACATCTTAACATCAAGGAGATTTCTATTCAAATGGACATTCTGCCTCCTGGCCACATAGGTAGATGTTACTCTAAGCCAAATCTCTTGTCACGCTGCCAGCCAAGTTCATCTTTGAACCACAGCACAGCTCAGTATTTCTTAAGCACAGTATATCCATGTGCATTTTTACATTTTTACTCATTCAAAGCCCAGGGCCTATCTTGTTTCTTCACACAGGGCATAGTAGCCCAGAACACCTAAACCTCCACATACTAACCCTGTGATTTCATGCTATTCACTGTTCTCCCATTCCCAGGACTCTCAAAAAGTGTAAACTCTTCAAATAAAAACATTCTTACATCATATTTATGTATCTTCTTAGCCACTGACGTCATCTTAAAGTACCAACCTGAATATCACTCACCATTAATTGCTCTTCAAATGAGCACTGTTGTGGGGAGAAATGTGACCTAAAACCCTTAGGTTTTACTTAATAGGACTTAAGTACTATTTATGTTCTGAAAATATATTATTGGGGGCCTTTGATAAATCACTTCTCAACTTGGGGTTTCATACTTATTATACAGGGTGATGGTCAGGAGTAAAAAGGTCATGGTTGCAAAGGCATTCTGAAAGACAGTATTAGTACAGGGCATTATTATTTTTAATCACAGGAATTATAGCCAATTTAGCTATGGGAATCATATGAAAACACTTTTAACTAAAATAACTTCTGAGTATTTATCAATAAATAAAACTTTTTAGTAGAGATGGATTACAGGTGTTATCTGGTGAGTATCCCAGAGAAGTAAGTTCCCTAAAGGCAAAGACTAGTTAGTGGCAAAGCTGGAAAGAGAGTCCAGACTCTTTTATTTTTTTTTAGTTTAAAGCTCTGGTTATTCTACCACTTCATAATACTTATAATAAATAATAAAAAGTGTGGCTAGATTCCTTATCTTTGATTTCTCCACTTAGATTAATAATGCTTTAGGCCTTCTGAGTTCATTAATTAAACATATTTTTTCTGTTTTATGTTATATTTAAATATAATATTAAGGTTTTGCAGTTTATTTTCAACACCAAGTTACTTTGTTGTTTACCTTTGTAAATTGCCATTTTTTAGAGCATCGGCTTTATAAGGAGATGTTTTTGTTTTGCTTTGGAAAGGTCAGGTTTCTTAGTTCTCTTTTATTTCAGTCATTTTGGATGAAAATCTTCCAAATATAGACTGCATTAGTTTTTGTTATTTAGAAAAGATGAACCAAATTATAATTTTCTCAGGTGATTGGTTATATACATGGAGAACCCCAAATAATTTACAAATATTTAAATCAATAAAATTGTTACCGGGTACATTTTTTTTTTTAACTGCCTTTCTACAAGTCACAAAAATTTGTGAAAAAAAGATTACATTTAGGGAAGTGAAAATAGCAACAAAAAGTTTTGCAAAGGACTCCGGCAGAGCCCTCTTTCCATGGTCGTTGTTGGAAAGGCCTGAGTCCCCTTTTCTCCTGCAATGTGATGAACAGATAAAGTGACAGGCAGGCCTGGGCAGGCAATGCAGACTGACCTAACTGCAATGCAACAAGTATCTTTTCATACCTCAACCCTAGTGAACTCATCTGAAGTCTGTAGAAACAGTACATTGTTCATTTTCATTACTGACTAGGATTCCATTGCCTGAACATCTAACAGTTTCTCCATTCTCCTATTAATGGACAACTGGGCTGTTTTGCTTCTGTGTCTCTTGGGTTAATATTTAGGATTGAGATTGTGGGATCACAGATAAAAATATCAGACCCAGAATTTGAAGCTGCCTCATTCCTTCTGTTGTGCAGAATTATAGCATAGGATGAACGATATGTTTCTAGGTCTCTGGGGCTGCATCACCTTGACTGAAGTCATGAAATCATGGAGCATGCATCCTAAGATGTTGTTCAGAGAGGTTATTAATTAATCAATTAATTAAGGGCGATGTTCCAATCCGTCTGTATATCTGCATAGCTAGAACTCCTACTTACCTTTCTAAAGATGGTAAAATTGAAGCTGTATTTGCAGTGAGCTTTGAAAAATTGCCTTGCCAGGGAAGAGCTAAGTTGTATTATTATGCAGGAGACATATTTGGACTGGTATATAAATTGTGATAATCCCAGAGTCTTTGAAAGTACCAAGGGGAATGGATAGATCTATTTTTTAATCGGCTTAGACAGCTGTCTACACAGCTGCATCCTGGCTATTCGTCTTCACCCAGTCACATGGCCCAGGACATCTGTCTGGGCTACTTCCCACCCCTGAGAAAACTAATGAGGATCTGGAGAGGCTCAGTGAACACTGGGATGACTGTTGGTCTGGGTTTTTTTTTATTACATTGTAGGCACATGTTTTGTAAAATACCTCATTTTTTTCAGAGTGGCAATTCCAGGCTCTATGACACAGGACACCTCTTTTGTTTGGAGCAAACACAGTATTTGTTTCTCAGTTAATCTCAAGTGCTGGCTATTGGTACTTGAAAGACTGCATTTTTTACAATGAGAGCAATTGGCTCTCCCTATTCTGAAAAGGGCCTCCCTTGAGAACTGGTATGCATCTGCCGAGGAAAAGACAGGAAATGCTTCCCTAAATTTGCAACCCCAGAGAAGGGGATATGTCTGTCACCACCCTGGCACCAAAATCCTGAGCCTTAGAAATTGATCAACGTTTGCTTCCTTTGTTCTCCTTCCCTGCAAAATTTCTCTCTCTCAACCCTATTTACCCACTGCCAGCCTTTGTTCATCAGCTCTACCTGTCCAAATCCTGCTCGGGTTTCACGCCCAGTCATCTCCAGTGTTAAGCCTTATTCATTCCTCGAGTATGTTCTCATTCCCTTTCTGTTTCCACTGAGCTTCATTTTCACCTCTATTGGTATTTGTGTTCTCTTCTCCACTTTCCTTGCTAGTGAAGGCAGCTGAGATAATACCTTATTTATCTTTGTGTCTGACTTGTTGCAATGCCAGTGGTTAACAATGTCCCGATACTTGTCCTGATACTTATTTCATATTTCTGGATGATTTATGGGATAGTCCGCTAAAATCATTCAGTATGTCCTTTGTATGAAAATCCTGAAAATGTATATAATGTAACTGTTGGAATATTCTTAGATAGACAAGCACACTAAATATTGCTATCTGCAAAATCATGATATCATTGTTGTGAAATAATGGCAACTGAATGTAATGTGCCCCATTACACTGGCATGAATTGAAGAATCAGAGCAGGAGAGGGGCTGAACTGGTGAAACCCCAAAGAATATGAGTCCAGAATAGTGTATTCCTGGAAACAAGTTGTGAACAAAGTAATGTCTCAAAAACAAGAAACCTGTTTCTTCCGGTTTCTCTATTCATCTTTGGGTTTCTTTGGAAGCATTCCTTCTGATGGGTGTTTTGATTTTGTATAGGTTCCTTGGAATGGAGATGGTCTAGAAAATGAGATATGAATATGCACTTCATGATTATAAAAACAGCCCTCATTATTGGAGCAGAGTGACGTCTCCATGGGACCAACTACTGGATGAACTTGAAGCAGGCTGAAGAAAGTACGGTAGGGAAAGGAAGGCTTCACTCCTTGTTGGGTTCAAAATAGCTTGGAGGCCTGTTTTCTGAGTAGCTGGGGAGATGGCTAAACATCTTCCATCTGTTGAAGGTAAGATTATCCCACCGCCATTCCCACCACAAAAATCGCAGGGATGAAATATATCAATGTGTAGACAGGTGGCTAAGGAAGAAGAAGGGCAGAAGGAAGCCTTTGGCAGATAGAGCTATTCATAAAGGACTCCAGGAAAATTCTCCATGAACACCCACTTTGTTTCTTTTTCCTTATCCTATCCCCTAAGTCTTTAGAAAGTTTTGCCAAATTTTCAGCCTGGTGTTTGCTATTCTGGGTGGAATGAGGTGGAAAAAGGAAAGCCAAAGCAATGTGGAGCCAGGGGTGCAAGTGTGGACTGACAAGGAAGGCAGATAAGAGACCAGAGACAGATAACCACCTTAAATGGTAGTTTACCTGCTCAGACTCATTACTAGAAACTGGAGATAGAGCTGCCTGCAGCGAATCAGTGTCAGGGATCAAACGATTTTTAACTGGATGTTAAAGGAGGGATGATCTCCCGACGGCTGGAAAATGTGGCGGCATTTTGTTTTATCTTCATAACCAGAGGAAATAGACAAAACTCTGGGAACACCAGCCATCCACTCTTCTTCTCTTAAATGGCCAGGGCATGAACTAGAAAACCTGAGACCATCCAGAGAGAAATGAATATAATGATGTGATTGGCTGACCTGAAAAACGCAGGTGTCCTGTCAGTGTGGATCACTGCGAGTCAGACATTGAAATAGGCTGGAGAATGGAGAGAAGTGGAAGCATGGGTGTAATTTCCTTTCTGATCACCCTGTGAGAACCCTGATGAACAGCCCCTCAATGAAAAGGCCTTTGCCCTTTGTACCACTAAAATACAATGTGGGGGGCAGGGACCTTGAAATGCTTAGGCAATATGTAGTAAGATCATTTTCTTTCTGACTACCCTGTTTTGCATGATCATATATTTTTTTTTTTATGGTTTGACTAAAGCAGTTGGATTTGCTCATTGGGTGGGAAAATCTCTGAGAACAGACTTTCTCCTAGCTCCGACTATCGCAGTGATAGCTCATGTGTGACCTTTGGCAGGGTACTGTGGGACTTCCAACACAGGCCCTGGCTATGTCTGGTAGGCACAGATGCTCTCCACTGAAAATGTTCAGATGGGCCAAAGTGAGAGGCTCTTGGCTCTGCACATGTTAGCAGGATGAAGGTGGAAAATTAAACGTAATTACATCCATGTCATCCAAGCTAAATGACATTTTAAAACTCTGCATATGGATTTTGTTTCCCTTTTTTATTGTTATGGTTTTCAGAGGCATTTGTGAGCGCTTGTGGATGTTCAAAGTAGGGT
>NC_138381.1:27992714-27999157 GCF_054177405.1 Leptonychotes weddellii | reverse complement strand
CCTGGGTGGCTCAGTTGGTTAAGCGACTGCCTTCGGCTCAGGTCATGATCCTGGAGTCCCTGGATCGAGTCCCGCATCGGGCTCCCTGCTCGGCAGGGAGCCTGCTTCTCCCTCTGACCCTCCCCCCTCTCATGTGCTCTCTCTCTCTCATTCTCTCTGTCTCAAATAAATAAATAAAATCTTTAAAAAAAAAAAAAAGTAGGGTGCCATGGTACTGTTTAGTAAAGGTTTTATCTTATGATCGAGCACTGAGTTTGGAGTCAGACTACTAGTGTTTGCATCTTGGTCTTGAGTGCCATTTCTGATGAATAAATGTGTTGCTGTTGACAAATTGCCAAAATTCTGAACCTCAGATTTCACACATGTAAAATAAGGTAGAAATATTTTTTTTAGAACAAACCCTGCTGCTCACCTTCCTTTTGCTCAAAACACTTGAAGATCTTAAGGCATCTTCCTGCCTACAGGACAAGGTCTAACATCTAACATGGAGTCCTGGGAACTGATCTCTGACCTCTCTAATGGTACTTCTCACTCCTCCTTCACACCCACCCCTCCCAAGCTCCCCTCCATCTAGCCATCTTCACTCCTTATGTCTGACATCATCATGCCACCTTGTTTCCTGCCTCCTTGCTTTCTCTTCCAATACTCTCTGTGACAAAAACAAGTTTTCCCTTCCCTTAGCTTTGGCCAACTGGATAACACTAGGTCCTTCTTGGAGCATCACATCTTATCTCTTCCATTTAAACTCTGTCTTTGTTTGTTTAGTTCCCAAGTAGAAACAATCTCTTCTCTTTTGAGTTCCTCTTGGCTCAGAGTTTTTTTGTGTTCTCAACATGTAACATAGAATTTAGCACACAAAAAATGCTTAATGCCTTTGTTGAATGGCTGGGTCAATGAATGGTGAGTGAGAAATCACAGGACTATATATTAATGATGCTGGAATTACCCATACTGTTCACCAGTTAGAACACCATCCTTATGCCCTAGTCTTGAAACTCACTATAGCATCTCCATCAAGATTAGTGAGCTGAGACAATCAGGAGCTCGCCTTTTTAGAAAACCCCCATTCAGTCATCAGCATTTTAGTTGAGACCACTTCTTTTCCAAGCTAGTTTCTTCAACACCTCCTCCTGCAACCTTAGCACGTTGGTCTAAACTTCAAAGCACGTGGAAATGTTTTCTTCTACATGAGGTATAAACACAACAAAATTATTCTCACTTCCCAAGATGGGAGTGAACAATTCAGGCCTGAAGTAAGCACACCAATAGTGGGTGGGGTTGAATGCTACCTGCTTCCTCCACCCATCCCTCCCCTCCCCTGTGTATATAAGAGGCATCCATGTCTTTCTCATTTCAGACATGTGCATTGTCTGGCTAGCCCTTAGAAGGCTTTGGAGATTTTGTTCCTGGTTTAGAGCCTAAAGTTCTGAATATTATTCTTCCAGGAAAGGAAAAAGGAAAAAAGGAAATCACCTATAAGAATAGGTGATAGGTGGAAAGATAACCTTTTCATAAAAACAAAATAGGAATGGTGAGTAAATTATTGATACCATTTAAAGATATTCAAATATATTTTAATTAAAATTTAAATATCTCTTTAATGAAATTCCATGGTGCATTTCTGCAGAACTCAAGAGCCTAGATATCAAAGCTTAAAATCCAGTTATCTGCACAATTTCACCAAATTGAATGCTCTAGTCCTCAAAAGTAGACCATAGATAGTGTAAAGGCCTTTGTCAGTTGACAAGTCCATTTTCTAGGATTTGTAGCAAATCCTTGTTAACACTAAGGCAACATTTTCACAAAGCCAAAAAAAAAAAGAAAGAAAAGGAAGTCAAATCCATTCCAAAGCAGTCACTCAAGATATTTGCCTCATGAATTAAAAAAGCAATTTTTGATGGATGTATATGAACCTCTCAATGAGCCCTTTGTGCTTTATGTGGACACAGCCTTAGAAAAAGCTACATGTGTGAGTTAAGGGGGAAATTATTCCTGTAGCAATGATTCATCATATCATGATAACATTGTTGAAATTCTTGACAAAAAGTCTAGCTAAACCAGGGAAACAAATGATACATGAAGAATGGGTGAATCCTCCAGAAGTCTGAAGCATTTAGAAGTATGACCTGCATGATCCACATCATATTAAACATCCACTGTGGCAGTGCACACCTCTTAGTATTATTTCTGATACCTAGAAATGAAAAATACAAATTCAACTCTCAAAATCCACAGAACAGTCATGCAAATAAAGCAGGATTCTTCCATCACCAAAGTTCACTTTCCTGTTAAGTATGTTCACTGAAAACCTTGGCTATATTTTAAATTGTATTCACTCTTACAAAATTATGGAGGGACATGCTTCCATTCAGATGAGTTTGGTTTCATTTGGTGAGAATAGATGTTTTTGTTTTTTTTTCTTTTCCTTTTCTTTCTTTTTTTAAATGTGAGCTTCACTGAATGTGCACAGCAATTTATTTTGGTCAGCCCCATTTGCCTGTCATTCTGTTTCCTTGAAATGAATGGTGCTGAGGATTCAGGCAACCAGTTTCAAGGTGTAGCCAGATTCTATGACACAACTCTCAGAGGTCTCATACAGGCTATGTGCATACTTCATTTTAAGCAGCTTATTTCAGAAATGGGGAACTAACCCAACCACTGCTCATTTCCTTGACACCCATTCACATAATGCTTGTAGAGAAGAAAGATTTTTTAAAAATTTATTTTAATTTTAAAGAGTGATACATGGATTTGACTAAATACTAAATTCTAAGTCACAGACATGTTTTGTTTATATCTTACTACAAAGAAGTCAAGTGTCAGTGGTCCATAGTCATCTGGGGGGAAAGTAATTGAGAAAAGGGTATTCAATCATTCTGTAAAGCTGGATGCTCCATACACAGTGAAAATCACATAAAGGGCCAATGTAAATCTTCACTTCATGGGTCAGAAAAGACTTGTGAAATAGGGTTTGATACAAGAAACTCTGTGCTGAGTCCCATCTCATTGTGCTCATCTCACCTAACACGTGGAGTTGGAGCTCTTACCCTGGGAATATCCTCTGTGGTCCATTCTCTTAGGATTCCTGACTTTGTGTTCCCAATGCTACTATTGAATTAAATCTGATTGCCCAAAGCAGCTCTGTGAGTTGTTTGAGTTGTACTTCTGTGTGCAGTGGAAAAGGTACCAGCTTGGAATCAGGATTCCAGTGTCATCCCTTGGCAGTTCTGTAAGCTTGAGATGTGTTCAGTTTTCTTGGGAGTAGAGTTATTGTAATATTCACATGAGCTTATACCTGTAAAAGTGTAGCCAATGAAGAAGTTAGGCAACAGTTAATATCACTATTTTGGATGGCTATACACTCTGGTAGGAAGCAAGTGACGTTCAATAGGGTGACGTAGGAGGGAAGCGTAGTCAGTGACTTCTGCAAAGTGAGATAGGCTTTTTCAGGTAATATTCAACCTAAGAGTTGTTCTTTTGCTGCCAAAAGTCAAACTTACTTATGACAACGATTCTGAAATTATGGTCTATAGCCCAGTATTATCCAGAATGGATAGGTCAGCAATCCTGACAACTGATGTCATAAGAAAAACTATCTCCATTATTAGGGGTCACTTATTACAAAAGGACATTTAAAACTTTATAGCTCCATAAAAATGTACCACGGTGTTAGAATAAACATGAATTGTTTCTTGATTCTGACCTTTGAGCCAGTGATATTAATTTGACCCCTCACCATTCCCAAGACAAATGTGGCCTTTTATTAAGTAGAAATGTACTATGAACATTGAAGTATTGAACTTTTAATTGCATTTTTCCTCCATCTTTCCTGATTGTTTTTTATTTCACAAACTTGTAGTCTTTGCATTTCCTCTGTTGCCTTGGCTTTTCTTGGAGAGGAGGTTTGTACCTGCTTCTGCATGGGTGGAATAGTGTGCAATGTGGTCCTCCCTCAGGATGGCCCATCTCTTGGACTTTGGTGATGCCCTTCTCTGCCTACCTGTCTGAGAGAAAATGGCTGGGCAACCTCTCCATCATCTTCCCTGAAATAAGTCTAAGGATGTTAAGGTTTTGAGCTAAATACTGGAGGAATTAAGCTCAGCGGCATCAGACAACAAAAGGCTGGTTATGCTGATGTGGAGCTAGATAGAGAGTGGCCATTTCACGGTCGGGTTACCCCAGTGGTCTTAACCACTGAATTGTTATTGCCAGCTTGCAGAGATAAGATGAATTGCTCGGAGGCTGACTTGGTCATAGTCAAAGCAGTCAGCTATAGAGACATAGGCGGTGTAAAATGGGGGTCAGCTACGCATGCTGCACTGGCAAGCATGGAAGGATTTTGGGGCTCCAGGTCACTTACATGAAATGAGCCGCATGGTGAAAGGAAGAAGGACACCGCTTCTTAGTCAGGAGCATTGAAATTGGGAATTCATAAGGATTCTGAAAGGAATCTTGGAGAGTAGCTAAGTTAACCTCTTTCTGTTATCTCTAAAGAAATTGAAGGAAAGAGAGATGAATGCATTAGCCTATAGTTAAGGAGAGACCCCAGGGTTTCAACTTCCTATTCAGTTCTCTTTCCATAACTGAGGGAAGAGTACTCTGTGCTTCCTTCCAATATTCCCTTTTCCCAAAGTTGGGACTGAGGTAGTCTTATATTCTACTCTACCCCAAGACTGGTATGATTTTTGATAAATGGATACATAAGAGGGTGAGGGCAACATCAGCCTCCCAAGGAGGTAACATTGATGTCCATGAGACCTAGGGACCCATGTGGAACATGGAAAGAGGGTCTTCCTCTTGATGGCAGAATGCTCAGGCTTCAGTTCAGAGTTTAGACTCAGACTTCGTTGTACATGTCTTACTATAATTATACATGCAAAGGTATTCTTAAAAATAGCTGTATTGTGTTTAGCCCTGAAGAAAACAAGGTTTCAAATGTATCATGGGTATTGTACTATTTCTATTTTTGTTTAATGCCACTCAACTGATATTCAAATGCTGATGGTATTTCTGAACAGTGGACTGAATGATTTCCAGGAGGTGGAATTAGGAGGTAGGTGGCTTTGCTGTTTTGCAAGGACTAATCAGAGCGGAGGTACATCCTCAACTGTTAAAGATAAACTCTAGTCCATGACCTTGCAATGCATTTGGAAAAAAAAAAAAAAAAAAAGCTTTTGCCTTTGTACATTTATTCCCATAATAGTCAGTCGTCAAATAAAAAACAAAAACAAAGTGAAACAAACAAACCCAAAGCCCTGGCAAAGTAAGTAATGTATTTTATTGCCATATGCCTTTTTATTTGTTTTCTTTTCTTTTTTTTTTTTGCTTATAGTGCCCTTTTATTTTTTTCTTAATTTTACTTAATTTATTTTGTCTTTGTTTTTTACTTAATTTATTGTGAACAGCTTTCCACATTTTTTTATTTTTAACAAAACCGCTTCATTTTCAATTGCTGTTTAGGTATTCTTTCCCCCGGACACACCATAGTTTGTCTATTACTTAACCTGTCCCTCTGTGGCTGGACATTTCCCCCAACCCCTCACTTTTATAAATATGTCACACTTAACCATATTGGGTAAACTGTTAAGTCCATTTTTAGTAATTGTGTTAAGATAAATTCCTAGAACAGTCATCTTTTTTTTTTTTTAAAGATTTTATTTATTTATTTGACAGAGGTAGTGAGAGCAGGAACACAAGCAGGGGGAGTGGGAGAGGGAGAAGCAGGCTTCCCGCTGAGCAAGGAGCCCGATGCGGGGCTCGATCCCAGGACCCTGGGATCATGACCTGAGCCGAAGGCAGAGCTTAACGACTGAGCCACCCAGGCGCCCCTAGAACAGTCATCTTAAAGGTATTACCAAATGGCCTCCCAGGAATCCTATACATATTTTGGAATCTTTTTTTTTTGTCTCAAGTATTTTATTTTATTTATTTATTTTTATTCTATTATGTTATGTTAATCACCATACGTTACATCATTAGTTTTTTTTTATTATGTTATGTTAATCACTATACATTACATCATTAGTTTTTGATGTAATGTTCCATGATTCATTGTTTGCATATAACACCCAGTGCTCCATGCAGAACGTGCCCTCTTTAATACCCATCACCAGGCTAACCCATCCTCCCACCCCCTCCCCTCTAGAACCCTCAGTTTGTTTCTCAGAGTCCATAGTCTCTCATGGTTCGTCTCCCCCTCCGACTTCTCCCCCTTCATTTTTCCCTTCCTACGATCTTCTTCTCCTTTTTTTTTTTTTTTTTTTACATATAATGTTTTATTTGTTTCAGAGGTACAGGTCTGTAATTCAACAGTCTTACACTATTCACAGCACTCACCATAGCACATACCCTCCCCAATATCTATCACCCAGACACCCCATCCCTCCCACCCCCCACCACTCCAGCAACCCTCAGTTTGTTTCCTGAGAGTAAGAACTCCTCCT
>NC_138381.1:27978003-27992214 GCF_054177405.1 Leptonychotes weddellii | reverse complement strand
TGGGTATTAAAGAGGGCACGTTCTGCATGGAGCACTGGGTGTTATGCACAAACAATGAATCATGGAACATTACATCAAAAAGTAATGATGTAATGTACGGTGATTAACATAACAATAATAAAAAAAATTTAAAAAAACAAAGTTAGGTGCTCGATTATATTTATATATTTTACATTGTCCAATGAATTAAAAATTCATAAAGGAATGAGAAAAGTTGATGAATACCTATAAAAAAAGTTCACAGTTTCTCCTGATAACTGGCACCATAAACTTGGAGGTTTTAAGAAGGAAAAAACATCCATGAATGACTTTTATAGCCTTGCTGCCGTCACTGCATTTATCGAAGTGTCAGAACACTATCAGTGATAATGTCTTACTGAATAAGCAGGTAGCTCACCTGATCTCCATCCCCCCCGGACCTAATAGATATTGTGGGCACACAGATAAATCTCATTTTATGTTATGCTTGGTCACAAAAAAAAGAATTAGATTGTGTTGTTCTATCAGGCATGAGGACATATATCTGTTGTAATCATCTGTAAAAATTATTTTGAGTCACTAGGAGCTTATTCGGCACATGCAAAATCTGGATGGTGTATTTTGGCCTGTTTCATGCTGACTTGGAAAAAAAAAAAAAACCACACAAAAACCTTATACCTCCGAGTGGTTTGCCACCAGACCTTTAGAAATGAGACAAATTTGTGGATTTTCTTCTTGAGAAGCATATTGCAAAGGAGAAGTATTGATTTTATTTCATTCAGGCAAAATTGGTTATTTATTTTTACTTATGACCATTATAAAACAGGGCTGAACTGCCTTGTTATGATCAAATAAGAATCATCTATAATGTTTTCTTGGGTATTGAATAGAATCCAAACTGTATTGGGGTCAGCGGTGTTAGACAATTTCCCGGTGTTGAGAGGCGGGGGAAGGATGAACGCAGCCTGTGGACAGCATATCTGAGTCAGAGCAATAAACTCTGGCTGTGCGTGTACTTGTATTAGGAGCACAAAGGAATCAGAAGCCTCATTTTAGAAATGAAAATAACATGGGCTTAGATGGCCATAATAATCTTGTAATTATTTTTCAGTCAGTTGGCCTATTTGATGATTCCTGGAATGAAATGCTGTTCCAAATTGATATTTATTGGACACACACACACACATGCACAACCTAAATAGAGCAGTATATTAGTGCCAAATGCCTTTGACTTTCAATATCCCAAAGGACAGTGCATCTAAAACTATGTAAAGTGAAATTGTATACGTATTCATCAAACACATAGAATATTTTATTTTATTACTCCTTAATATAAAGGATGAGGAAACTGAGGACTATTTCTCTATTACCTCTATTATTTCTTTTTATCTCCCAAGTCCTAGATCAGTACTTATGCTACTACACAATGCCGGTTTGTTCATGGCTCCACTGTAGATGTTCTAGAAAATGACTCAGAGGAGTCTTTATCCATAGTGCTTCAGTCTGGTTTGGTTTTACTTCACCTTCTTCTCCTCCCACTTCAGACCTCAGCCTCAGTTTCCCCTCTTCAGAAAGAACCTCATTGATGATCTTATCATCCATCTCTCTATTATGCTTTCATTACATCCTGCCTAGTTTCCTATTAGTATTTAGGAAAAATTCTAATTATTTTGTTTATGTAAAACTTGTCAGCAGGTTCATTCCACTCTTCCTACCACTGTGAAAGTTCCCTGAGCAGGATCCTTATCTGTATTGTTCACCACTCTATTTTCAGAATGTAGACATTGTCTGGGGCCATATAGGTGCTCAATTCATATTTGATCATTGAATAAAAGAAGGGAGAAGAGAGAGAAGCAAAAAGGGAAAAAATTGGTAGTGTTTCAAGTCTGGAGGGGAATGGATCAAGAATATTAATTGGTATAGTATTAAAAATATTCATAAATATACCCTGTAGAGATGTTTAAAAAAAAGGAAAAGGCAATGGGTCTGTGTGTGTGTGTGTGTGTGTATGTGTGCACATATATGTGTGTATCAGGCAGGGAGTAGTAAATGAAGACAGAAGTAGGAGAAATTGAGAATGTTCGGAAGACATCAGAAAGGCTTGAGAAACAAGGTCTGGCTGAATGAATGCCCCTCCCCCCCATAGATGTCCACATCCTGATCCTGGGAGCCTGTGAATACGTTACTTTCCATGGCAAAAGGGACTTTGCAGGTATGATCAAGTTAAGGATATTGAGATGGGAATGTTAGCCTGGATTACCCAGGTGACTCCAGTATAATAACAAGGGTCTTTATAAAAGAAAAGCAGAAAAGAATCAGAGAAGATGTGGTGATGGAAGCAGAGGTGAGAGAGAGAATGAGATGGTGAGAGTTGAAATTGCTCCACTGCTGGTTTTGAAGATGGAGGAAGAAGCCATGAACCAAGCAAGGCAGGTGGACTGGAGAAGCTAGAATAGCAAATAAATTGATTATCCTTTAGAGCCTCTAGAAGTGATATGGCTCTGCCAACCCTTTTTGAATATCTGGACTTCCAAAACTTTAAGATAATAAATTTATGATAATTTATGTTATTTTAAGCCACTAAATTTGTGGTAATTTGCTCCTCACCCATAGGAAACTACTATGAGATCCTATTAAAGATATGTCTTAAAGATTAGTTCCTTTTCTCTTTTATAAATATTATTTTTTTAATGAAATTTATTTTTGAATGAAAATAACAGATGCTCATAACATAAAACGTGTAAAATATAAAAAATATATGCAAGAGAATAAGATTACCCTTTAACCCCATCACCCAGAGGAAGAAGTCTTACTATTGTGTGTTTTATTTTCACAGATGGACTTTAGATCAATGAAGTCAGGGAAGGAGGATATTAGAGCGGGCACTAAAAGCACTTTGCCATACTGAAAGGAACATTTAGTTAATTGTGAAATTATAAGTCATATTTAATTAAGCATTATTTCCTTAGCCCGAAGTATGATAGAAATTAGTGTGATAAAGAAAAAGTCTCAGGGGAAGCTTGTATCTACTGCCTTCCCCTTTATCGGGGTCAGTTTTTCTTATGAAGGCCTTCACATGGCGGAGATGACATTGCCCCCTTTGTTTCACTGTTGTGTCTTGTTCAGGGGACATGATGGGTGTCAGCCCATAGTCACAGAGTGAAGTGGGCAGGCGTGGCACACAGCTCTCTTCCTAACAAGCCCTGTGACTCACAAGTCCCTTTTTTTCCCTGGATCTCAGCTTGCCCATAAAGTGTGTGTCAGGTTGTCTTCCAGGCCCTTATAGCTCTTAACTTCCTAGGGCCCAATTTAAAGCACTCCAAGAAAAACTTGTGTTATTTCAATTTCTGTAAACCTCATTTTGCTTCTGAGGGACTCTAGTGAGGACTCACCTGTTTGCCCAAATTACACAGGAGATGGATTTCATTTCTGAAGGAGTTCAAGAAGGAAATCACAGCTTCTGGGAGAAATGGGAGAGATTGTGAAGAAAGGTTTACCTCAAGAAATGTACCTGAACCTACAACATTTTCATCTGAAGATGCACTGGATACATTTTCAGATAATCCTCTAGGTTCTCAGGATTTTGTTAAGAGAGAGCCAAACAAGTGTCAGAAGAAGCATTGAATTTAATAATAGTGTTTCTTCTATTTACTGTGGTCATTTTAAGCTTACTAGTCTTGGAGCAGCAAAAAGAGTGTAAAAAAATGCAAATCATATTGCATTCACCTGGGTTCTCTGACATGGGACCTCTCAATGCAGATGGCCCTAGGTTTGTATCTGAACTCCAAAGTCTGAGATGATAGAGTTGAAAAACCAAACAGACTTGTGTCTACGTAAGCAAACTGATTTTAGCAGGGTTACTAGTGGTGGCATTAAATTAAGCAGTTATTTATAACGGGATTATAAATATCCAAATGTCATAAATATTCAAATTCAGTAATGGGTCTTGCTGAATTCAGCTCCTCCTCTGAATTCTGTTTAAGTGCAGCCAATGACCTTAAAATTAGTGCTAACAGCAAAACCCCTTTACCCTTTGCAGACTTCCCTCTTGAGTTTTTCTTGAGGAAAGAACTGCTCCCCTGGTGCAGTAGAGAGTGGATGAGTGTTTTGAAGAGCCATTCAGTTCATTATTTGCAGTAATAATGGCAGCATTGGGTTGAATAATTTAAAGGTCTGAATGAGTCATTCATAACCAAGATCTGAAAAGCAACTCTTCACATTTGAAACAATCCCGAGCTTTAAAAAAGTTGTGCCTTTACCGGGTAAATCAGGCTAAGTAAAAAGAAATTGAAGGGATGATGAAGCTATTTGGAAAAGTGTTTAGAAATCTGAAAAACATCCCTTAAAACACAGATCTTTATTACACAAAGAGAGAGAAAAGTCAAGGGCATTGCTGTTTGGGTAGAAAATTCTTCATTTTAAGTACAGGAACTAAATTGTATTACTCACGGTAGAGAAGGGCTTAGGAACCCAAGCTCTGGATCAACACATCCAGGATGACTCCTGATTCTGGCTCTGCTGTGTGTATAAGTTCAGGAAGATGACATCTTCACTGACTTCCCTGTACAACGGAGATGTTAGTAGCATGTGAAGGTCTATTCCTGGAGAGTTTTGAGGGAGGTGAAGTGAGATAATACACGTGGTTACTAGAAAATAGTAAGGGTCCAATAATTGTTAGTTCTTCATAGCAGTAGTAGTATTTGTAAAATATGTCCTGAGCAATTATTATGGGGAAGCAGCAAGCTAGAATTTGAGGACAGAGTGCCAATGAGCAGCTCACAGTTTAATGGAGTAACAGACATACAGTAAATAACCATTATAATATAAGAACCAAAGAAACATAAGTAAGGCATTATGAGTTTATGGAAAAGGTATGAAATAATGGTAGATGGAAAATTCAGGAAACACTAGGTAGAGGAGGTGATATTTGAGCCCTGATTTGTATAATAAATTGGAATTTTCCAGGAAGAAAATTATTATAAGTGAGAAGGATTGGCTTTTTAATCCTAACAGAAGCCAAGTTTGTGTGTGCTTCAAAGTAATTTTATGACCAATTAATGGTGCATGATTCCATTTATCTAGTTCTTAGTATTTACGAGGTGTGAGGAGGAATATAAAGGCATAAATCTGGAAAGGAGACAGGAGCCAGATTTTGAAAGACATTATTTATAAATCTAACGACTTTGGATTTAATCTTTTAGGCAACAAGTCGCTATCAAAACTTGACAAACTGGAGAGTGACATTATGAAATAATATTTTCTTGTGTTTTAGAGAGATCACTGTGATAGCATTGTTAAGGATGAATTTTAGGTGAGGGAGATGATATGTAAAGGGAATGCATAGGAGACTATTTCAAGTCCCAGTGAGATACAGAGAGAGTTGATTATCTGAGAGTGAAAGTGGTGATGGAGAGAAAATTGTAAATATAAGGGGAAGGAGTTTAGATTCTCAGAAAGATGTGGAATATGAGAGACACGGAGTTGTCAGGGATCACATAATCGATGGTTATAAGTTGGGTTGACTGTTTTAATCACTGATGCTACTAATCAAGATAGAGGGAGGCAGTTGGGGTTTAGATTGGGAAATGGAAAGAGATTGTGTTCTGTTTTGGAAGTGAGTGTGAGGTAGTTAACTTATGTAAGAGAGGAAGATCAGATGCCACGTGTGATTACAGATGAGTGACTGAGGGGAGAGGGCTTGTTTAGTGGATTTCACATCTGTAGGATTTAGATATACCGAAGTAGTCAATGTACTTAACCAGATATATACTTGAAAAGAGGGTTCAAGGAACAAGGATCATCTTTATTAAAAGTAAAGACTTAAGATGTTCCACTTGCATTTAACAAAATGAAAAAGTAAATGGGGTAGAATGCAAACCATTGGTGTCATTGTAAAAAGATTTTATGTACTTGCATTATATACTTATACTTTTTCTCCAAGTTTGAAACTTTATCAAAATGAACATGTTACCAGAACAAACAAAACCTCACCATAACTGTCAACAGAAACACTACCAAATAATTACCTACAAAATGATTTTAAATCTAAAATTCTGTGTAGGATAGAGCAGGTTGATGAAATATTTTTCTTTAATTTTATTTATTAGTCATTTTTATTAATGTTGCCAACATAAGATTTTAGCTTCAGTGTTAAGTTCGCTGATAAAGATTAATGAAAGTTGACTAGTAATATGATACTATGAAATTTCCTAGTCATTTAGAGTGAGATTAAGTGAATTTGTTTTCAACTCAGTGAATATAAACTAGATTTCTTCATGAAAATGTAGGAAGGAATGGGGTGATCCAGGTCGCCCAAACTGAGGAAGTGCATTTATGGGAATTCAAGTCTGTGGGTTTTGGCACTGTTAGATGAGTGTTCATATTAACAGGAGTCAGCCCATTTACAGTCTCTGACTTGGGGCTCTTACTTGGTAAATGCCACAAACAATGGCATAGCCCATTTTTTTTCTGTCACATTTTTCCATTTCCTTTAGCTTGAGAAAATCTATTGGAGCCCAAGGGCTTGGAGGAACTCCATATTCTTATCTGTTTTCTTTGGGAGGGTATGTACAGAGACATGTTATTTTGGTTCTGTAGACGTGGTCATAATGTACCAGCCAGAAGGGCTTTTTTTATGGGTTTTGCCATACAAGATGAAGGGGATTTTGTTATTAGAATATCAGTTCCAACAGAGATAACTCTTAAAATTGGCCATTGAACAGTGTCCTCTGTCATCTGGCCTTTAAACACAAATAAATATTTGAAAAAAAGCCACAAAATTCATGTTTATTGAGCAAAAACATCTGAAAAAAAGAATTGCATTTAAACTTAGAGTTTTCAAAGAGCAGTGTAATAATAAAAATTTGATGTGAAAAAAAATTCATAATTTACATTGGGCGTTACCTTCGTAATAACCTCATCCTGTGATATGCTGCATGATGCAATTATTTTGGGTACAGTTTTTAATCACATTTCTTGGTTGCAAATGCCAATCGTGCTTTCTTCAACTGCACGATCTTGTGTGAATTATGCAACCATGCTAAGCCTCAGTTTCCCCCAAATGAAGATAGTAACAGTACCTACACCATCAGCTTATTATATTAAATGAGATAAAGCATGTGAAATATTTAGCATGGTGTTCAGTCTATTTTAAGTAATCAATATACATTAGCTTTATTATCTTAAGATGAAAGCTTTAACACTTTATCCTTTTTGACTAAATGTATCCTTTATTTTAGTGGCACAATGAGTCAAAATAGTCACATTGATTGATGCTCTGAATTTATCTTTTTTATTCTCTGGCCAATTTAAGTGAACTCACAATATCATTTTGTGTAATAATCCATTAATTGTACAGTCAGTTTTTGAAATCCACCTATATGTTCCCTGTCTTAGCCATTGTAGAGGATGCAGTATTTATGTTTCTCCATCAAGATTACTCTTTTAGCTAGAACTGAGCACCTGGCTACTGTTTGGATGTTTTATAATGCACTTGCTACCTCTCTCAATTACTTCACTGTTACTTAATTAAACAAATAGATCACACTGTCTTTTCATATGTGAGGGCTATGCAGTTGTTAAAGACACTATCCTCAAGAGTTAGTCTGGTGGGGGAAACAAGTGACCCTAGCATAGTAATACGTGTAGCACAACAAAAGTTCCTAAATGGTTAAGATGCTAGCGGAGGGTAATGGAATAAAATGATCAGTTATTTCTAGTAGGTCTGAGAGGGCTGGATTGGGAATGGAGCTTGAGCTGGGCTCTGAAGGATGAGTGGGCACTCCATTTGGAATTGCAAACGGAAGAGCCCATGTAAATATATGGGGGAATGAAATAGAAAGCATATGCAGAACAAGAACAAATCATTGTTTGGTTGCAGAAGAAAAGTATTAAGTGGGTGGGGGAGAGGAAATGGGAATGGTTGGGATAGACAGAATAATCTGATGTATCTTGATTATTTCCATTTCCACCACATTTTTTTATGAGAAATCTAGTTCTCCCTTCTCATTGGGCTTATAGTAAAGTACTCTTTCCCCCCTCTATCCCTTTCCTGTTCCATGTGAAATGATGATGTGTGTATTCCATCATGGGTGATCTCCTTGCATGGGGGGATGAGGGAATGGACATCTCCAAACAACAGAACAGTCTTTTCCAAACGTCTCCTTGCTGATCTCTAGTGGGGCTCCCATTCATTATTCCATTATTCCAAGAGCTACAGTGATGGCTACTGTAGAATTCTGAGGGTTTCTTATTCTTCCAATAATGTCAAATCAATTCTTGATTCTTCTGGAAAGACTGTTTATTCTGAAGGGGTTACTGAGAAGCTCTATGCAGCTGCTGCTTGATCAGACTTTTGGGGAAATTGTCCAAAGTCTGCTATCCTGTCCTCTGAGAAGCCTGTGAAACAGTCCCTGCTGTCATAATCCTTGTTGATTTTAGCTTTTTTTACTCCTATTTTCCAAGTCAGGTTAAGTTTTATTGCAATAGCTGAGGGAAAGTTCTAAAGTTATCTAGAGGAACCTGCTAAGAGAGATGGTTTCTTGGCAGTACACAAATTCACTGTTGTAGGATATTTGGCCAAAGCACAGAGTTTAATTTTACATGTCATTTCTCCACTTACAAAGGGTTAGAGAAGCATCTATAAAAATATCAGAAACAGTTCTGGGTTTCCCGTCTTTCCCCAAATTGGACAGGAGAACAGGTATAGATCTGGGCCTCTCTCTTGACTAACAGTATCTCAAATAGGGGGCATGGAATCTGCCTTTTAAAACAGCACCTAACTCCCTGTGATTCTTTAGCTTGCTAAAATTTTAAAACATCTGATATGAAGTAAAAAATCAGAAGGCACTGAAGAGTTTTGAAAGTTGTGTTTTGGGAAGATTAACGTGCTAGCATGCACAAGATGGGTTAGATCAGTGAGAAATTGGGGGCCATGACACATTTAGAAAGTTACTGCACTTCTAAAGCAGGTGTAAGGGCAGGAGGACAGAAATTAATCTTGGTGTTTGGGTGGATGCATGACTCTAAATCATGGTAATGAATAGAGGAGATTGCTGTATGAATGTTTATTTTGATGTGCATGCAAGGTATCCTCTAGCTTACCAAACCCTGCCCCATCATTAAGAAACTGTGAAGGGATGGGCATGTGCTACAACTTAAAAGGGCCACATGTTTCCCATAAGTGTTGACAGGAAAGTTAGAATTGAATATGACCATTTAACTTCTCAAAGAAAGACACACACTGAATTAATAAGATCGAGAAAGCCTCATCTTGCGATAGCTGTGAATGCGACCAGATGGCCAGTCACACACACCTCTGAGAAACACTGAAGTGCTTTTGTTTTCTTTTTCTTTCTTTCCTTTCTTTCCTTTCCTTTCCTTTCTTTTCTTTCTTCCCTCTTCTTTTATTTCTTTCTTTTTTCTTCCTTCGTTCCTTCCTTCCTTCCTTTCTTTTCTTCCTTCTTTCTTTCTTATCTTATGATTATTCCAAGATGAAAGCTATTATGGGAAAAATCCATAGAGTTAGTCCAACAGTAAGACCAACAGGGAATTCACAAGAAACAGAAATAAAAATTAGAGTCCCCATGGAGACAGGCATAAAGAAGGTGTGCAAGTCTGCTCTAGTCATCCAGGTAAATGTAATTTCAGAATAGATTTTCTGGAAGTGACTATTGAGGGGCCAATGCCTTTCACTCTACAGATGAGAAAACAATAATCCAGAGAGGTCAGTGGACTTCTTTTTTAAGTTTGCGAACTAGTTAATGACAGAGCCACAGCAGAAGCATTCTCTCCTGAAGACTCTTGTTTTCTTTCATCCGCATCACAAAGTGTTCCTGTTTTCCTCAAAACTGATACATGCCACATCAACATAAATATGTGTTTTTATATCTTATTGATTTTTTAACATCAACTTTTTACTCAAATATAGCATAGGTACAGAATAATACTGTGCAAGTTGTAAGCAGCCTGATAAATGAATTCATAAAATGAACCAGGTAAAAACAATGCAGTAAAAAAAAAAAAAAATTATCAGTAATTCAAAGTTCTTGCCATCTTCCCATTCATCACTATCTATTATATTCTCCCAATGGTAGCTTTTTAAAAATTTTAACAGATTAATTTTGCTTATTTTTATAGCTTAGATAAAGGAATCATACAGTATATATTTTTTCTTTTGACTTTTTTTTGACTCCACATTATATTCACAAGATTTGTTCCTGAAATGTGTAACTGTAGTTCATCATTTTTATTGCTGTTTAGTATTTTCATTGTATGGATATTTATGCTGAGTAAATTCGTCCGATGTATTTATTCATTCTACTGTTGGCGATTACTTAGCTTGTTTCTAGTTTTGGCCTATTAGAAGCAGTGCTGTTTTGAAATGTTTTTATACATGACTTTTATAAATATATATGCTCCTCTCTTGGTTATATACCTAGGAGTGTAATTACTAGATCATAATATATGAATACATTTAGCTTTAGTAGATTCTGCCTGTTTACTGGCAAATACTTATGTATATGAATGTTTGATTTATATTCAAGTTAGCACAACAAAGATGGGGGGAAGGATAGTCTGAATAAATAATCACTAGGACAGTTAGATGTACATCTTTCTAAATGAACCTTGATCTCTACCTCACACTGTATGCAAAAATTGTGTCAAGAGGATTTTAGTTTTAAATATTTAAGTTTAAAGAATAGAGCTTCGAGAAGTTAGAGAATATTGTCATGTGCTGTCATGATTTTGGGGCAGAGGAAAAATTTTTATAGTCTATAGAAAGAATGTTTCAGAAAGAAAAAGATAAGTGCAACCACATTAACATTAAGAACTTCTCTTAAGAAAATTAAAAGGTAAGCCATCAAATGAAAGGTATTTACAAAGTAAATAACTGTTGAAGGGTGTGAATCCAGAATATATAAAATCTACAATTCAGTAAGGAAGAGAGAGAATAATAAAAATTGGGCCAGATCGGGAATGGGCACTTCATAAAAGAAGATATCCCAATAACCAATAAAAATACAAAATTAATATTAAAACTCATATTAGATGCCCCTACACATGCACCAGATTAGTTAAATAAAATTCACTGGAGATGAAGAAGAACACTGAGTTCTCTTACACACTACTGATGGAAGTGTTAATTGGCCCAACCACTTAGAAAACCTTTTTGGTATTATTCACTAAAGTTATAGACACTCATCTGAGTCTACACCTAATAATAACATGTACCCCATGGGACAGATATAAGAATCCTTATACAACTGTATTCATAATAGCCTCAACATAAAAACAGCATGCATCTTTTGTCAATAATAGTATAGATAGATAATCTTGGGAATCAAATGATGGAGTATTATTTAGTAGGAGTTAGCAAACTTTTTTTCAAGGAAGAGTGAGGGAGTAATAGTGTTAAAGAAGAAGTGTTACAGAGAGGGAGGTGGGCTTTGGGGTATCATCAGCACTGTTTCTTTACCTGGATGGTGTTTGTCCAGTTTGCTTAGTGATGCCTCATTGAGCTGTACAATTTGGGGGCACTTTTTAAATAATATGTTATATTTCATAGTACAAGTGGTTTAAAACAATAAACTCATCAAAAATTTGATTAAAAGTCCTTACGTGAGAAATAGAAGGGAAATAGTGTAGGGTGGGGGAAAAAAAAACTACAGCTTTAAAAATTATCAGAGTACTTTTAGAAAAATGATATTGAGTTAAGTTCACTTGATATTTTCATAACACCTTTACAATATCACCACGGTGGTTTTGAAGAAATAATAAGAGGTAAATAGAATTAGGGCCTTGGAGGTGGGAGCTCTCTCTGCAGGACAACATTCTTTAGTGATATCACAGCTTGATTTGGACAAGGGTTTGGGGGGAATGGTTTCTTTCTGAAGGGAGATTAAAAATATGCCGGTTTTTCTTTTTTTCCTTTTTTTTTTTTTTAAGATTTTATTTATTTGCGAGAGAGAGAATGAGAGACAGTTTGAGAGGGAGGAGGGTCAGAGGGAGAAGCAGACCCCCCGCTGAGCAGGGAGCCCGATGCAGGACTCGATCCCAGGACTCCAGGATCATGACCTGAGCCGAAGGCAGTTGCTTAACCGACTGAGCCACCCAGGCGCCCCTATGCCGGTTTTTCTAATGCAGTCATATTCGAAATCATAACCCCTCTCTCCATTTCTTAAGGAGGCAGCTGAATTTAGCAAAGTAGGAAAATACCTGATTAAATCAGGTATTTAATGTCATGGAGTGTTCCTTCTTTCACTCTCAGGAGCACTGGATCTGTTCCTAAAGGGCATTGGCATGCCAGCTTGCTATCTTCAGGACAGGTTCATCCAAAGCTATCTCTGACTGGGAACAAGGAGACCAGTAGGCACCCAAGACTGAGGCAAAAGAGGCTTCAGCGCCAGAGACTCTTCTTGTGGTGAACTTGAACTTTCATTGCTTTCTGACTGCCCCCCACCCCAACCCTTCTCTCAGTCTCTGGACACATTCTCTTGACTAATTTAATAGGACTTTTTACCAGTCATCTTTCTCTGCAGCTCTCCTGCTGTTGACTGTTTCATGGACAATTGACTCCTTGACTTTGTAGGCTCATCCTTATTGTTTTCATTTTTGTTTACATGGCCTCTGATCTGTTCATTTCATGTGTGCTCAGCTTCCTGTATCTGGCTCTTCACTTGATCATTTAAATGCCTATCTCCCTGAGTTAACATGACCTTTGTAGATGAGCATTTATATGCCTGGGGAAAATGCGAAGTTTGGAGATACTAGTTTTATAAAAAGCAGCAGAGATAGACAGGGAAGAGGTAAGGAGGGAGAGGAATAGCCAGGAAAGTGTGTGAATAAATCATGAAAAGAGTGAAAAACAACTTGTTTAGGAACATGATGGAGTTGAGAATACTGAAGAAGAGTAGCTGCAAGAGATGAATAGAGGGTATGTATTGATTGGAGGACCACATATTAGATCAGAGAAGAGAGAATAGTTTGTAGGAGGGTAATACCAAGAACCAATGTTTAAGGACAAATAAACAGGTCTAGTATATATCCCAGCTTCAATTTCTATTAATGGAAAGGAATGTACTTTTGTTCTGAACCTGAGAGTTGGACTTGGATCCGAGAAAGAAATGGCAGCAAATCCTCAAATAACCAGAGCCGGGCATCATCTCACACTGTGTATTAAACTGATTCTAGCATGTTCAGTAATGATGTTACAACCAATAATAGGGATTGAAGAATAATAATCAAAATTGTCTATCAGCTAGATGCTGTGAGAAGTTCTGCTGGAGACAAAATGAAAGCACAGGTTACAGACTTTTGATAGGATATGGACTATTGATACCAACCCAAAGCAAAGAATCAACTCAAAATCACTGTGTTACTACTGACATCCCTGGGCATCTTGGAACGTGGTCTTTATCCACTTTCCTATATCATCATCTCTATGAGTCAACATCTCTGCTTTTGTCCCTTTCTCTTCTCCTTTAACAAGGACAAAGCTCTCTTCTTGGGTACTGGGGAAATGCACAAGCACTGCAAGCAGGGAGCTTGTCATCAAATCTAGTGGTGACACAGAAAACAAATAAAAAATTGATTTATGAATTATGTAAATCAGCCCCTATAAAGGAGAGGTGCAGCTTGCTAAGAGAGTATATAACTGGAGAACTAATCTGGACTGGGGATTCAAGGAAAATGTCTATGAGGTAATAATATTTATGCTGAATTCAGCCTACCATAGAACTCTTAACACATAGAGAACAACATCCTTTTCCTGCCTCTCCCACAAACTGCTCATCCTGTCCCCAGTCTGGAACTTATCCCTTGATTCCTCATGACAGTAGCCCGGTAACTTCCTTGGAGTGGTTGATGTCCCCAAAGGCTCTGAACAGATTGGAAACCTGCATGTTTAAGTCATTTTATATGTATTTTCTGAGCTCCCATCATTAATTTTAGACCCTCAAATGTAGCATATCACATTGAAGTAGAAAGTTTTACTCAAAACAAATTGAAGAAAGCTGACAATGCACATTGTCATGGTGAGTTTGAGGTACAGGGGATTGGGCATCGTCAGTTTCCATCACCAATTTGTGGTCTAAATACTTTTTTCTCCCTTTAACAACAGCAGCTAATGTAATAAGCAGTGAATGCTGAAAATTCCTTCTTTGAAGAGTTTATACACTTACAATTTTTTGTCTTTCGCATTGTGGTGATTATCCAGCAGGATGGAAGAAACAG
>NC_138381.1:27953407-27977903 GCF_054177405.1 Leptonychotes weddellii | reverse complement strand
CCTCTAGAACCCTCAGTTTGTTTCTCAGAGTCCATAGTGTCTCATGGTTCATCTCCCCCCTCCGATTTCCCCCGCTTCATTTTTCCCTTCCTGCTATCTTCTTTTTTTTTTTTTTTAACATATAATGTATTACTTGTTTCAGAGGTACAGGTCTGTGATTCAACAGTCTTACACAATTCACAGCGCTCAAATTTGCTTAAACAAACAAAAGGATTTTTTTTCCTTTGTTAACAGTGAAGGATAAAAGTGAAGTTGATTGTTAGGCAAAATAAATTCAGGGAATCAAATTGCCAAAAGAGCTGCCTCTTCATCTTGTTCATCTTGCTCCACTAAGTCTCAGCTTCATTTTTTGTTTGTTTTTTTGTTTTTTCCTACTGTGCAGACTAGTTTCTTCTCTTTGTTGGGAGACACAATGGAGCAGGGAGGTATAGTCATAGGAGAAGAAAGCAGCCAGATTAGGGAGTGATATAAAGTATCACTAGAAGGCGAATGTTAACTAGATGTCAAGTTTGGCAAGATGGCAGAAACTAATCATAAAGTTTGGGAGTTTTGAGTTAACAAAACAGGGCTGATGAATGACTTCATTAGAAGTGGGAAGAAGCAAAGGGAGAAATCCCAGCCAGTGTAGCCATTCCTGACTCTCATTTCATAATTTGGAATTTGCCCAAAAAGGAAGGCTGAGAGAACACATTTATAGTAGACAGAATGATGGTCCTCAAAGATATCTCTGTCCAAAATCTTCACAACATGTGAATGTGTTTCTTTCATTGCAAAAGAGACTTTGTAGCTGTGGTTAGGTTAAGGCTCTTAAGATGGGAAGAGGGTCCTGATGGTGTGTGTGAGCCCAAAGTTCTCACAAGGGTCTGCATTAGTGGAAGAGGGAGGCAGGGAGTGAGTCAGCGAAGGAGAGGTAATAGGAAACGTAGAGGAAGGAACGTGATGCTGTTGCTGGCTTTTGGTGGGGGAAGGGGCCACAAGCCAAGAAATGTAGGTGGCTTCTAAATCTAGAAAAGACAAGGAAAATGATTTCCCCCTGGAGTGTCCAGAGGAGTACAATCATGTCTATGACACCTTGATTTTAGCTCTGTGATACCCATTTTGGAGTCTGATCTTCGTTAGTTCTTACTCCTATTTGATTATAAGTTCTGTCTCCCTCTATCAGACTCTAAATTCTTTGAGGCAGGGTCTATATAAGTTTTCTCTACCACCCCAGCAGCTCGTTTAGTATCTTGCATGTGGCATGTATTTCCTATATGTTGTTCAGAGAGTAAATTAATGATGTGTGGGATCCCCTTCCATATGGTTACTTGGGATAGAACACCATGATTCTGCTAATGTTGCCTCTGCCCAAACTCTTTAGGGAAATCCCATTTTGAAACTTGGAGCCATTTCAGAGCCATATAAGAAGGCAGTCTTAGTCTTCTATAACTTTTTGTAATTGGAAATAAAATAAAACATAGCAGAATAAAATAAAATATTAAGTCCACCTAGAATGTAAGGATTGACCTCCTTTGAAAAGATTTAATATAGACATTAAACAAGATTTGTTTGAAAAGGAGTAAATGGCAAAGATGAAGATATTCCTTCAAAAACAGCATCCCACAATATCTAATGGACTATTGAAAACACTTTTACAATAGAAAGGACAATCTTTTGTTTCTACACTTACAGAGACCTGATTTGATATTTTTTTCTAAATATTTTGAGTAATATTTGTGGAGTATCTCAAAAAGTTTAGTCCATGCCCTACCAGGTATTATAAGCTCTGTGGCCACCTTGATATATTACCATTTGTTTCTTAATAAAATAATACAGTCATCTTGCTTGAATTTTTATAGACCTTAAAAGATTTTATTCTTATTTGATGACCTAAATGTATGTGAGAGACTCAGTTTACAAATGGACAGTACCCAAGCCATCCATATAAATAGTACTGTGGCGCACAACCTGCAGCAACTTGCCTAGGAAACCAACCTTTCATCTACAGTTAACGACCCAGGAGGCCAGCCTGCTACATGTCATACTTGCAGGAAACCAGATTGCTACCTCTAGTAACAAATCAATTCCCTAACTTTTGTCCTGCTACCAACTTAAGACCACCCAGAGAAAGCCAATTATGCACCCCTGACCAATCACATAGGATCCCCCCTTCTAGTTAGGCTACCTACATGCTCCTCATTCTAACAGCCTCAGTCAGGGCATACCTGCAGCCTTTCCTTTTTTTTTTTTTTTTTTTTTCCCTCCCACTATTATAGCTTTCCCCCTCCTCTGCTGGCCTTTGAGTCTCTACCAACACACAAGTAATAATACTGACTCTCTTGCTGTATTAAGCTCTGAATAAATAGCCTCTGCCTTTCTCATTCAGTTGGTCTTTGTTTATGATGCTTATGCTTTTTTTTTTCTGTTTTGAAACATAATAAATAACTTTAAAATTATTTTAGGTTCCCCCCCCATACCTTTAATGAAGAATTATGTGGAATCCTGGCCATGATTTATCGGGCAATTCCTTTATTTTTAGACTACAGACTATTTCAAATCTGGTTGGATTCTGATTTAACCTGATAGCTCTTTCCAGTTTCCTTTTCATTGCTCCTGATTACTTAGTCACTAATTGCAGTTTTAATTACACTCTCATCTTTTCTGAAGATCAGGATATTTTTAAGAGAAGATAAAAACAAAAGTAGTTAATTACCTTCTCACAAAGGATCTCAAAATATGTTTCATCTTATGAATCAGCAGTCCCCAGTGTTTCCTTCTTCATGGCCCGTTTGAAAAGTTGCTTGATAGATGAGAAAACTGTAGTGCAGAGTGCTTGAATATGTACGCTGTTGGGGCTGCTCAATGGAAATTACAGGGTAAAGTGCTGTGACATGCATTCTGCAAGCAGCAGCAGAATGTCATTCTGTCTTAATTGTTCCCCTTGGTGGATGGCTTCCTTGGGTTGCTATTTTGGAATCACCCTTGTCTTGGGGGTTATGATCATGAGATCTCTTCTCCATTAGTCTGCTGACTCATATATCATATGTTGGATCAAATGAAATGCTCTAAATGCTAACGAGGTTGAGGGCTCCAGGCTGTTTGTATTTAATTACAAATATTATGTGATTTTTTTTTTTTCTTTCTGAGAACGTATTCAAGGGAAGGTGAATCTTCTCTGACCTAGAGTTGGGTGGCAGAGTAATGCCTATCATGGTGCTTAGGTTATACTTTGATAGGCTTTGTCCTTGAGAATATGATATGGGCTGTGGTCAGCAGACTTCACTAAATTAATTTTTAAAAATTCATTAAAAAATAAAGCAGATATTTCAAATCAAGAAGAATTTTCAAGCTTTGACTGTGTCCTTTGCTATGTCAGACCATGAAGGGATTGAAAAGTGTTTATCCTCACTCTTTTGAAGAGGAAAGGTACATGTAAATGCAACAAAGAAAGAGGACTCTGTATTTTGTCTTTATGCACCCTCCCCCCTTTTAACTGTTGAGAACATTTGTAAGTGCCCTCCAGAACCAAGCATCTCCCTCTCTTAAGGTTTTCACAACTTTCTGCAGTTGAGTTACTCACTGCTCTAACCACAGTGCTCCCTCTGGACAAGGATCCAAGCTCTAGACATTTCTATCCTTCTTCTAAAGCAAAACGAATCATTTCCAGGGGCGCCTGGGTGGCTCAGTTGATTTCAGCTGATTTCAGCTCAGGTTATGATCTCAGGGTTTTGGGATCGATTCCCATGTCGGGCTCCCTGCTCAGTCTGCTTGAGATTCTCTCTCTCCCTCTCCCTCTGCCCCTCCTCCCCACTGCCCCCCCCCACACACATATGCACTCTCACTCTCAAACAACAACAAACTTAAGTGGTTTCCATTCTGATGGGGCATACCCTTGTGACTGTGATTCTAAACCAATTTATACTGGGGCATTTAGGGATCATCTGAGTTTTACCCATTTTACATTAATTTGTATTTCAGCAGTAGTCTCTTCAGAAAGGCCTTGGTCTCTCATGGTGGGGAATTACATACCTTTGGGAGGCCAGAAATGGAGATGTAAAAGGCTGCTGACATCCCCTAATATGACATGTTGATGGGCTGTCTAGCTTACCTGTGTTAAGTCCAACCTTGAGAATGACCTTACAGAGAACCAAATATGGTCCCAGAAAGTCTGAGGGCTTCTTCCTTCAACAAGTAGATTGCTGTGAAACCCATAAAATTGCCAGAGTTATGGTTTGGTATGCTCTTATTTTCTTTGAGATATTATTTCCATTCACTCCATCTCCAGGCACTTCTTCAGAAGATGGTAATTCCTTCTAGGAAAGGACTCCCTGACCCTCCTTATCAGGTGTTAAGGTCTTGTTTGTTCTCTGTTCCAAACACATTTAGGTAAATACTTGCTCACCCATCCCTAGCAGAGTTTATAACAGAAATCCTGAAGTCTTGGTTGTAGAATCAGGACACAACCTCAGTGTTACTGTTTATAGGCGCCCTTGGTGAGTCTCTAGTGTGTACTGTGCTTGTCCAGGAGACCAAGAGTAGCTTCCAGATCCCTCTTGCTCTGTTCTTGCTCTATTTTGTTCTTGGCCTTTTCTATTCTGCACCACATCTGTGGGACACAGACCTTTCTGTCAAGGTAGGTTTGCTGCCACCTACCTTCCCATTACAAGGGGCTCTGAGTCATATAGAATTGAGATCTAACCACACTCTGCATGCTCACTGTGTGACTTTGGCTAGTAGATTTCTTAACCTTTCTCAGCATTGTTTTGATGTTGTTCATCTTTAAAATGGGACTGTAACATCTACCTTATAGGGTCTTTGCAAAGATTTAAGCATTATGTGTATAAAATGCGTAGTTTGTTATATAAGTTCAAAGTTTAGTAAATGGTAATTCTCCTGGCTTTGATTTTTACGTTGGTGTGGTCTCTCTGATTCTGAAGGCACTTGAAGTCAACAAAACATCTTTTGTTTTTTTTTTAAGATTAAAAGTTCTCAAGGTTAAAATACATTAACAAATTCTAAAACTAGATAAGGAATTTTTTTTTTTTTTGGTCATTACTGAATGACTTAGGATACTTCATATGCTATGACTGAATTTGTAGATTATATCCAAAGGGTACCTGTTCGTAAAAAAATGAATACATGTTTGATTTTGAGGGGTAAAGAATGAATCACGTGATCTGAAGTCCTTCCTTCATCAACTGTGAATCAGCTAGAGTCAGGAGTGGGTAAATCATAACTGGAGAAGAAGGAGTTATTGGCCTCAAAGTTCTGAAATTGATGGAGTTAGTCTTTGGTATACTGGCCTCTCCTTTCTGCCATGTCCAGTGACCTCATTGTCTCTCCTCTTCTTAAAAACTTATTAGAAACTAATAATAGTCAGTATTTAAATACCAGACGTTATATGTCATTAGTTTTCTGCCCTTCCACCCCTTCGCATTTTCAGTTTTATGTATAGGGATAGAAAAGATTGGTGCCTGATTAAAAGGATTTGAGCCTTTTTCATGCAGGGCAAGAAAATGTTTAGAGTAAAAGGGAAACCCTTTCTTAGTCCCCTAAAATTAGTCTTTAGTAATGTTCAGGTTTTGTTTTTCTTTTTTATAGACAACAGTTTTTGAACCTGTTCAATTTAAAAGATAAGCAGATTTGAACACAAGCATGGATGCTTTAAGAGTTATGCATGCCTCTAAAAAGACTAAGAATGAATTCTAGGGCAGGTGGCAAACACGTAATGTTACATGCAGCAAGTCCAGATATAGAACAGCACAGCTGTGTTATGTAGCTTCAATAACTTTGAAATTAGAATAAAATTATTAAATATGAAATATGAAAAAACAATATAACAAATGTGAATATCCTTTCAAAGCATGTTACACCTATGGGACTGAAGCAATGGAATTCTCATGAATCAGAAACCATCATGTCTACAAGCAGTGTGGATTTTTGAGAACATCAGGAACAGTTCTTTCTTTTCATTTGAAAGTAAGTGAAAAGAGAGCAAGCTTGCATTTTGCTGCAGTAAATACTATTTATTTAAGTAATTTGGGCAGTAAAATTACACAGTCACAATAATTTCTTTAATGACCCATTTGGGTTTTTTTTTGACACAAATTGTTTCCAATAAAAAGGAATTTATTAAATAGAACTCAGTATTTTTAGATGAGCCCATTTAGATGAGTTTGTTTACATTTTGGGGATAAATCACAAAAAGAAAATAATAAGAAATGGCGTTGATTATTGTCAAGGGTAAAATTGGGACTACTGAAAGGATGAACACTGCAGTGTGATTAAATTAGATTTTCTTGTTGATTTTGATTCTAAGGGCTTACTGTTTAAGTTCAGTCTTTTGCCTTGATTGGAATTGTGCTTATATGGATATATCTGGTGAATGTGCTTCTAGATATGCATGCAGGTCTTACGAATTTCACTTATATTTGAAAAATGCAGAAGTACTTCCATTTATGTTTCTTTGTGTGTGTCTGTAGCAATAGGCAAACATTTTAAAATAATTAGCTTATGGGGGGTGCCTGGGTGGCTCAGTTGTTAAGTGTCTGCCTTTGGCTCAGGTCATGATCCCAGCGTCCTGGGATTGAGCCCCTCATCAGGCTCCTTGCTCAGCGGGAAGCCTGTTCTCCCTCTTCCACTCCCCCTGCTTGTGTTCCCTTTCTCGCTGTCTCTCTCTCTGTCAAATAAATAAATAAAATCTTTAAAAAAAACAAATAATTAGCTTATGGAATAGAAATGTAAGAATATAGTACTTGCTTTAGCAGCATGTATACTAAAATCCCTGCACAAGGATGACACGCAAATTCATGAAGCATTCCATATTAAAAAAAAAAAATGTAAGAATATAAATATTCATATTAAACTTCTAGGTTTTTTCCTAGACATTTAGCCACTAGCCCTATATATATTCAATATATCAAAGAGGTGCAAAATAGTGGGAATCTTTTGCATTTGAGACAGCCAGTAAGACTTCTTATGAACTCTGGAGGTTTTAAAGACTCTAGTCTGTAATTATACTGACCTCTCCACAAGCAACTGTTTATACAAAGAGAGGGTTAATTGTTCACTTATTCAATATGTATTGAGCACACTCTGAGCCCCAGTCCCTGACCATAGGGAATGTAGGGTTTAGGGAAAGTGACAAGAAGACAGGCTGGACCCTTAAAAGCTCACTCAAGGATGCCATGTGGAAAATGGATTATTGGGTCTAGAAGTTGAAATGAAGGATAAAGTGCTTTGAGGCTGTGTAATTTTTTTTTTTAAAGATTTTATTTATTTATTTGAGAGAGAGAATGAGAGAGAGCAAGCACATGAGAGGGGGGAGGGTCAGAGGGAGAAGCAGACTCCTCGCCAAGCAGGGAGCCCGATGTGGGACTCGATCCCAGGACCCCGGGATCATGACCTGAGCCAAAGGCAGACGCTTAACCATCTGAGCCACCCAGGCGCCCCGGCATTGGGATTTTTTAATAGGATTTATTATTATGCTCACTAGTACAGAAGTAGAGTGCCACCATCACAAGCACCTAAAGCACGTGGCAAAGGATAGTGGTCAGGAAACAAACGGTGAGGAGCCTGACCTTGGAGATGGGAGAGAGGCCTGGTTGTGTATTGAGTGGCAGAAAGTTTGGAAAAACTGTTTCCTGTAATAACTTGGGAAGCAGACTATATGTACCCCCAAGTGAACTAGCAGCACTGGGTAGAATTTGTCATATACAACCTCAGGTGGGGGTCATTGGTGTTAGCAATTGCCTTGGGCAAGTGGCACCACACAGACAGGACCTCAGGAAACAATTGGATTTCAAGAAGCTTGGCTAAAGGTGAGGAACAAGGTAATATTGTCACTAGATTTGTGTGTGGGGGGTGGTGAAAGGAAATTTTAAAACATGAGAGGGTAAGAAGGAATGTGTGAATGATCCACAGTGCGTCATTTCCCTTGGGGATTATGGGGAATCCTGTCTTATACCGCATTGCAGCTCTACCTTCACTTCTAATCCTAAAAAAATAATAATAAAATAAAAATTCTATAACTTATGGTATATTCCCATGAGGTTAAATTTTAAACTTCCTCAATGCCGGGGATGTCTTCTATTTCTGCATGTTCCCCAGGGCTAAATGCAGATTTGAATATAAGTGAGTGCAATACGTATCTTATTGATGTTTAACCACTATAGACATTGAGATTGCTTAATTGGGAAATGAGATTCTGAAGAAAATATGTGGTATTAGATTTCAGAAATAGGAATCTAGGATATAAATTAGAAAAGAAAAAATTCCTATTTTGCGGAATTCTGATGAACGTTACCAGGGAATTTTTAGAACATTCTTGTGCAATTATTTTTAATTTTAGTTTTCAGGCCACGAACAATCTCCTCAGTTATAAATATGCGCTATACAGAATATAAAGCTGCATAGTTATATTATGTCACAAAGGACTTAGATATTTCTATAATTGTGTTTTTACATTACCTTCTTATTTTTGCTTTATCTATTAACAATATTCATACCAATAAACTACTAAGAGCATTTTCACTTATATTATTGTCTAACTTTCACATTAGTTATCTAATTTTGACACAGCCTAAGAAGATAGGCTAAGAAGATAAATTTATTTCTACTTAGTGACAGATCTGGGATTACAATTCAGTTTCTCTGCTTTCCAGTGCAAGGGTCTTGCACTATATAAGCTCAGTCGATGCATTTGTGACATTTATGTCGTATTTAGTTCATACAGTCTTGCCAGTTTTTGTGTCTGCCTGCCTTTTCTGATTTCTTTGATACATTTGCAAAGAAGAATAATTAATCTGACCTAAATAGATTTAACACATCCATCCAATATTTATTTGGTAGATGGCTTATAGATGGTGAGGATTTGAGGGCCACCTCTACTTGAGAAGCCCATTCAAGCTGCCTGAAACCTTTTTCACTGTACAGGGCTGACATTTAAGGTCTTGATTCTGTGTCCAATCTCAGTGTTCTCTGGGAACCACACTGCAGTGGCTGAAGCTTAAGAGCACCACTGCTCTTAGCAATAATGTTCCATCAGCAGGTGGGGACTGGTCGGGTAGGGGTATTCTCTGGGCCTCAAATCACTCAGTGTTATTTGTTGTATGTAACTGCCTATATGCGAAGTTGACTGGCCCCAGAAGAAGAGTGTTCTAGGCAAAACTACTGGATTGGTTATCAGGGAAACAATTTCAAACTGGAGCAAATTTTAATTTTCAACAGAGATTGTATCCGGAATTATATTTAGTTATAGAAAAAAAGGGCATGTTAGCAGCCGAAGTTATAATATGATAACTCTGTTATTATTTTAGTAATGGTCAACCTGCATTTTAATTGTCTCCTCTGTTGTCAAATTGCAGATAATGACCTGTCCCTTTCATGAAGATAGAATGAAATATGCCTTTGGGAACAAAAAGAAAGGAACATGGTCTAATGAATTCAAATGAGTGGTGCTGAGCTGTTGAGTTCACACCCAATTCTGTGCTCTAAATGACATTCTTAGTGGTCAGATCTTTTCAAACAGTATTTTTAAGCTATGAAAAAAAGATAATTAGTTGTCAGTTGGAGATATTTCCAAGTTTTTCATCCAATTTTTTTTCTCATGCCAATTTTGGACTAGGTCTTGCACCCAATTTTAAAATACCTTGAAACAGCGCTTACATTGGCATTAATCTTGCCCAGAGAATAATAAGTCTCAGGAAAGGAGTGTCCCTTGGGAATATAGCACATGCTTTCAATGAAAAAGATCTGGACTGATCATTGGGTATGCATTTTACAGTTAGATCCACCAGCAGATAGCTATGTATTTTCTTGGGACAAATCATTTAACTTCTCCCTGTCCATTTTCTCACCTATAAAATGGGAAAATAATGCCTGTGCCTTTTGCAGGAATTTTAGGTTGTCAAATGTACATTTTCAGTAGAATAAGTATTTGGAAAATATAATCTCCTTTAACAAGCTCAAGGTTGATAATTATGTTCTGTGTCCTAGAATTCACTAGCCATCATGGACCTGGGGTACTTTGAAATGTGGTATACTTTTTTTATTTCTTTTTTTTTTTTTTTTTTTTTTAGTTTCTATTTTCAAAGTTGGCTCACAGCTTGGATATATTTGAGTAAAGCAGCTTTTCCTTATGGCCCCAATCATATGGCTCTTGAGCATATAGGGAAGAGTGTGAAAGAAGAGGGTGGGAAAGCATAACATTAAATATTCAAACTCCCTAGAGTTTTCTTGGCTTGAAGTGTTGTCTGTAAAAAGAAAAAAAGGTGGGGTGCGGTGAGGGGAGAAGAAAAAAGAAAGGAAAAAGACCAGAGTCTTTTATCCTATTAAGACCTTTTCTGTGGTCAGATTTACCTCCCTCACTTTTTGTTTTTTTTATTTTCATTAAGTGCCACTAAGAAATTAGATTAGATTAAAGGTCATTAATCTCTCCTGAGCTCTGATTGAGTTTGTATACAGAGTCTAAAGCAGATATCTGCCTTTAAAGAGAAGCCCACCCCCCCTTTCTGTTATTGCATGCCCTGTTTAAAATTCTGCTTTTCATTTATGTCACCTGTGTATGGCTCATCGAAAGGATTATTGAAGGAATGCACCTTGTTTGGGAGTAGGTAGCTCAGGGAAGCAAGCCTAGCAAGTAGCATTCAGTTTCTTAGATAATGGTGCCATCTTCCTGGCACTTATGGAGACAATGAAATATTCATGAGTTTCTTAAAGGCTTTTGGAAAGAATGTGTGCTGGAATGGAACATTAATGAGCCAGTCTCTTCTGGTTTCATGCCAGGCAGGGGCTGTTAAATAATTAAGGTGTGACAAGCCAGAGTTTACACAGGAGGAGGTGGAAAGAAGCAGTCCTTCAGCATTGGAAATGTTCCCCTGCCATATTGAAATGAAGACCCATCTGGTCCAAGTTCTCTTATGTTCCTTGGAGTACTCTCTTTAACAACCTCACGGTACCCAATGCTTTGAATTGTTTTGCTAAAAACCTGCCGAAGGAACACTGAACTACTTCAAACATGTTTGGAAATCATTCAATTAGCCTTTATTATGATCAGCACTTTAGGCATTGGGGGAAAAAAGGACAATTGTACCTCAAGGTTCCTGCCTTCTAATACCCCTGAACTAATTGGAAAGCTATGGAAAAAACTACTCTGTGATTAGTTGTTAAATTGTGTAGAGCTTAAAATGATAAAGGGAGAGATACAGTGAGGACTCTTGAGTCAAGAGGTTTTCATAGGTGATGGGGGGACTTATCTTGGGCCTTGAAGAAGATACTAGACTTGTATGAGCAGAGGAGAAAATGAGTGTTCATCTTAAGAGGAGTAAAAAATGAACAAAAGTGTAGAGAAAGGAATGCACAAAACTTGAAGAAAATGAAAATATTCTGTGATGCCATATCATCAATAGACATGTGAAAAATAGCATTCCTATTTCTCACACAAAAAAATATATAAATAAAATGAGCCTATGTCCTATTTGGGCAAATGTTGGCTCACCATGACACCCAGACTCTGTGAAAGGGAAGGTGGCCTCCCAGGAGAGACTGACTCAGTCTTCCAGCAAAGTAGACAAATTGAACTCTGAGGAGTTTTTATGTGTGCGGATCTTTCATATCAGATCATGAAAGCAGACATTTTCACAGCTTTGCATTAAATATGCAAAATCTCATGGTTCTTTCATAAGAGAAAATATTCATGCTGCTTCCCTTGGTCACCCATACATTATCCTCAGAGTTGTCAGTCTGCAGCTTTCTCTGCAAGGCTGTGCTTTGGAGATATTTAATGGCTGCTTTTCCCTGTTTATTTTTCTGCCATCGCTTGAGCAACTAAGCACTCTGCACAGAACACAAGGTTTTAAAAACGCATGTTTATCTCCATCTCTCTGGCTTACAAACTAGATTAGAGAAATATGTAAATAAAAAAATTTAATAAAAGTCACCCATAGTCTTACAAAGAAATCACAGCTAATGTTTTGGTGAAGTTCTTTTTCACTTTTTTTTTTTTTTAACCCTATATAGCATATGGAGGTCAGCTATTTATTTATTTACGTGTATGTGTATGTATTTAGTATAGTTGTAATCTTACCAAATATATAGTTTGTATCTTAATTTTTCCCTTGTGTTATGTTAGAAAAGATTTCCTAAAAAATGTTTAAAAAGTATGCCATTTTCAAACTATACTTAATCTCCACATAACACACCATAATTTATTAAAATATTCTTTATTCTTGAATATTTGCGTGTTCATAATATTTCGTTATTGTAATTAACACTTTGATAAACACCACTTAACATCAATTTTCCCTTATTCTCTCAGGGTAAATTCCCAGATGTAAGCTATCTGGATCAAAATATATCAACACTTTTAGTGATGTGGGCTCATATTGCCAAACTGTTCCCCTAAAAATACCAACTTACCATCCATTAAATGAAAGAGAAGGCCCATCTACTTCATAAAAGATTCATCATCAACTTGAATATGATTTTATAGAAAGATCTCAATTTTGTAGGTGAAAATAATAGCGGTGGTTTTATTGCATTGTTTATAAAGTTGAACATTTTATTTCATGGGTATTTGTGTGGGGAATGTGTGGTGTGCGTGAGAGAGAGTTGTTTCATCATGACTTTTACTCCCTTGTCTATTTATTGTAAGTAGGCTTTCATCGCTATTAACAACAATTGTTATTTTTATGGTCCTCATAAAACTTCTAACAATGATAAATGTGGTTTGGAAATCAATGAATTATAACGAGGACTTCTTTATACCAAAATTCATTTATCATAGGAATAAAATTGGAATCTTAGGACCTTTTTAAAACACATTTTGAAATAGGTTTAAGTCACTAGGGATGAGCTTTAGAGGCTGATCACTTTCTTCTAAGAACTGGTTTGATTTTCCAACCCCAAATCTATCTGTTGCTCTTCATCACTTTATAATACAGAACCTTCCATGTGGTAGGAGCTACTGAAATTCAGACATAAACTTCCAGAAGAAAATGCTTGTTTTTTGTTTATTTTATGGGTTGTTTTTTTTTTTTTAAGTGACAGCAGATGATACATTTCATTATATTAGGGAGGAAGAATTGTTCTTTAAATGCATGGACATATTTAATAAACAATATTATCTTGGGAGTCTTTAACTTGCTCATTCATTTCCCTTCTTCCGACAGGCCAGGAGTAAGAGCATCATTCCCCAGACATATAATCTCACTCTTCCATTACCTTCTTCCTTTTCCCCCATTGTCTTTCATGAGTTACAGGGTTTTTTCTTTCTTTCTTCTTCTTTTTTTTTTTTTTTTTGCTAATCCTTAAGTGTAATAATCTTACTTCCATCTGTTTTTCCTGTATCATTCATAGCTTAATAAAAACTGTTCTTTCTTCAAGCAAGAGAGAGGAGGGTTCTGTCCTTAAAATACCATGTATATTTTTATTTTAATAGCATATAATATGTACAGTTGTGAAACAGGAATCTTATTCCAGAATGACCTGAAATCATTCATTGTAATGCAGCAAAAGGTACATACATAAAATAAATAATATATAATAATATATATAAAATACAGAAAATGATACATATGAAATATATTTTATAAATATATGTAATATGTTTATTAAATGATTTCATATTAAAAGAGCTTATGCTTAGCCTCATGGATACAATCCCTGATGGATACAACCTAACAGCATTGTTGCGATCTAAATACCTCATTCTAAGAGTTAAAAAAAGTTGTCACTTGTCAGTGAAATAAGGTCTCTGGGAGCAAGTACAAATGGTTGGTGTACAAATCTAAATGAGATCCCTCTGCCCTGGGGTAACACAAATCAGCCTTGGTTTTAGCCAGAATGGAGAGTGTGATAATTCGGGAGGTATGAATAGAAAGATCCCACAACTTAATCACTTCTTAAAAATGTACACCATCATTGGAAATATCGGGGCAAATACACAGGTGAAGATGTAATCATATCCATAAAGAAATACTTAAGTACACATAAGAAAAAAAAGATACCCTCATGATCCATGTACTCTGGAGGAGAACTCACCTACAGGTGGATCAATCCAGGAATCCATGTGATAGTTACTTTGCTCACAGGTTACTCAAGTAACTCCTTGGAAGCCAGTTTTCCCCATAAGTTGGGTCCAAGGCCAAATTCTGTGGAGGCTTTTGAGGAGGTGCCTGTGTCTGATGTAAGCAGTGGGAGAGCCGGCCCTACAGTTGTTGCCCACAGTTCCTGGTCATTGGCAGTCAGCACAGCTGTTGGGGTTTCCCTAAGTGTAAAATGAGGCTGCTCTCAGCCCTCAGATTGATTTTCTCCATCTCCCTGCCCCTACTCCATTCTTGATTGCCCCTTCCTCTTTTCTGTGCTCAGGGTCCCCCTTGTTTGACTGTACTTGCTCACCCTAATCTCACTCAATCTAGTCAACTTGACCAGTCCTCTGGCTATTTCCTATTCCTGGAAATCTGGCTGCTCACCTCCAGCATCACATCTACTGGCCAAATGTCTCAGCTTTCCCCTTGGAATGTCTCCGGAGGCTAATTATCTCCATAGACCCCACTCTCATCTAAGCTACCACTGTCTCTCTCCTGGTTTGTTTCAGAGAACCTCTGAAATGGTCGCTCTGTCTCCTCCCTGCTCGTGGGACAATCTGAAAGCTCCCTACCTTCCTGACCTCACTGCCTGTCACCCCCACTCTTCTACTCCAGTCGCAGTGGCCTCCTCAGTATTCCACACACTTGCCAACAAACTCCTGTATTAGGGTCTTTGTAGTCTGTGTTTTCTCTGCCTGGAAGGTTTTCCCTAGAAAGACCAAATGAGCAGGGGCAGCTGGCTGGCTCAGTTGAAACCTCACGACCATTTCTTCATATTCCTTCGTATTCATATTAGCAGGGATTCCATCTCTGGCCTTCTTGTATAAAACAATAACCTATCTGTATTTCCCTTCCTTGCATCATCTTTTATCATAATATATCTCATCTTTTTTAAAGATTTATTTGAGAGAGAGAAAGAGAGCGTGAGCGGGGTAAGGGGCAGAAGGAGAAAGAATATTCAGACAGACTCCCACTGAGCGTGGGGCCCCATGTAGGGCTCTATCATGAACCAGGAGACCAGGACCTGAGCAGAAACCAGGAGTTGGATGCTTAACCAACTGAGCCACCCACGCACCCCAATATATCTTGTCTTTGAACAGAGCGTATATATGTGTTGTTTGTCTATTCTTCTAGAATGCAGTCTCCACGAGGGCGAAGATTTTTGTCTTTTTAACATTTCTACTATTTAATCTCCCAGTGCTTAAAACAGTGCCTGGCACAGGATAGCCCCATAATAACTAAGTGGTGAATGAAGGAAGGTTTGAATGAATAAATGAATGTACAGTCTTATTACCTCTTTCTTACTTCATTGTATTGGAAATAATACCTCGGGCCCCTCAAACATTTAAAGACTGAGGAAATTTCAGTCTTACTCTCAGTATAGTTTTCCAGAAAGAAAAATAAATATACAAGGCAGTTTGCTATGTCCAAAGTCACCAGACACCTAATAGATGAAAGGAGTATTTCTGGGATGGTATATGTATTTACTCATACCCCATCTCATCCTGCTCATTGAGGCAACTTAGGATGAGAATGAAGTTAGTAGTGAAGGAAATGAGACAAATGGAAACCAAGATCAGGAAAGGATGAAGTTAGTTCATATAACTGCAAGCAGGTATTATTCATCCAGCTTTAATTGTCCCAGTTTAAAAGGAAAGAGGGAATATCCATCAGCTCAAGATTTGTGGTATCTATGAAGACAAACAGTAGCAGGCCTGTGATTTGCTAGCTTTCCATACTTGTCCTTATTAAAGCCTTTTACATTATAAATTCTTGCATCGTTTCCTGTTTTCCCGGACAACTGGTATGCTCTGTGATGCCTACTAAGCTAACTATTTTATCGCCATTGCCAGATACGCAGTTTAGTTTTAATAAATTTTGAGAACAAAGGAATAAATGAGTGAATGAATGAAGGTTGAATTAAGAGGATAAAGACATTTTAAGGGGCGGCTGGTGGCTCAGTCGGTATATCGTTTGCCTTCAGCTCAGCCCATGATCCCAGGGTTCTGGGATCGGGTCCTGCATCGGGCTCCTTGCTCGATGGGGAACCTGCTTCTCCCTCTCCTCCCTGCTCATGCTCTCTCTCACTATCTCTGTCTCTCTCTAATATAAATAATACATTTTAAAAAATTAAAAAATAAAATAAAAAGGCATTTTAGGGCCTGTGCTGAGACGAGATGCTTCATGAAGCTGGATCAAGTGACTCAGGACAGGTCAGCTCCAGGTTTGGGTGAATGGTGGGCATATTGAGAAGTTGCAAAGATAGAAATACATTGAATAAACCTCAAATAATTAAATGGCTTTCTGCTCTGTAATGCAAGTCTGGCCAGTTCAAGGGAAGCTCTGGATTTAAAAGTCGGTATTTTGATGTGGCAGATCTTAATGAAGGAGTTAAAGTTAATGAGCATTGTTCTGATTTTTGGAATTCTTGGGCACACTAACGTGTTTCAGTCACTGAGCGCTCTCTACCCCTAGGAACAGTGGCCTTGGGCTTAGGATGGGTGTCTGACTTTTTTCCTCTGCCTAGCTTGAATTTTGATCACCTTCACTTATTATTAATTTACTGAGAAGCTACCTTTCGCAAGCATTTTCTGGATATTTGAGATAAAGTGAAAGATCCATACCCTGCCCTCACGTAGCTCAAGTTCACAGAGCAGTGCACAAATAAAGTTGGATATTTGAAACCTTCCTGTAGCCCTATGGCATAATTGCTTGGGAAACTCAGCGTCCATCTAGCCAGATGCCAGTCTACAAAGCTGACTGTTAAGTTTCGACTTCAAGCTGCTCGCTCAAACCAGAGCCTCTCTTGCCTCAGGGCTGTCCTGTCACGTCAGACTCCCCAGGACTGACCCTGAGAACCAGCCCCTGGTCAGGTGTCTTATCATTCGGAGGATCCTTTTGGCATTCCAAGCGCTGTCCTACTCTAGATCATTCCCCTGCCTCCCTGACCTCTCTCTGTGGCTGCAGTAGACAGTCTGATTTTTTGTACTTGAAGAACAGGATGAATTCAGCAGAATTGAGCCCTGATACCCCTCAAGAATATAACCCTGCAAAATTATTTCAGCTCTCTAATCCACAGTCTGTAAATAGGAGTCATACGCCTTTTTCTGAAGGTTTCTGTGACAAAGAAGATGAGATATTATTTTATCACAATGCCTGTCACAGGGGCTCCTGTTTTCTTTCTCAGCTCCTGTGAACAGAAGTATGGCCAGTAAACAATGCCTGGAGGAAGGAAGTAAAAGCCTAGGAAAATTGAAAGAGTCCATTGAATTCTTAAATTGAAATGATTCCTCTGGAGAGTACACTTAAGTAAGTTATTGAAAGCAGTAATTTATTAGTAATATTTGGGACACAGTGACCTTGGGAAATGTAGTGTAGTTTTCATAATCACTCTGGCTTATTGTATTCATTTTACACTTCAAGATACAGTGACTTATATGTTACCCAGAAAAAAATTTACAATAACTAAGAATCACCATGACTATTAATTGTTTTTAATTCAAGTCTATCAAGCTGCTGTAGCACCATGTAAAATATTTAGCAATTAAACAAAATTACACAAAAAAGCTTTTCCAGAAAAAAAAGATAATTTTCTAATTTTTCTTTGAATAATGTCAGCCTGTGTGTGTGTGTGTGTGTGTATGTATGTGTTTGAATAGCACTGAAGTTTGGGGTGTCATTGTACTCTTTAACTGTTGATTTGCATTTGAAGTCCTCCGATGAGTGTAGTCTAAAGTGCCAATTTAGTTATATTTTTATTCAGTCAATCCCCCACACTTGCTCACACTTGCTGTTCCTGAGGCTATGAGCCTTTATTAAGGTTATAAAATGCTTCGACCTTCATAAAAGGCACAGTGACTTCCCTTGAGGTCCAAAGCATTAATGATGAGGTGAAATGCAAAATCATTATCTGAGGGCAGCATCTCTCCTACCACAGAAGCTATTCAAATCATCCGATTGAAAGGCAAACCTACCCAAAAGCTAATAAAGAATTCTCCCTGGCAGTTGAAATATTGGACAAATTGCTTTTCAACCTATGATGGGATGTTAACTGGGTGACAGCCAAATGATGCTGCTGGTTCAGTATATTCCGCCTCTGTAGGCTGGGTAATTGATGGTCTTTGGGTCCAGAAGTCAGAAGTTGTTGGTGAGTTTGCACTGAGAAACTTCAGTGTGGAAATGGGCCAGTGGTGAGTGTTTATTACTTGCCATTGTTTTAGCACCAAGGGCTCTAAGAGGAGAGCCATGCTTCATTCAGGGTTAGTGTCACATTTGCATTCAAGTGTTCATGAAAACTTGTAAGTGCATCGGTGAAAAATTGAATGCTGACAACATGAGAAAATGTCACTTATATGAAAACCAGTAAAGACAGGGTCTTCCCTTCTTCCCTTCTGAAACAGCTGTGTGCACCTTGTATGTAATACCCATAGGTGATGCTCGTGACAAGTAAGTGTCTCTAGTAAAACCAGTCTGTTCATTTCATCCTAGACTTGAAGGTTATGTTAAAAATAGCCTTGAGTGTTTGAGACTAGAAGGTCCATGTTGACCAGTATTTACTCTACCTTTGTATATTGAAACTTACTCATTTTTTGCATGATGAAAAGAAAGAGTTCTCCATAAATACATTAAAATCCAAATTCTGTATAGTCCTATATTTATTATGAAGTGGGTGTTCTTGGGCTTCTATTATGTAACATATAATTCGGTATATGATACCAGAGACAAAGAGTGTTCTGGTTAAAAGGGATCTAAAAAATCATCTAGTTCATGGGTTCCCATCTAGTTCCTGAGTCCACAGAGGATCACCAGTCTACAATGGTAGAAATGTAGGTTGATAATCATGTTCAGTATTTCATAAAAGTTGCTGGAAATCATACATTTACTAGTTGTTGTAGGGTTCAACTTTATTTGCTTTTGACTGGCTTGATACCAACTCAGGGCATAAGTAATACTATTATGTATGTTCTCACTGCTACTCAGAAGCTTTGGTTAGCAGTAAAGTAATTTGTGAGAAGTACATAAAATCTGGGTTTTCTGTTCAGGCTAGCCAACTAAACTTAACCTTAATCACTATGTAGTTCTTGACACTGTTGAAGCATTTTCTCATATAAATTAGGCACGAAAGCATAAGAAACAGTACTGGCATTTGTTTTGATAGCATATACACTAAAATTGGAATGATACAAAGAATGGTGTGTCCTCTGAGCAAGGATGACATGCAAATTCATGAAGCATTCCATAACTTTAAAAGGAAAGGCTATTCTAACACACAATTTTTGTACTGGAATTTGCTAACCTGTAATACGGAATTTTCCTTTTGGCCAATAATCAGTATTCCTCTCTAAGTCACTTGGGCATTGCTCGTTTCTAAGAAATTGAAACTCTAATCATTGTGACAGCTACATTGAAAAAATAATTGTACAGAAATTAACTTATCTTCATTTGGTTTTAATTTTTAAATGTTTGTGAAAGGAGAGGGGATGGGGAAGAGGAGTGGATGGTTGCTTTTGTAAGTATAAAATAAATGAACATGTATTGGATACCAAAACACAAGCAAAGACTAGCATGGGAATGAGAATCAGGAGATCTGGTTTCTGGCAATGACTCGGTCAACATCTATGGCAGTTTTAAAACATTGCTTTATTTATCTTAGTTTTTAATTTCTAGTCATACCAAATAATCTCTAAGCCTCTTCCAGTGATGCACTTCAGTGATGAAGCAACATTATTTTGTTGTTGAATGTACTTCATATTCTCAAGAAAGATATTTAGGAGATTTTGATCCTGGAGTTATTTATACTGGGACTTTAGGCATATTGAATGTAGGAGGTCTGCTTCCCAAAGACTCAGCAATCTAGTTTCCTCACTTTTTAAGGGCATGAGTAAGAGACTTCTAATAAGGAGGATTTTAAAGTAAATTTACCTTAAGCCTACTTAGACTATGGTACCCTATGAAGATTCAAGAAGTGAATTAAGTAAAGGCTGAGAAACATTTGGGTAATGCCTTCTAGTTACACCCAGCAGGGAGTGTTTGGACTCTGGGTTTCTTGGAGAAAAGAGAAGTCATGAGAGTAGCTTAAAGAACTAGTGGTGCTTAAACCCATCTCGCTCAATATTTCCTGCAATATAATAGAGAAAAACAGAGATCAGCAGAACTACATGTGAAACAACACACTCAACATTCTTGGAGAAAAAGTGTGGCTTAACTTAAAAATAACTGTAACCAAAGTGAAGAAGAAGGAAAAAGAGAGAAAAATAAAACCAAGTCCCAGAAAACGATCTCTTATGTTCCCACAATGCCACCAGATTTTGATGTCAAGCAAGAAGTGTAAAAAAAAAAAAAAAAAGTACAAGGAAGAAACAAGAACAGAGCCAATGACCAGAGTAAAGTTAAGCCAAAAACATTGCCAGGAAGAATCCATCTACTCTGAGTGAGCAAAACGGGTAAAGGGGGTTGAAAGGTACAAGCTTCCAGTTATAGAATGAGTGAGTCATGGGGATGTAACGTACAGCATGGTGAGTATAGTCAGTGATGCTGTATTGCATATTTGAAAGTTGCTAAGAGAAGAAATCTTACAGGCTCTCATCACAAGGAAAACATTTCTCTGTGCAGTGATGGATGTTAACAGGACTTGTAGTGGTGATTATTTCATAATGTATACAAATATTGACTCATGTTGTACACTTGAAACTAATATAATGTATGTCAGTCACACCTCAGTAATAATAAAAAAAAAATACAAGGGGAGGCAAAAAGGGAGTCACTTTAGAAAAAGAAATTGAATGAATGAATGTATGAACAGATTTTTATGTCCAGCTAAGGTGTTTGTCAAACTTTACGACTTTAAAAAAACTACAAAACAGTTTTTTTTTTTAAACATATAGTGTATTACTAATTTCAGGGGTAGACTTTAGTGATTCATCACTTGCATGTAACACCCAGTACTTATCACATCATGTGCCCTTCTTCATGCCCATCACCCAGTTACCCCCTTCCCCACCCACCTCCCCTCCAGCAACCCTGTTTGTTTCCTACAGTTAAGAGTCTCTGAACAGTTTTAAAGATTTTATTTATTTGACAGAGAGACACAGCGAGAGAGGGAACACAAGCAGGGGTAGTGGGAGAGGGAGAAGCAGGCTTCCCAAGGAGCAGGGAGCCTGATATGGGGCTTGATCCCAGGACCTGGGACCATGACCTGAGCTGAAGGCAGACGCTTAACGACTGAGCCACCCAGGCACCCCTCTAAACAGTTTTAAACTCAAACAACTTAGAACATTCAGTATGTATGAGCTCTCCATGAAGAATTTATTAGATTAGCTTTATTCAATTAATAGATGAATGGGGAAACTTCACCGAACACTGATGATGGGTTTTTTAATACATGTAACTGTGGACCTAAGACACAAACCCAGGTATGGGTGAGGGTGGAAGATGAACACATGGATATTGTATTTTGTGGCAAAGCAGAAATAAAGCAACTAAATATGAGTGGAGACGACAGAGGGGAAGTAGAAGGTAGAATAAGCTCATTGGTTGATGTATAGGGAATAGGTAGGATTTCAAGGGTACTGTTAAAATCTAACAAACCAGAAAATAAAGTTCTACTAGGCTCCGAACTGAATTTTTACTCAAAACTCTTTCTCTAAGAAAATATAGAACAGGGGGCATTATAGAGGATATAAAGCCAAAGGTGACAAGTAGAATGAAAATATAATTCCTGCTAGTTATCATTTTTTAAAGATTGTATTTATTTATTTGAGAGAGAGGAGCAGGAAGCCTGATGCAGGGCTTGATCCCAGGACCCCGAGATCATGACCTGAGCCAAAGTCAGACACTTAACCAACTGAGCTACTCAGGTACCCCCCTAGTTATCATTTTTTTAAAAGATTTTATTTTAGTTATTTGAGAGAGAGAGCGTGAGAGACAGCACAAAAGAAGGTAGAGTCAGAGGGAGAAGCAGACTCCCCGCTGAGCAGGGAGCCGGATGCAGGACTCGGTCCCGGGACTCTGGGATCATGACCTGAGCCGAAGGCAGTCGCTTAACCAACTGAGCCACCCAGGTGCCCACCTAGTTATCATTTTTAATTAAAGAGCAAATAATGCCATTTTGTAAAGAACTAAATGTAGCAAGTATAACCTGATATACATAATTATAAAATTATTGTGACAAAAACTGAGACCAACAGAATCGAGACATTCAAGTTAGAGGACACACATCAGTCATATCAGTAAATATGAATGAAGTTAACTTGTTAAAACAATGTGATTTTCACTTTGGTTTACATAGCTATGCCCAGCCATATGCTGTATACAAGGGGAAAAATTAAAGTGATTCAGAAAAGCAAGCAAACAAAACAGACAAAGGTATACTGGGGCCACAGAAACAGTAAGAAAGAAGGGATGTGAACTTGGTATCAGATAAAAGAGTATTTAAGCCAAAGAGCAATAAAATTGATGAGAGATATGTTTTAGTGCTAAATGCCATGATTCAAAATGATAAGAAACTAAGAATATGAATTAACAAAAGAATTCAGCAACCATATTTATGTGGTAAAAACTCTAGAATATAGAAATGGCATAGGTAGAGAAGTTTTTATAGACTGAATTATGAATTATAATTCATAATTATAGAAATACAATCTCAGATCCAGACAGATCAAGTGGACAAACCAAAAATTAATTAAAGAGCCAGAAGACCTGAACAACTTAATAAAATAGATCTTACCATTATATACCAAATTTTAGGCTTTGATAATAGAAAATACACTTCCTTTCCAGGTGCTTATGGAACATTTACAAAGTTTTCCATACACCAGCTCACAAGGAAAACATCAAGATGTCCTATAATGCAGAAGTACTACAAAATATACACTCCACTTAAAATGCAATAGAACTAGAAATTATTAACAAATCAAAAAATTAAGAGGCCCTTCCACCAAGAATTAAAAAAAAAAGAACTCTTCTATTGGACAACTTTTAGGTGAAGCAGAGACATACAGATTGAAACTACAGAATTCAGTCAAATAATAAAAATACTACATATAAGAAACTCTGGGATATGGTGTAAGCAGTGGTCAAAGAAAAATTCATAATACAAACACTTCCACCAGTAGAAATTAAAAAAAAAAAATGAAAACAAATATTCAGCTCAAGAAACTAGAAAAAGGACAAGCCAAAGAAAGCCCAGGAAAAGAAATAATATAAAAAAGCAGAAGTTCAGGTAGATTAGAGGAAAACAGTAGTTTTGGGTGTGTGCAAGTATATGTGTGTGCACACGTATTTTTGCAAGTTTCCTTGGGATTGGATGTGGGGATGTTTCAGTGATAAACCGTGTATTCTTTTGGATTTCAGGAAATTTTATGAAAAACACAGATAGTATTAGGATATAAAACATTTATATATACTTTTAAATACACTTCTTTATTGTTTGAACTGAAATGGCCACACAGCAGTTCAGACCTACCCTAAACGGCACTTAGAATAAAGGTGATACCACAAGCAAACTGCTGATTCAGCAGGTATATGATATATATATATATATATATATATATATATACACACACACACACACACACAGATTTTTTTTCTGTAATTCATTATTTTACAACTTGAAATTGGGAATGTATGAGATTTTCATTACATAAACTCTGATTGCTTGTACCGAAATGTCAAGAGGGGACTAATCCTTTACAGACCCCAAGCAGGGTTGTTTCGTTCGTCTCTGTAACCGATAATAGGAATAAGGGAATCTATAATGTGCAGTATCTGTACCAGCCAGTGTGGTGACACGAGGAAAACAATGGACATTACTCTTGAGTGAATGAGAGGTATGTATAATCAATGCCGTGTTTCTTCAATTATGTTTGGGTTTTAGAATTATATTTTTCCAGCTTTCTTAATGCCCAGCATTACCACAGTTCTTTCGGTGGGGGGGAAGCTCTTCAATAGGTTGAGTCTGAAACACTGCCTCACTCCCCGTTTTCCATGAAGCACTCCCTTGAAATGCCTTATTATCAAAAACAATTGCATCTTAGCCGAGCACGTGTTTTGATTGGATGAGCTGGAGACAGGATGTCTTATTTCATAGAATATGTCTACAACGTGAGGCTGAGAACAGTTGTTCTGAGGGTTGAGATTTTATCTTACACATGAGGGCCTCACATATTCCAGGCTTTCAGAATATCTATTGAACGACTATGTCAAAGAGTGAACAGTTGTTCATTTTTAACAATTTCTATGCAGATACAGTATTCTCTTCTTTAGACACATTACAGGTTGTCAGTTCCTTTTGTTGTTGATATCTCCCTAAAATTTCAGCCCCCAAGAACAAAAGAATATGGTAGTTCTACAAGACTAGGCCTAAATTATATTTCCCTGGTCAGAAAAATACTTTAATTACTTTATAAACTTTTCTCATTTAAAACAAATTT
>NC_138381.1:27916387-27953307 GCF_054177405.1 Leptonychotes weddellii | reverse complement strand
AATCCCCATACATTACATCATTAGTTCTAGATGAAGTGTTCCATGATTCATTGTTCGTGCACAACACCCAGTGCTCCATGCAGAACGTGCCCTCCTCAACACCCACCACCAGACCAACCCATCCTCCCACCCCCCTCCCCTCTAGAACCCTCAGTTTGTTTTTCAGAGTCCATCTTCTCTCATGGTTCGTCCACCCCTCTGATTTCCCCCGCTTCATTCCTCCCCTCCCGCTACCTTCTTTCATTTAAAACAAATTTATCCTGTGTCTTTGATGATTACCATAAATTGCAGCCATGCTTCTTCTAATATATTCTATTACTATTTGGTTTCTCAGAAGATTTAAAGGGTGCCAATTTCCTGTAAAATTTATCAGACAATAGTTAGCAGTGCTGTTTAGAGCAAACTTATAAAAACACAACGTACAAAAGATTTATCACATTGCTTGCATTTTAGCATGTTTCTAAGACCAGTAACCTAGTTTCTTCTTGCCTGCTTTTGACAAGAGTAAGCTTAATATTAACTATTAACTCTCCTCCCTGTAAAAAGGCATAGATATTATTTATTCAGGATACATTTGTTATAAAATTATTTAGAGATTTTCATACTCTACTGCAATGCCTGTATAAGGATAATTCCTCCTTGTTTGATTTGATTGTCTTTCCCCGTAAATTTTATTTAGTAGCCTTGTCACCTACCCCTGCCTGCACACATAGGCACACACATACACAGAAACACTCCTTCAACATATATATCCTTTTGGTTCTGAATCTTGATGAATATACCTGCTAACAGATCTACTTTCACTATTTGGCTGTCTGAGGAAGTTGACTACATAGGACCACTTCTTTCATTTATATTCGTTCTATTTCACCATACCCCTTCTCACAGAATACTTTATTGATAAAAATCTGGAATTTTCTTCAGAGGGAGGGAAGCCCAGACTATGGGCTTTAGCCCAGCCCCGGGACCTCATTGAAGTGATCCTTCTCCTGATGTGTGCAGCTCCCTGATCCTCTCACTAAGGTGAGAAGGGCAAAATGAGCCACAGCCAACTTTTTGGATTAAGCCAGTATCATTGAATAGAACCCTAAAATCCTACCTGATCTGCAAACGTAGATTGCAGATCTAAATCATTAAATTTTTTAGGGGTCCTGAGGGGGCAGCTCTAGGTTGCCTGAAGCTGTCTAAGTCTGGTTCCTTCAGAAGATGGCACCTCTCTGAGCAAAAGACGATGTGGAAAAGAGAAGCACAAAATCTCATCTGTTGAGCTCTCATTCCATATCCACCACTAAGTTGTTTATTTTACTTTCTTAGATTACTTAAAGTCATTAAATTCACACCCTAGTCTTTGGTAGGTAGACATTGTCATGAGGACATTCAAGATCACACAGCCCCTAAGTGTCAGAACTGCAGCTAACATGCATCCCCCCGCCCCCCGCATGAAGAAGCATCCCTCTCAGAGCCCCTACAGCTGCTCTGCCAGCCAAGGTGACAGAGATCCTGGACTCACATCAAAACTGAGGACTGGCCTTAATATTTTAAGTCTCTGTAGATATTTATATTATATTCTTCTTAAAAATTACGTTCTTTTAAATACCTAATGGAAACAGGTCTCTAATAAAATCCATGTTCTTCTTCTTTCAAAAGTATGGAGTTGGGCTGGGACTCAGCTGTCTTACTGGGTACCCCATACCTTTGCAGAGGCATTGCCATGTAACTGAATTCTCTCCTGGTCCCCCAAAATTTGGATGTCTTGCTCTTTATACTCTTTTCTTCCTACTGGCTGAGATGAGCAGAGCACCACTGCTCATGAAGTCATTTGTTGAAGATAGCAGAGCCACTGTCCCTCTGGGTCTCTGAATCATGGCATGTGGGTAGCTGGCTGCCCATTGCCTAAAACACCCATCCTGGACTGCTACATGAGTAAGAGATCTTTTTATTTCCTAAACCAGTGAATTAATGTTGGGTGTCTTGTGGCAGCAGAATAGCTTTGTCTTTCCTAACCAAGGAGCACTCTGTTTGTATGTTTTTTATTAGTTTACGGCCCATGAGATCATGAACCAAGGGCCAGATGCTCAACCAACTGAGCCACCCAGGTGCCCCGTCTCTCATAGGCATTTCTAACTTCCTACAACTAAGACATGGTTATTTTTATGGAATAATTATTGCAGAAAGTTGTCATTTCAAACTTAGTATTTTTTCTTTCTTCACATAACAACTTAATCCAGTGTCTCAGCAATACACTTAAATTTGTTTTCATGATCTTAGAACAGGTGGGCACATATTAAGAAATGTCAAAGTCCATCAGCCCTGCTGAATACAGGTATTCCACGTGGTGATTTTCAGTATAGTAGAAGAAAAAAAAAAGTCAATCTGTCAAAATAGCAAGACAGTAATATGTATTTTCAGTCTTCATCTCTCACCTTATCCCAACTACAAATGTTTTCTCTTTGTTTATATATCTACTTTTACCATTCATGTCCCTGGAATTCTCAGCTGTGTGATGTAAGTTATGGAAACATCCTTTGGATTCTATCACATTTTAAATCAAAACCCATTACACTTGAGGAAAAAAATACAAAATCTTTAACTTGGTCCACAGTGGACATGGTCAGGCCCATGCCTTCGTAACTTCAAGTTACGAGAATGATGTATGTCTTTATCATTCTCAACATACAGTAGGCTTGCTTTTTTGTTGTTGTCATTGTTGTTTGTTCTGGGGTTTTTTGGTCAGTTTTTTCTTTTCAACACTGAAGCACTTTCCTACCTTAAAGCCTTCTCCCTTACTGTTCCCTTTTCAGGAATACCTTTTCCCTACTTTTTTCTACATTTCAAGTTAAAGGACATTCCTTGAAAAAGGCTTTTCCCAACCTTCAAATATGGTGCCCTGTTATAACTGAACACTTAACAGTATATTAATTTACTTTTGTATCTAATTGTTAGGTTAATAGTCATGGATTCGCTGGAGTGAATACCTATTATTTTGTCTCCTCAGCATTCCTCTGCACAGAAATACCTTTCTGGAAACTTCTTCCCCATTCCATCTATGTTATCTTTCCTAGAAAGGTCTTTTATGTAATTGTAAGCCCAGCCCAACAATTGTCTAGTAAAGAGATGGACACCTAATTCCATCTGAGCACCTTCTTCTAGTCAAGTTGATTGGAAGAGGGGCCAATCAGAGTTCCTCCCTAGGATTCTTCAAACTGTAGTAATCATAATCAGCCTTTTCTTGAGCAGCACTTGGTGCTCTTGACAGCCTTGTCTCCACAATTCGGAGAACTCCTAGATGTCCACCATGGGAGAGAATGAGCCTGACTTGCAGAAAGAATCAGAGATGAGAAAAGGAGGGAGAGTACCAGCAGTATTTGGATGCGTGGCTCTGGTTGTTCCGGAAGCCAGGTGACAACATTGGTCCTCTTAGAGATAGACTGACTTTATGAGCTACTTCATTCTCTTCAGTGCTTTTACTGAAGTTAGTTTGTGTTAGATTGCTGTTCCTGGAAGTTAAGTTGGCTGACTACTAGTATGTCCTATGTCCACAAAGTCACCCTTTCTGGCCAGGATGCCCAATCCTCCATTTTTTTCAGAACAAACATCTTTGTGTGATTTTGCAAAGGAGGCTCTATCTGCTGAGAGTATATTAAGCTACAAAGGAACCACATACTAATAATCCTATTCTTCGATTTCTTTATTTTTCTCTAGACTGTGAATGTTTGTGTGAGGGTTTTTTGTTTTGTTTTAAAATCTGGAAAGTGTCCAAACTGTAAAACTTAACTTGAATATAGGATTTAATACTTGTTTTAAAACCAACCACTCTAGACTTTAAAAATTCTCCTCCTTTCTGTCCTCCCAAAATGTAAATTCTTGTTTGAAAATAGGGTAAAAAATTTTCTTCTTTGTAAAGTATGTTTTGCCCATTTTTAGCATTTACTACTTCCTCAGTTCTGCCACCTTAGGTACAAGTGGAGAGGAACCCAGCTATTTGGGCACATTTGCCTGAGAATAGCCTGCTAATGAAGGATCCAGTTATCCAACTGAGCAATGTAGAAATGTAGGCTCCCCCTGGTCTCTCAAAATTCCCACCCTGGGACTAGGATCTTGCCACCTCACCATATGCTTAGAGTATTTCAGGGAGTAAAGTCAAATTGGAACCATGTTTCCTGCTGTTTCACCATGATTGTTTGTACAACAGATGCAGGCAATCCATCAATGCCAGGAGAAACTAAGAGGAAACTGCTCTCATGACCATAGACACCAAAACACAGTCTTAAATCCTTGCTTAAAAAACAACAAAGACCATTATTTTGATCTTTGGGGAAAATATCATTAATATTAATATCATTAATCCATTTGGAAGTAGATTAAACATAAGCCTTATGGAAATAAAAGTTGGATAATTGGATGGGAGAAATAGTAGTAATAATGACATTAATAACATGTAACTAATCCTTTATTGTTTACAAACCTCTTCTTAAGTCATTAACATGTTTAATGTGTTCATCTCACCAGAAGTCACATTTTAGAGATGAGGGAAATGAAATTTAGTTAGAGAATGTGATTGAATAAGTATTGCTAGATAATATACAGGGCATCTAGTTAAATTTGAATTTGAGCTAAAAAAATTTTTTTCAGTTTAAGTACATTTCAAATAGTGCATGCTCATCTAAAATTCACATTTAAGTTGGTGTCCTGCATTCTTTTTTGCTAAATCTGGGAACCCTAGATAAAACTAAGGTTACAAAGTTAGTAATGGGCAAAGCAGGAGATCCTTAACAACCACTGGAGAAGGTGATGTTTGACTTGAACTTTGAAAAGATTGTAGCATACACTATTATGGATTTATTGTCAGGACATTGCAGGAAACATGATTTCTTCACATTCCAAATTTCCAGGTGTGAAACTAGTTTGAAGTTATCCACCAATTCTGGTGAGACTCTTTAAAATACATGCAGTATATTGACCCAGGGAGAGCTAAGAATTAACCAGGCAGATTTCTTCACTGGCTACCTACCACAACCACTAATGACTAAGGGTTAAAACCTTCTTTGAGTGCAATTTATGCTCTGGGATATTTATAAAGAACAAGTCCATCATTAGAAATAATGACCAGTGGATTTCAGGTCTCAGCTTGGACCCTGTGAGAAAATAGATAAAAAAAAAGGACTTTTCATGGGTAGAAGAGAAGGAGGATCATTTAGCCTTTTGAACTCTTTGGGAATTAGTATGGGAAGTAAGTCAGTGAAGCTACAGTAGAAGACTTTGGTAGGCTTCTTTTGGTTCAATCTCCAGACCAGATCCTTATATATCATACTAAAACCTATGTATTTTTTCACTAATGTCAGTTTTAAGACTGCTAAAGCTATATATGAGTCCAAAGATAAAAAGGTAAGAAGCCTATATAAAAACAGAAATTTTATCAAAAATTTAAGTTCTTAAAGAGTTGGCAATCATAGAGAAATTCTCAAAGGAAACATACAGCGTTTCTTTCTAGATGTGAAGTAATGAGTTCTGTAACTTGCTTTATAACTACTATCAAGCTAGACAGAACTAGTCAGTGGTGGCTGGTTGTGTTACTTGACTGTAAGATACATATCACAGGCTTGGGCTTAAGCAGTTTCCTCTTTTCAGTGGGCATATTCACAGAACACCAAAGTAAGTGCCCAAAGGGAAGTCAGGACCATTGATAATCCTGAGGAATGGGACCTTTTCCTTCAGGTGCCAGAGCTGAAAACAGAGTACACCCTCCAAGGAGGGAATCAATTGAATGATATTTAATAAACTATCATCACTTTATCATGTTTTAGATGCATCTACTGTTTCAGACATTCACACATAAATTTGAGTATTTCTAGAATAAACTAACTTGCAAGTAACATTCCTGGTGCATACTTAGAGTGTCGTGAGAAATGATGACATAGGTCTCTGTGGCCTGTGTGGAATGAATGATACCAGGAAGAACTCATCAAGCCCGGATCTGTGCGAGATTAAACTAAGTGACAAACATTAAGAAGCTTAACACTTGACCACAGCTGCAACGCTGAAAAGCATTAATCCCCAGAATGCTTTCCCAGGGCAGTGCTAAAATTTATATAAAACATAGACATATCTGAAAAGGATGAAATCACTTACACCTAAGGATATTAATTCCTATATGTCATCGATGGCAAAAGGGCAGATCAAACTGCAGGTGGAAAGTAACGCAGATTTAATTAAGAGAGGTATAGACATCACTGCTAGGGAAGATCTTTGGGAGAAGCTCCACTGAAGCCCAAACTTCATGGATTCTGAAGCAACGTTTCCATCTTACTGGGACAGAGAGATCAATAAATAGTGGTCATTTTTGGAGTCAAGCTGATGTTTATTCTCCGTAAATTATTCCCCATAAGTATTGCACTGTCAGAGAATGAATAACACATACTATCTCCTGCTTAAAACTCCTTCCTTTTGAGATGGAGCTTACTTCCCATTTGAGATGTAAGTTCCTTAACCTTTTTGAGCATCCTTTTTTTTTTTTTTGACCAGATATGACAGAAAAGAAAGGTCTAATGGGATTTTTACGACAGGTGCATGTATAGCGCAAGGGAGCAGGTTACAAATAAATTTTATCATAGGTTCTCAAGTCTTCATCCCCCAAAAAAGGTACAAAACAAGCCATTTCTGACTTTTGCTGGAATGGTTTCACTGCCGAAGGCCCTGGACACTGTGATTATTTGCCCCTAATCACAAGGGAGCAATGCCAGCTTCACTCAGAGAAGTGAGGTGTCTGACCTTGACACAGAGGATTGAATGCAAGGTAGAAAATAGATCAATCTAGTCTGGGCACCAAACGTGATGTGGAGTAAAAGTTCTTGTAAAACACTTTTAGCAGTTTCTGTTATTTGATTCCTCTAATATTTGACTCATTTCAGTTGCACAACAAAATTCGTGCCACTCCTGAGGAGGAAGGGGTCTCTAATTTTGGCAGACTAAACAATATCCTCTGAGTAAATGAAGAATAATGGCATTGCCTACTTTCTACCCTGAAGCCCAGTTGGCAGATGGCAAATCAAGGAAAACATGAACTCTGCAGAAAGGGTTTGGAGGTCCTTCTTCTCTTACCTCTTTATGAAATAGGATGAGGAAGGAGAAAGGAGGTGTCATTAAACTGTGGGCCAAGGAAACATACATATAGGCATCAATCCCCAGTGTGCAGTGGCTGCTCAGCCCACAGCTCCTCTGAACATGTTGTGTATCTCCCAAAGCAGGAAGGACTAAAAAGGAGCCAGAGATACCATTGTCTAGGATGGAAAGTTTCTGTGAAGCAGAAAATTTGTGTGAAGAAAAGAGAAAGGACCTTACTGGAAATTTTTAGAACAAAGGGGTGAGGTGTATCTATCCTTTGCCCAAATTCACTGAAACAGCTACTGCTTTACCAGGCAGGTGAAAGGAACCATCCATATAGCTCAGGACCTTGCATCTTGGGTATTGATGTCTCTGGGAAGATTAAAAGATTGCCAGTGTCTCCACTTTCCAACAAGGGTTTTTCAATGAGGTTTATGTAGATATAGAAATATTCATTGTCAAAAGCGAATGGCAAGTGGATCCATGGATTCTGGTCATGTCTGCTCATTCTGTAGGGCATATTCACCAGAGGTGTACCTCTCTCAGGGGCTGACAAGCCAAACTGGAGAAACTTTTCTGTGAAGAGAAGAACCAAAAAGTCTGACCCAGTAACACAACCGTAGTCTTTAGAGGGAGTATATACCTCTTGGATTTAAACTGAGGCTCATAATACAGGTCAAGAGAAAGGACTGTGAGAAAACATCTAAAAAAATGTTTTTGGTAAGACCTAAGTCTGATACTATTGAGTAAGGTGGCCCTTCAGCTGCAAACTTCTGATAGACTATCACAGAAAAAGGAAGAGTAAAATTTTCCTGCTCTTGACCACGGAATATCAATCAGATTTGGCTCATTGAATGCTCCATGGCATCTCTTCTTTGAGTCTCATTTCCATCTATAAAATAGGAATGATATTACCAGCATGTTATGTGATAAAGGGTAACATGCATTCGGTGTTAGTTGATAGATGGGGTCAGGAATGGAAAGAATATTGGAGATTACCTATTCAATAAATGAAAAAGAAAGAAGGAAAGTAATAACGAGAATGAGGAACTTTTCTAAGATCCTAAATATTATTTTAACAAATCCATCTGTAGATTTCAGTTTTATTTACTCATCCAGAATATCTCAAATATGCTAGATAACTTATATCTACGATTTACTTTACAATATTCTGGCATGGGCAATGAGATATTATGTATATGCTAAGTAGTTAAACTTCAGCTTTAGGAGCAGTTGTCCTCACTGAGAATCCACACTGCAGGAATGATAGCTAGCATTATGTGAAAAAGTCTGTATTCTAGAAGCAGCTACTACGAGATATCTAGATCAACATCTCCTATTCAAGTTAGATTGGTGAATGACAGAAACATTTTTATTGGTGAAATTAGTTATTTTGAAATTTGCTTAGGAAATGATAAAATTGATGCTTATTGGTGAAATTAGAAGGTACTTAAGACATATGGATTGACGAAAAAAATCAGAATCACTTCTCATCTTTGCAAAAACCATGTATACATCTAGGAGATCACTAGTCTTTAGGGATAGCACCCAAGACCAGTTAGTCCTGGCAATGATTTAAGACAATAGATGGGGTTGTATGATGATGATGACAATAAGTAACAGAATTTTACCTCTGCAGGGATATATATGTGTCTTGAATGGATCTTTCAGGTGAGGTGGTGGTTAGAACATTGAGAAAGACAGCAGGGACTACAAGCTTACAGAGACTTACAGGTGGAGTGAATGGTTCTGCCGGCTTACAAATAATGGTGTTTTTATTTTTTAAATAAACATTGTTTAGGAGTCAAAATTTTATCTATGATTGCTTTTCAGTGTAAATGCTGATTGCAAGGTTTTGAAGGGAGCATCACAGAGTCTCCAGTATTTCAGTGGCTTCTGTTGTCTCCAAAAGAACCTTAGAGTGGGGGCGCCTGGGTGGCACAATTGGTTGGGCGTCCAACTCTTGGTTTTGGCTCAGGTCGTGATCTGATGGTTGTGATCTCAGAGTCATGAGATCAAGCCCCGTGTGTTCTCTCCCTCTGTCCTTCCCCCCTCTCTTTCCCTCTGTCCCCCTAAAATAAATAATATTTCTTTAAAAAATTGCTTCAAAAGAATGGAAGAGTTAGCACAGATTGGCTTGAGGCAGTTCCCTTGCTTAAGAATTATAGCTTTTCATGGGTGTGTTAAGCACTGTAGCTGACCAAGAGGAGAGAGATGTGGAGGAAGGGATGCATTTTGCTGCTATTTAATTCAGAGTTTGAAGGCAGTCTCCCAAGGTGTATGCAGAGCTCACACTGAAAAAAGTCCTCTGTTTTCAACAAATAATCATAGTTGAAGATGGGAAATCTAAGGGAAGTGACTAAGGAGAAAGAGATGTTATTAAGTGAGGATATGGATTTGAGGAGATAACACTAACACTTTTGGGAAGCATTTCGAGAAGTTCCTCTTTGGGGGAGGAATATCGACACCTGGGAAAGTGGCATTAAATAAATAATGCTGCCAGAAACGCATCAGGAGCTTAGATGCACTCTGAGCACAGACTCACAGACCTGAATTAATGAGGACATCTTGTATTAAATCATTTGACAAGCTGGATGCTATTTGTCATTGAAATGTAACTTAATATACATTTTATATGCTATAAAATACTCACCTTCAGATTGAGAGTATTATGCTGTGAATATATATGTGCATGTGGATGTGTATATTTTTTTCAGCCTAATTCTCTATGGAGATGCGTAATTGTCAGGACGCACCCTTAGATGTTGAGCCGGGGGTGGGGGGAAGAGGGAACCCCTTACAGGTCTCCTGCAGGTGGCACCTGATGATCTGTTGAAGAATTTCTACTAATGGGTAAGGCTCTATAGGGCTCCTCATGAGGAATATGGCTGCATTTTTACCCACTCCTTCCATCCACTTACCCATCTGTTTACTATTGCCAGATTCATGGTCCTCAATGCCCAAATTTGTCTTGTCCCTCTCCAGTGTACAGCCTTTTGACAGTTACCCATTTCTCACAGATGAAATCCAGATTCCTTCCCCTGGCAGTTCAGAGCTGGCTAGATAGAGCCTACAGCAATCCTTTCCTCTGAATAAGCCAGGGATTTTGATGTTTGCTGCAACCACCTTAAATTTGCTTGATTGTGCTTTTCTCAAGCCTTTTTAGTCTGCTTGCTTTGCAAAATCTCATTCTGAAAAGAATCAAAGATCTTATATTTATTAAAAGGGGAAAAAAAGATGGGTGTGGCTCTGTTTCCAGTTTCTCTAAGTAGTTATAGGCAAAAAGAAATAAGGGAATTGTTAAAAAAAAAAAAAAAAAAAAAAACCACCCTTTTCATAAAAAAAAAGCTTGCCCACAAACTCTGTCGAGGCATTCATAAGCAATTTACATAATCAACATGAATTCCAAGTATCTCTGCGCTCGATTACATTAGATAAAAACAGTTTGCTCACTATAAATCCAGTTGGCTCTCCTTTCTATTTACAATTAAGGAAAAGTTCTCTTTACCTTAAATGGAAAGAGGATGCTTGTATCAAGATGCCAAGGAAGTGACAGTGTAACATACCCCTCCTAAAATGATCAATTATTCGAGCTTAAGTTTTGCCACTGGAGTAAGAAACATCTAAAGAAAGTATTAAGAGAGAGAAATATCCAAGCAATGGAGGAAAAGAGATCTGTGCAGGCCCAAATGAAAAAGAGCCTGGCACCATGCCCTCATAGTCTCTGCCAACCCTCCCATCTGTGGCCAGGATGAGTTAAGGTATGATAAAAAAAAAAAAATCTGTATTCTGATATTTGTATGTATCGATGTTTCTTTTTCCTTATTTTTTCTAGTTAAAGATGAATTACAACCTTAGACTAAGATGACAACATTGTTGTTGTGTTTTTTCTTTATCTGAGACATGTTAAAATGGTGAACAGGGCATTGCTGAAGGTTTATTATGGTGGGAGCAGCATGTGGGGCAGCTTTGCATCCCAAAATAAATTTGGAAAGTGGAGGCAGAGAGAAAGGAAAACAAACAGCAATCCCCATCCTTTACCTTCCCATCAAAGGTATTCAGATGATTTGAATTGTAGACCTGGCCAGAGGCAGGCTGAAGAACATACCCTGAGTGACTTCTGTCTTCATTTAATACTTCCAATTTACTTCCTGAAATCCTAGGTTGGTTTCACGTCTCCCTACTCCACCTGCCACCCTCATCCACGTGAGACTTCGTCCACACCAGACACACAATGGTCTTCAGACTGCAATAGTGGTGGAGGCAGAGAGAGAATTGTGTTTGCAGGAGGAAGACATGTCTACACTCCTTCCATCCCATTTCTCAGACCCTTTGGTGTGGCATTCTTGGTGGTAAAATTTGGGAGGGCACGGTTTGGTGATAGGTGTGACTTTTGCTTTTGAGAGGTAAGAGCGCAGAGGTTGAAAGGGAAAAAAAGAGCAGTTTATGGAGGCCTGGTGGGCATTTCTATTTGTTCCGTTCAGTTTACCAGGTGAGGGGAGAGGACAGGGACTTAAAGCAAAGACTGGTGTAAGAATGAATCTTCCTCTGGCTGGAGAGTGAACAACTGAAATCTCTTAAAAGGATGGAAAACTTTATCTTAACCTCCTCCTACTTATTTCCGTCAGCAAAGGGATTGTGTGTGTGTGGTGGGGGGGAGGGAGTTGTTAAATTTGTGGATCAGAAGATTCAAGAACAGTGAGTGGATGATGTTTTCTAGTGAATGAAGTTACTCTTACCTCTTTTTTCTACTCTACTATACTTACTTCAGAGAGAGAACTTTTCACATGCTTTATTTCTCTTTCTCTTTTTGCCTCTCTGTCTCATGACAGTGGAGAATATATAATATACAATGACAAATAATGTGGCGTGGTCCTTTAGGACAGTGGTGCCCAGACTTTGGAATTTTATGGATCAGTAGCATTTCCAGGGACTTAATGTAAGCATGCTGATACTATTATGCAAGTTCAGCATATATCTATATAGAAATAAGTATAGTTATATATGCCATTTACCATCATCCTAATTTGATAATATAAAAGAAGTTTTAACATAAGAAACAAAGTAATCTCAGTGTTTCAAAAAAATAGTAAATTTGGCTTTAAAAGAAATCTTATCAAATCTTTACTGGTCACATGGAGACCATCATTTCGAAGTATTCAGATCTGAAAGGGAAAGTTTATTATTCACTGATACTGAGCTACTAATTTAAGTCAAATTCTAGATCATAATTTTTTCTTTTTAAATCAATTAATATGGTGAATTGTGTTGATTGATTTTTAAAATATTCAGCCAACCTTGCATTCCTGGATAAACCTTTTACAAATGATTGTGTTCAAATTTCTGAAACTTTCTTTAGAATTGTTCCATTGATTTCATGAAGAATATTAGTCTGTAGTTTTCCTTTATCATAAGTTTTGTCCAGTTTTGGCATCAGGGTTTAGTTGGTTGAATGGTAATTATAAAAAGGTATGTCTAACACCCAGAACCTGTGAGTATTATTTCATATGGTAAAAGAGTAACTATCACCTTATATGGCAAAAAATGTGGTTAAGAATGTTGAGAGGTTCGAGGTTATCTTGGATTATCTGACTGGCTCCCAATCCAAAGACAAGTGCTCACATAAGACAGAGGCAAAGGGACGTTTGAAATAGATAGAAAAGGACAGGACACACAAGAAGAAGATAACGTGACACAGGCAGAGATTGAAGTGATAGGGCCACAAACCGAGAAAACACCAGGACTGATAACACCCGAAGTTGGAAGAGACAAGGATTCTCTCCTAGAGGCTTTTGAGTGTGGTTTTACCGACACCTTGATTTCAGACTCTCGACTCCACAACTGAGAAAGAATAAATTTCTGTCATTTTAAGCTACCTAGTTTGTAATAATTTCTTATAGCAAACACAAACTAAAATACAACATAATGATGGTCTCATGGAATGAGTTTCTACAACAGTTTGTAGAGAATTTGTACTATTTATTTATCTTTGAAGCCATCTGGCTGTGTGCTTTTCTTTGTGCATTTTTTTTCCCATACAAAGTCAACCTCTGTAATGGATATAGGGCCAATCAAGTTATTTTTTCATAAGTAAGCTTTTAGAGTTTATCTTTCAAAAAAATCATCCATTTCTTTTGTATTTTCAGATTTATTGGTATAGAGTTGTTATGATGTCACCTGTTATTTCTGATAAGTTTTAATATTTTGTGTTTTTTTCTTTTATAGTTGTTTCAGTGTGTTATAAGATGAATTGTGCTCCCCTTTCACGGTGCCCCCTACCTACACCCCCCCCAAAAAACCATGTCATATGTTGAAGACCTAATCCTCAGTACTTCAGAATGTGACCTTATTTGGAAATCACATCACTGGAGATGTAATTTATAGTTGTTAAAATGAGGTCATACTGGAGTAGAATAAGCCTCTAACCCTGTTTGACTGGTATCCTTGAAAAGGAGTAATTGGAACACAGACACACTCCTAGGGAGAACGCCATGTGAACATAAAGGCAGAGATTGCAGTAAAGCATGTGCGAGCAAAGGAATAACAAAGATTGCTAGTAAACCACCAGAAGCTATGGGAAAGGCCTGGACACATTCTCTTTCATATTCTTGCCTCTAGAACTGTGAGACAATAAATTTCAGTTGTTTAAGTCACTCAATTTGTGATACTTTGTTGCAGTCCCACCCCTAGCAAACTGATACAAAATGGGAAGGTAAATCCAGTCCTGATTAATATATCTCGCCCATGGGGCACCTGGGTGGCCCAGTCGGTTAAGCGTCTGCCTTTGGCTCTGATCATGATACCAGAGTCCCAAGATCAAGCCCTGCATTGGGCTCCCTGCATAGCAGGGAGTATTCTTTTCCCTCTGCCCCTCACCCTGCTCTTTTGCTCTCTCTCAATCTCTCTCTCTCTCTCAAATAAAGAAAATCCTTATACACACACACACACACATACATACATACATACATACATACATACATCTTGGCCCAAAGCAAAGTTGATAGTTATTCAAAACACACAGATGTCTGGATTCCGTAAATACACATAGTTTATATTATAACTGATAAAGGTTAGTTAGCAGACTCAATTTTGGAAAAATGCCATATTGAAGGTCAATAATTCCTTTGTTGTAGATAGCACTCAAATGATTCTGCTGAAAAGTGTGATAATGAGGAAGGTAGAAATAGGGAGTTGCTCCAAAACGCGAAGGGGAAAAATAAGGTCCATTGGCTTGCCCGTTAAAATAGAGATTTCAGGGGGCACCTGGGTGGCTCAGTCGTTAAGCGTCTGCCTTCGGCTCAGGTCATGGTCCCGGGGTCCTGGGATCGAGCCCCACATCGGCCTCCCTGCTCCTTGGGAAGCCTGCTTCTCCCTCTCCCACTCCCTCTGCTTGTGTTTCCTCTCTCGCTGTCTCTCTCTCTCTCTCTCTGTCAAATGAATAAATAAAATCTTTAAAAAAAATTAAAAAAAAAATAGAGATTTCAGGACAGACACTAAATCATGAATCAGAAAATGCAAAGGAGGTACAACCAGAGAAATCAAGAACCCTGGATCTGGTGATGAGGAGCGGGGGAGTCCTTTTGAGGTAAGACTGTCCTCACCTCCTGCTACCAAATGTGGTATGCTATGGAGTGTTTTCCCTAGGGATTGGGGCAGAGTCACAATTTACAGTCTAGTAAGAGCAGACCAGGAAGAAACTCTGAAAAAGTTGCCTACAGGGTTATTTCCATAATGCTTTTACAATCATTTCCTCTGACAAAGGATTTCTAATCCCATAAAAGAATTTTGTATGTGGTTTACATGTGAGGTTTAAACAACAATTATATAGAAAAATTGAATTAAATGGGCCAAGTTTAAAGTATAACAAAGTCTTCTGTGATAGGAGAGCAAGTATTTCATCAAAAGAAATAAATACTTTAAAGTTAACCATTTCTTCAAAATCCATGCTATTTGTGATATTAGCTTTTCAGGTCATCCTTTGCTCTCATTCATATGATAGCCCATGGCTGATTAAACCAAGACCCTTGCCTTCAGTTGTCATTTGTTTTCACGTGTTTTTGATATTTATCTAGTGGAATATTAACAATGTATTGACTAGCCGAAATAAATGAAAAAAAAATTTACTTACCAATAGATCCATCGCCTTTAAATCATTACCCCAAAATTGTCAGAGCTAGAGTTTTCACTCCCTGGAAAGACCAGCTTCAGAGGTAAAAAATAATAAGCCCTTGGAAACATTAATTCTAGCTTTCCTGTATTTCAGCCAATTGAGGCAAATGCCCCAAGTGCAGAATTTGCCAGCAGCATAGGTTTTATTTAATATAAAAAAAAAAAAAAAACCCTTTCTTATCTACAGAGAGCAGCAAAGAGAGCTTTTGGCACACACATTTGTCTGTGAAGCAATAGTATCTTTTCTGGCCTTGCCCTTTGGGGAGAAAAAAAGCAGAACAAAGAATAGGCATCTTGAATTTTGAATAGATAAACATTCAGCTGCAGTTGTAGGTTACCTACGGGCTATGTGTCTCTAATTATTTCCCCTTGTAAATTCTAATTTGTCTTCATGGTATCTTAAAAAAAAAAGGATTAATGAACATTTTCAGGGAAGGAGACCAGACAAAATCCCTTAGCATGTTTCCTTGACATCTTGCATAACCTTTTAGCATCTTTCTCATATTTTCTGGTTAATTTAATCTGGTAATTTTTATTAAGGCCAGAATCCACTAGAGAAAAATGCAAATAATAGGTCAGAGCTCTCTCTACTTTCTTATAAAGCCGTTTTCTTAATGTGTTGTTACTCTTAGGCACTCTATTCTCTTGAATTTAGGTGTTAAAGTTTTAACTTTAATTCATTCAAAGGGAATGAATGTCTTGCTTTCAACAACACAAATATTTATTAGGTGCTTTTATGTACCAGACATATACAAAAGCCTGGAAATACCAAGATAAAGAAGACACACTTCATTCCCTCAAGGAGTGTTCATCCTGGCTGGGGTGACAGAGATGTTTACCATTACCATAATGCAACATAGTAAAAGGTGTGTACGTTGGGATGAAAAATCACCATGGAATCCCAGAGAAAGAAACAGTTTTTCCTTGTAGCCTTTGTATTCCGCTTCAACTCTACTTAACAACTGCAAAATGCAATCTCTTAGGAGTAATGAACTTGAATGTAATAGACAGCTACCAAAAGAGTAAGGTGGCAGCTTATAGTTTGCCTTAGGAAGGAAAGTACCCTGAGTTTGATTTATCCATGATTTAAAGATAGAGTCATCTCAGACTGGAAGTATTCCGTAGAGCAAGCATGGTGGAAATCTGAAGTTAGCTTTGTTCTAGGCTGAAACACTTTGTTCTGCACACATCCACATACCTATATAAATTTATACACCTTTAGAAAACTTATTTGGACATTATCAGTGTCTCTCTGGGAAGAAGTTTACTATGAGTTTGTGAGAGAAAAAGATAACACAATCGATGATAAATGACTAGAAAGATTTTAATCTACTTTGTTTCTTATATACCATTTGGAAATGATACATGGGCAAAAATGCAGGTAAGCCAACTTTTTCCTCTCCCCCTCCCCACATCTTCAGGTTTATTGATTTTTTTGAAGAAACAGATAGAAGAGATAAACATGGTTAGCTAACAAAAGCTTTGGTTTTTAAGGATATTTCTATGTACTGCATTTAATCTATTTAGATGTGTCTAATTGGGATTTAAAATAGGGTAGTATCCCTATAATTATATAGAATTTATTAGTGAATAGGGGGTTTACAGAGCCTGGGAAGGTATTAGAGTAATGATTCAGGGTGCAGAGGTCTTTTGTGTTAACAACAGTTTTCAGAACCTTGTAAGTGATGATCGATATTGCTGTGCTTGGTGCACGAGAGTTGTTGAATTCTCTTTTAACTTCATCAGGGATCCCCACATTCTAGGATTGAGAGGGAATGAGGACAGTCGCTTCTGCAATTGTTAAAAAAATGTGTTTTAGCAGTATTATTTACTTGAACAGTTTATTTTAAAATATTCTCAAATCCACAGAACAATTGTAATAATACAATGCCCTTTAGGTAGCTTCCCCAGCTGGAAGCTTGAGCCACGTTTGCCTTAGCATTTTCTCTCTTCATTTCTTTTTCTGTACCACGTGAGAGTAAGTTACAGTCATGATCACCATTAATGCTTCAATGTATATTTGCAAGAAGAGAGACATTCTCCTAGTAACAGTAGTACAACCATCAAAATCAGAAAATTAATATTATCCAGTTTTACCATCTTATCAACTGACCCCCTTCCAATTTTACCCATTGTTTTAGTAATACTTAGAATGTCCAGGATTATGTGTTGTATTTAGTCATCACGTTCTTTTAATCTCCTTCAATCTGGAGAAATGCCTGAGCCTTTGCTTATCTTTCTGGACATTTATATTTTTAAAGAGTATAGTCCACTTACTTTAGATTTGATTGTATTTTCTTTTTTAAGATTTTATTTATTTATTTGACAGAGAGAGACACAGCGAGAGAGGGAACACAAGCAGGGGGAGTGGGAGAGGGAGAAGCAGGCTTCCCGCTGAGCAGGGAGCCCGACGCGGGGCTGGATCCCAGGACCCTGGGATCATGACCTGAGCTGAAGGCAGACGCTTAACGACTGAGCCACCCAGGCGCCCCTTGATTGTATTTTCTTATAATTTATGCAAACTTTCTGCATACCCAAATAATTTGGGAGGGGCAGAAATATATTAAAAGTGATGCTGAGATCTTTTCATTCCATCATATTAAGAAACACATGAAGTCAATTTGTTACGTTCCTGGTATATTAACTTTTATCACTTGATTAAGATGGTGTCTGACCTGTGTCTTTACTATAAAGTTAATAAGTATTTTAAATTATTAACAAGTAAGAAACATTTTATGAGAAGATACTGACTTTTGTAAGGGAGCGCTCTCCCTTCTTCCCCATTTATTTTTTTTTTCACTTATTTACACCAGAATATAATCATGGCTTCTTAATATTTTAGTTAAAATTTACAATCTGTGCATGTGGTGTATGTGTATGTATATATATGTGTATATGTATTATATATATGTGTGTAAATATAGCTTATGCTTTAATTATCCCAGTCTTGACTCATAAAAAATCCTTCAAGCTGGCTCCTTTGTCTCTTAGGCGTACCTCCATCATTTTCTGCATACTTGCTTACTTCCTATTATAATTTGCTCTGGGGTCATCTGCTATTTTTTTTTTTTAAAGATTTTATTTATTTATTTGACAGAGAGAGAGATAGGGAGAGCAGGAACACAAGCACGGGGAGAGGGAGAGGGAGAAGCAGGCTTCCCACAGAGCAGGGAGCCTGATGCAGGGCTCGATCCCAGGACCCTGGGATCATGACCTGAGCCGAAGGCAGACGCTCAATGACTGAGCCACCCAGGTGCCCTCATCTATTTTTTGTGCTTTAGTTTTGGAGTCAGCCATTTCTCCTGGGACGTTCCATTCATTCTTTCTTTCTTTTTTTATTTTGTATTAATGTTATTGAACCTGTCTTTGAGGTATTTAATATCAGTTGTAACATGGAGTATAAACATTTCATTTAAGTTATAAAGCCACTTGACCCACTTTTGTAACCAAGTGTGATTACCCTTTGTGGTGGAATGAGGACATCTAAGGGCTACATGATTCTTTATGTTTTTCCATTAAGACTTGCCAATTTTTGCCCAAAGGAAAAGATAGAAGAGGTAAGAACTATCACTGCAAAGAAAGGATGACAATGAGGATGGTTGTGTGTGTGTGCATGCGTGTGCATGCACACATGAACACATTTCTGTTTTGAATTTTTAAGGAAGGTATGTTATTTTGCATTGACCTAAGCCAGTTTGGTTATGAACAATAGCATAATCTTTTTGGTAAAAAATAATATGTGTGAATAGTTAGAGATAAATGATAGATATACTTTTCTTCTACACTTATGGGGAAAACTAACTTCACACAAATATTTATTAACAAGGAGGCATAAAGTAGGCACATAACATTTTAAGTAGACTTGAGAGAATCTCAGACTGGCCCTTTGTGGGTTCTAAGAGCACTTTGCAAGGTAAGTACCCTGAACATAAATGTGACAATATATTAGGGGTGAGATCCAACTGACCCTGATAGGCAGAATCAGGTTACCAAGAGCCAGTTGTTAGACACAAAGCCAGTTATGAATAAAAGAATAAAACTTTCTTTTACTACATGGAGGCAACAGTGTGGACTGTCTCAATACTTTGGACAATCCAGGTATTTTAACCACCATTAATTTCACCAAGAAAACCTCAAAATTTTACATTTTTTTCCTAATTAACAATTTTACTACTGCAGGGGCGCCTGGGTGGCTCAGTCGTTTAAGCATCAGACTCTTGATTTCAGCTCAAGTCGTGATCTCGGGGTTGTGAGATGGAGACCCCATGTTGGACTCTGAACTAGGTGTGGAACCTGCTTGGGATTCTTTCTCTCCCTCTGCCCTTCCTCTCTCTCTCTTTCTCCCTTGCCCTCCCTTTCTCCCCCCTCTCTAGAAAAAAATTATTACTGCAAACCCATTTCTAATATTCATTTTGTTAACTAACATATATCAAATATATATTTTGGCTGAATTGCCAGATGACTGAGTTTTAAGATAAATATTAATCAGAATCCAAGTGTGAAGATAATATATCATCATTTTGACCACTCTGGTATATAGATCAAAGCTAAAACAAACTTCCTCCTCCACACAACATCAGCATTATCTAATAACCAACAAAATGTTCCCTTCTGCCCAAAGATGTCCTTTGTTCTTTTTTCTGTCCCAATCATGATCCAACCTAAATCATACATTACATCTGGTTGATATATCCCTTAAGTTTCTTTTAAGTTTCAAGTCATTTGCACAATATCATTCTACCACTTGACCTGTAAATTGTTAATTTGGGATTTGTGTGATTACTTCCTTGTGGTATCATTTAATTTTTTCCTTTATCCTGTAACTCCTATAATTTGGAAGTTAATTCTAAGTATTCAATTAATTACAAGTTAATTCTTTTTCCCCAAAGAAACCTCACAGGTGATTTCATATGCTTCATATTGATTTTCTCACCTTGAGGATCATTATGCACCAGTGACTTTTCATGGACTCATTGTGTTTCAGTCAATGTAGTCATTATTACCTTTTTGATGTTCACATTGTCACAACTTTCGTCAGTGGAACCCCTTCATGCTGTCACCTTTGTTCTCTTGATGTGATCATACTAATTTTTGAAAATTTCTCAATTTTCTGGCACAAAATCACCCATGTTCCCCTTTTACTGTCTCTGCCTCACACGTGAGAATTAGCCATTTTCCAAGGAATTTAGGATGCTTTTGGTTGAAAAATATGTTAGGAAAAACATCTGGGTTGTTGGGTATATATCAAGTTTACATTATAGGGATGACCTGATTTTTTGACAGTTTTGATGGATACATAAAGATGTATTATTTTTTAAAAAATCATGAGTGCAATTTCTAAATCAGTGCTAACAGTACAGTGTGGATATGGGTAGGGAGTGATTGTATTTATTCATGTATTTATTAAAGTATAGTTGACACACAATGTTACATTAGTTTTAGGTGTACATCATAGTGATTTGACAAGTCTATATGTTAGTATAACACCACTTGTTCACCACAAGTGTAGCTACCATCCGTCACCGTACAACACTATTACAATACCAATGACTATATTCCCTGTGCTGTACCTTTCATCCCTGTGACTTATCCAATTCCATAACTAGAAGTCTGTACCTCCAGAGTGGGTGCTTTTAGAATAGGGTTTTTAGAGAAGTCCTCATAGAAGAAGTAACATGAAGAAAGTGAAGACCAGGTTAGCAACTCCAAGCTATTCCAGTTAGTAGAAGCAAGTACAAAACCCTAAGGCAGGGATTTGCTTAGTGTGAGCAACAGTGAGGAATCTAGTATGTGTGACCTGCGTGAAACCATATGAAAGAGAAGAGAGTGGAAAAATGACAAAGTTATCAAGGTGTTAGGGGTTGATGGCCAGGTCATGTAGGGCTTTGTAAGTATTTTAAGGACTTTGTATTTTATGCTGGATAAGATGGACAGACATTTCAGGATTTTTTTTTTTTTTTTTACTTTGAGATAACCAGAGATTAAGATAATTAATAACACTGAGGCCTGGAAAAGGTGAGAAGGAATAGGAGCTTAAAGTCTTATTGAGTGTTGGGAAGAGTGTTATTGGATCAACATTTTGGGGGAATTTTCCATAAGATGCATTGCCTGAAATGTTTATAACCTTTGATTTTGGAGGTCTACTTGTAAAAATTTTTCTTAATAAAAAATAAAAACAAGTGTTCAGAATCATTTACAACATGAAAAATTAGACACAACAATCTACTAATAGAGAAATGATTAAAACTATGATCAGGCAGCCTTTAAAATGATGAAACATGAAACAGTTTTTCACTTGGTAAGATACCATATTTATATAAAGGAAAGAGCAACAAAGTAAACAAAAAGGAAGAAAATAATGAGCTACTTCTTTAAAAAAAAACTTATTCTTACATACATAATCAACTTTTTGGCAGGAGTGATAAAAATCAAAAAGCAGATGTAAATAAAACATAATTTAAAAAATAGAAATAGGTCAGTTATAATAGAATTTAAAATATCATAAAACCTATGACAATAAGTTTGCCAAGAAAAAATGAGAAATAGAAATTCCTGGAAAATTCTAAAATGCTAAATTGACCTGAGAAGAAACTAAAAAATGAAGAGATCAATAAATTTTGATGATAGTAAACTGCTAAATAGAAAATAAAAGCTACTTCTCTTCCCCTATCCAAATACAACAATATTTGGCCTAGATAACTTTCTAGTGTCTTCTACCAAGCTTTTAAGAAATAGACAATATCTGTCTTATATAATATTTTCTAGAAAACAAGGAATGATTGTTTAGTTATTTTATGGGATTTATATAAATTTTATCAACAATAAGATATACACAGAATAAGAAAAGACAAATATAAAAATTCAAAAGAAAATAATTAGGTAATTGATTCCAACAATGCAATACAAAAATAGCTATCATGATTAAATAGGATTTATACCAGTATTCAAGATGGTTACCAATACATTACCATACAAACCCTAACCATGGCCTATAAATCTTACATAATGTAGCCTCTCTCCACCCATTTCAGCCTAATTTGTGACTCTCTCCCTTTCTACTAGATTCTAGCCACACAGAATGGCTGTCTTGTTCTGTAGAGCATCAAGCTCTTTATTGACTTACAGCCTTTGTACTTGTAATTCCCTCTTCCTGGAGTTTTTTCAACAGCTTTCCTATTGGCTGTCTCCTCTCTACCCCATCTCAAGTCACCTGCTTACCCTCAAAGAGACCTTTTTTAACCACCTACTCTGAGAGTAGCCTCCCTGTCTACCCTCCCTTCCAGATTTCTCTGTCTCTCTTTAAGTTATCATTAGTTTCTAATTTTCATCATTACATTTGTCACTATCCCACACTATCTTGCCTGTTACATGTTCATTTGGGCATTGTGTAATTCCCAGGACTAGAATACAGGCTTCCTGAGAGCAAAAATTTTCTCTGGAGTTGTGCTGATCGAATAGGACCAGCTACACAACTTAAGAAAAACTTCATAAATGAATGAAGGGAGCATGAAAAAGTTACCTATTACCTCAGTTTTCTTATCTGTTACTAGAGCTGATAATCAGTGTCCTATATACCTTAAAAGATCTTTATGAACAATAAATAAGATACAAAAATGGACAAGTCTATTTTGACACTGAATTAAGGTATTATTTTTATTAGTATTATCACCCTAATCATGATCTTGGTTGTTTTCGTCATTACAAAACCAAAGAGAATCACAAAACACATTTTTATCCTAGTTCTTGTCAGCATCATTTATATGAGTTAGGTCATATGGCAGATGGATGCTGTAATCATTTCTAATGTTCTCTCTTTAGGGATATAGATATACCATTCAGTACCTGCCTGAAAACCAAGATTATTACTATCATATTTTTCCACCACTGGGCTGTGTCAAGGATGTTTATGTGTGTTTTGTTGCCTTGTAAACAGATGAACAAGATCCAAAAGGGATTGGCTGTGCTGGGATGAAGGGCTGGCTTGCTTTTTAAAAGCCATCAAGAAGAAATATGGGGCAGCATGAGAGCTGGTTGTAAATGGAAGGCATCTGAGACAGGAACAATCTGTCCATGAATGAGGCAAGCTCCTATAAACCAGCAATAATAAGAAATGGGTGGGAGGCACAGGAGACACATCAAAGCATTAACTTTTAAGAAAGTGGGAAAAATTTGATCTTTAAAAAGGAGTCCTGGGATAGGATTATTCTCAAACTTTCCTGTTTGGTTCATGTTGCATGGGTTTCTTGTGGATCACTTATTCTCTCATTTATTAATTTATGTAGCAATACTTACGGTGGAATTAGAAGGTACCAAGTCTTCCTGTGGGTGTTCTGGAGGCCACAAGCATAATCAACCATGTTTAGGACCTCAAGTATGGAAGATGGCATAAAAATTTTGCATACAGTTTTGAGTGTTTTGTAGTTTACAAAGTGGTCTTGTGGACTTTATCTTACTTGACTCCCAGAACAAAGTCTATAAATGTATAGAACAATAAAACCAAGACTGTCTAGGCAAAGTGACTTTCCCAGAGTTCCTCAGTTGGTGGTGAAACTTAGAGGTAAATCCGGGTCATCTGCTTCCCAACCCAGTACTCTTTCCTCTCCATTATGCGAGTGCTTGCTGTCTCTAGGGGTGGGGGGGTGGGGCACACATAGTTATAACACAGACCGTGATGTAATGTCTATCATGTGATCGGCTGCCATCAAATAGCTGGAGAAAGAAGAGTGTACCTGGAGGAGTGAAGGTAGAGGTTATCTGAAAGGTGCGGCATTTCAACAGAGAACAAAGACATGAAACAGCGTCTGCTAACCAGGGACTCATGATCTTGTGGTACTTATGGTCCAGTCCATAACTGAAAATGTTGCAGAGCAAGTAGCACAAGCAAGTGGTGTCTGAGAAATTGCCAGGTGAGAGCAATCATTAAGAAGAAATAATAGTCAGGAGCCATTATCAGGAAACCTTCACTGCACTGGATCTTGAAGAACTGGCTACCTGAATTAATAGGAGGTTGGCATTACAGGGTGGATAGCAGCATCTGAGGCTCTGAGGCATAATGTTCTGAGGGATGAGAAAGAGACCTCAGTGGAGTAGAAACTGGGTTGAAGAATAACAATAGATATTTCCTTAATAATCATATGGTTTCTCCTGAAATAACCAAGCTAAAAAGAATTAACCAAATAAACCTTATGATACTTCAGTGTGAGGCCAGATTTAATTAGTATGCTATAATGGCAATTCATTTTTTTAATTTACTTTTATTTTTTATTTTTATTTTTTTAATTTTTTTTTATTAACATATAATGTGTTATTTGTTTCAGGGGTACAGGTCTGTGATTCATCAGTCTCACACAACTCACAGTGCTCACCATAGCACATACTCTCCCCAGTGTCCATCACGCAGCCACCCCTCCACTCCAGCAACCCTCAGTTTGTTTCCTGAGATTAAGAGTCTCTTATGGTTTGTCTCCCTGTCTGGTTTTGTCTTGTTTCATTTTTCCCTCCCTTCCCCTATGATCCTCTTTCTTGTTTCTTAAATTCCTCCTATCAGTGAGATCATATGATACTTGTCTTTCTCTGATTGACTTATTTTGCTTAGCATAATACCCTCTGGTTCCATCCACATCATTGCAAATAGCAAGATTTCATTTTTTTTGATGGCTGCATAATATTCCATTGTATATATATACCACCTCTTCTTTATCCATTCATCTGTTGATTGACATCTTGGCTCTTTCCATAGTTTGGCTATTATGGATATTGCTGCTATAAACATTGGAGTGCATGTGCCCCTTCAGATCACTACATTTGTGTCTTTGGGGTAAATACCCAGTAGTGCAATTGCTGGGTCATAGGGTAACTCTATTTTCAACTTTTTGAGGAACCTCCATATTGTTTTCCAGAGTGGCTGCACCAGCTTGCATTCCCACCAGCAATGGAGGAGGGTTCCCCTTTCTTTGCATCCCCACCAACATCTGTTGTTTCCTGACTTGTTAATTTTAGCCATTTTGACTGGTGTGAGGTGATATCTCACTGAGGTTTTGATTTGGATTTCCCTAATGCTGAGTGGTGTTGAGTACTTTTTCATGTGTCTGTTGGCCATTTGGATGTCTTCTTTGCAGAAATGTCTGTTCATGTCTTCTGCCTATTTCTTGATTGGATCAGTTGTTCTTTGGATGTTGAGTTTGATAAGTTCTTTATAGAGTTTGGATACTAGCGCTTTATCTGATATGTCATTTGCAAATATCTTCTCCCATTCTCTCAGTTGTCTTTGGTTTTGTTGACTGTTTCCTTTGCTGTGCAAAAGCTTTTGATCTTGATGAAGTCCCAATAGTTCATTTTTGCCCTTGCTTCTCTTGCCTTTGGTGATGTTTCTAGGAAGAAGTTGCTGCGGCTGAGGTTGAAGAGGTTGTTGCCTTTGTTCTCCTCAAGGATTTTGATGGACTCCTGTCTCACATTGTGTCTTTCATCCATTTTGAGTCTATTTTTGTGTGTGGTGTAAGGAAATGGTCCAGTTTCATTCTTCTGCATGTGGCTGTCCAATTTTCCCAACGCCATTTGTTGAAGAGACGGTCTTTTTTTCATTGGACATTCTTTCCTGCTTTGTCGAAGATTAGTTGACCATAGAGTTGAGGGTCCATTTCTGGACTCTCTTTGTGTTCCATTGATCTATGTGTCTGTTACAGATTTTGTGCTGGTACCATACTGTCTTAATGATGACAGCTTTGTAATAGAGCTTGAAGTCCAGAATATGACAATTCATTTTGACGGGGAGCTCAGGCTACTTTTAAAGCAATCAAGTGAGAATTTATTATAGAGAAGGTCTCTGATATTACTCAGGCTTCCCTAAAGACACCACTACACCTGATGGCTATTCAAATGGGGACTTTTATTCAGGATTTAAAGTTTTGTTTCTTGTAAACACAAAGATGCCAATTGTGAAAAATTTAGAAAAGGCTGATATGAAATGATTCATGATGTCATATCCTGGGTACAAACCCATTGCTAAAATTGTAGAGTATTCTAGTCATTAAATTCTAGTCTTTCATTTGTAAACTGTATAAAATGCATGTGCATATGATGGTTTTATCTATATGTCAGGTATAACCATATGTATATATAATTGTATGAAATGTACATATGCACACACACACCTTCCCTCTCTCTCTTTCTTTTCTTTCTTATCTTTTTTTTTATTATGTTCAATTAGGCAACATATAGTACATCTTTAGTTTTTGATGTAGTGTTCAACAGTTCATTAGTTGTCTATAAAACCCAGTGCTCATTTCTCATCTTTCTCCGGTCTTCATGGGGGGAACTATTAGGTCAAACTCTCTCTATACATTTATGCATATGGACCCACATACACTAAAAACAGTAATTCTCAGATGATCTAAATTCATTTTATGAGAGCATTTTTTTTTTCCTCAGTGCAGTAATACAGCTTCCCCTGCTCATGAGGAAGAGTTTTGGATGATTCCGTAGAAAAGTATCAGATAGGGCGCCTGGGTGGCTCAGTCGTTAAGCGTCTGCCTTCGGCTCAGGTCATGATCCCAGGGTCCTGGGATCGAGTCCCACATCGGGCTCCCTGCTCAGCGGGAAGCCTGCTTCTCCCTCTCCCACTCCCCCTGCTTGTGTTCCTGCTCTCGCTCTCTGTCTGTCAAATAAATAAATAAAATCTTTTAAAAAAAAAAAGTATCAGATATCATTTCCTCTTTATACATCCTCCTCCACTTCAGTGATTCATAAGAAATGCAGTCTAATAATTGTGCTCTTGAAACGATAGGCCATCCCTGAAAATAAAGTTTTTCTTTACCCTCAGAAAAATTTCTTAAGCTTGATACATTTCTCCCCTGAGAACTAGTATTTACTTCACTCCTCACCAGTTGTTGACTTTTTGTTCTTTTCATCTCTCCTGTTAAAAGACGTATCAACATTTAAGGCTTCTTTCAGTTCACAACATGCTTCATAAAGAAATGGGCATGTCAGAGTTACTAATAAGATAATAAAACTTTTGAAAAACTTGGATTTCATTGACTGCCCCAGGAGTTTAGATACATCACTTAAACTTATGTGCTTCAGTCTCCTTCTTTTCAGAATTATAGAGAAGAGCAAAGCAGTCTTTGGGATCCTTTCAAACACTCATCTATGCCTTTAAGAATACCTAAATTGGCAAATCTTAGGCTTGAACCAGTTTATCTCCAAATACCTTCAGCTGTCAATGTTATCAGTCAAATAATTATCATTCATAAAACTAATTATCTTTGATTTTAAGTAGAATTGCATCTGCCTTAGTTATGTGGGAAGAATATCAAATCAAGGCAGGGGAGAGAGTTGTGGAAAAGTTGGTAATCAGTGAGGAACTTCCCCACTTGGGTCATTACTGAAGGCTTTCTCCGTGCTTTCCTTCACTGAACATTTACTGTTGAGTTCTTGTTAAGAGCTGGGCACTGTCTTAAGCACCAGGGATCTAGCAATAAACAAATAGGTTTCTGCCCTAGAGTACTTAAATTCTACATCTAAAGAATCATCATGGGGTAGACTAAGAGGCTTGTCAGTGATGAACTGGGAAAAGTATGGATGTCCTCATAGATGTGAGGAGGTATGAGACTTTGGGGAAGGATAAAATGAAGAAAAGTTATTTCTACTAAAACAAAATATAAACCTCTCTAACCCAAGCCTCAACAACTCTTATACTTTTGCCTATTTTGGTCAAGGTACCTGGCCTGAGTGATCTCACCTCTTCAGAAGTCTCTAAGTTATTAATATTTTCTTTTGCTTATATTCTGAAATGCTGACCAGTAAATTCTGTCTTCTGATTCTATTCCCCCAAAACTTCCAGGTAGTTCTCAGATTCCATTCTCAGTGAGGTAATGATAAAGGCATTCTAACAAGCGATATTCATTTGTGGCTTCCATTTCTTCCACCAGTCTTTGCCTGAACCAAGGTTCACAAGTCATGATACTCATGTTGAGATCCTGAGAGTGGATATATACTCCCAACCAAATGTTAGGTGTGCTGTCATTTCCATTGGAAATTGAACTGTTGTACTCACTGAAAATGTCACAGTGGAAATTACAGAAGCATAAAGATAAAGTTAAAGGAATTTAGGTTAGGATTGATAAAGATGAAAAGGAAAATCAGTTGCTAAGCACATGAAATGGCAAGATGATAAAATGGTTATAGAGGAAGATCCAGATTCTAATATTGAGATGACTACCAGTAGTGCCAGTGGGTAAATCATGTTACATCTTTGAACTTTAGTATCTTCAGCCATGAAATTAAACAGTTGGGTTAGAATATCGCTAATGTGTAAATATGTTGTGCTTGTATGGTTTAAGCCATCTTAATTAGAGCACATTACCCCTGAACTTTTCCAGAGCCACAATTCTATAATTTATACTTCTCCTAGGTTGGTTTCATTCTGGAGACAAGAAGGCTAAGATGTGACATAATTACCTTTTTTTTTTTTTTTTTAAGGACAGGAATTGCTTATAAAATACATAAAGGATTTTCTTTTGCAAGTCCCTGAACAAAGAAAAAATAGCCTAAATTTTGGAAGCAGGAGTATCTTGACTTTCAGAGAAAAGACAAGGAACATTAAGAGAGGTAGCTAAGAAGATAATTGATAACTAGCAGTTTTGGATTAATTATTGGATTAATTATAATTATAAATTGATTAATTATTCATCTAATTTAAAGGCAGTAAAGTTGTGGTGCTTTATAAAAATAAGTCCAGAAACTATTTGATACTCTTACTTTCAAAAATAGAATATGGCATATTTATGGTTTGTCTCTTCTGAAAACGGATTGTAAAAAGATTGAATCTTCCACCTTTTTCTGTCATTCTCTTTGGTCACTTGCTCTGAGGGAAGCCGGTGGCTATGTTGAGAGCTTCTCTGTGGAGAGGCCCATGTGGAGAGGTGGTTGTCTCTGACTGAGAGCCAGTAAGGACCTGAGGACTCCAGTCCACCTTCCTGCAAGGAACTGAGGGCTACCAACAGTTGATTGAGACTGGATATGGATTGTTCCCCAGTCAGGACTTCAGATGAGACTGCAGCACCAGCTGACAGCCTGCCTGCAACCTCCCAAATGACCTTGAGTACAAATCACCTATCTAAGGATTCCTGGATTCCTGAACCAAAGAAAATGAGAGATAAAAAAATTGTTATTTTGACGTGCTAAATTTGGGAGTAATCTGTGATGCAGCAATAGGTAATAAATATAGAGATGAACCATAGCCCCGCTCAAATTCCCATTCCATTGCTTTGGAATCTCATTTGTTAAGAAGTGAAATATACACCTTTAAGTCTGATCTCCAAAGTCCATTTCAAAGTGTTTTTCTAAATTTGTCACACTTTATTTCTATATGTATCTTGAGTCGCAGTCAAACTGAAACTAGACTTTTTGCTGAAATTGTGTTTTCAGGCTAAGGCTTTATATGTGGTTTTCTGTAGCATGAAAGGAAAAAGCCATTCCCACCAAACCATCCCAGAGTTCCAAGCACATCTCATTCATAGTGTATCCCAGAGTTTAAATATATTGACTTTGAGACAAATGGAACTGAGTTTGAATTCTGACACTACTCATTGAAAGTTGTGTGACTCCAAGTGAGTAACATCCTTACATCTAAAAAATGTGCATAATACTTGCCCATTTCAAAGAATTGATGAACAGATGAAGATAGTACACTTAAACACTTAATGCTTGACATGTTAGCATTTAATAACCATTTCTTTTCGTTATTGTGATTCTGTTCCTTAATTATGGAGTTTTTCTGTGTTATCTAATTCAGATACTGTCCCTTTCTTTTGAAACTTGACTGTAATTTTTTGCTTTTTTGTTCTTCTCCAAGGGCACTTACTATGCTTTTTTTATTGTAATTGTTTTGACCTCCTAATAATGTTATGTGGGGATTGTAGTTTATCTCTCTATTCTTTGAAGTGCCTTACAGTAGTAACTGCAAGTAAGTAACTCACTCCACAATACGCTTGTTGACTGGAGTTGAACCTTGGCTGTTGAAATAATTTTTGAAAATGACATTAGCTCCTAATTTTTTTTTTCAAATCTCACTGAAAATCGAGCCACCCAGATGGGTAGATATTTACCACATTTGAGAGAAATGAACAGGTGGATTCTAGCTTAGGCTCTCGTCTTGCCTTGCTGTATGATAGGTCAAGTCAGTCAATTTCACAAACTTAGTTTCTTCAACTCTCAATCAAGGTCAAGATGTTCAAATTCCTTTTCAGTTCTGACTTCTGAAAGTCATCCTTTCCTTGTATTTAAACCATCTTTTGCTTAGGGTTAATCTGCAGGTAGACCAAGAGATGGGCATCTAGTACTCCAGTTTTTTTGTCCCTTTCTGGCCTGTATTATAAGAAACCATTTTCTTGTGGGACAAATAAAATTGACTTTTTAAAATGCTCACTTAGGTCTCTTTCCTTTGGTTTTACAACACGAGTAGTCTGACATGCGCATTTAATGACAAAGATAAAATCCTGGTGTATGCACACAAAAATTGTTTTTATGTGTGTTCTGGTTCCTGAGCAGACTGAAAGCTTATGTGCTGACCCAAGAAACAAAGGGGAAAATAGTTATTTGAAAGGTAGTAAAAGTTTATTTTATGTCCTAGTCTCATTTATGCCACTAGCTGTGATTACCTTAAAGTCTTTTTATATATACATATACATATATGTATCTTTTGCTGATAATAAAAGGCAAAGAAAAAATATTTTTGTTCCTAGCAAATTGTGCTGTTTATTGGCCACATAGGTATATTGATAGAATATATTAAAATCATAAATTTTTGGAAAACTGGAAGAGAATTAGCTCGGGCATTATTTTATCTAGTGATTCCTAATCTAGGGTTCCTGAAGAGCCATTTTCAAATATTTTTCAAAGCCCCATATAAATTATACATTGATCTATGATAGAAATATACAAGAACTATTTTGTAGAAAATTCAGATAAGAGGAGTGGGAATAATAGCTGATAATATTTGGGCTGATATTTTTCAGGCTTATCCTTTTATAGATAAGGAAATTAAGCCAAAATATTTGAATTATTTTGTCAGGGTGAATCAAGATGCTGGTGTCAGGACTCACAAGCCATTTGTTGACTCTTGTTCAGAATTCTTTCTACCTTATCTTTTGACTAAAAATCATCCTGAGTCTGAACTAATTCTTTGTGGTCAGACCAGTCAGGGCCTTATCCTTCCATCTGTGGGTCAGAGAGTACCCAGGTAAAAGCCTTCAGAGAAGTAGACTCTTACTTTTGTTGCCTCCCACCGCCACACACTGCCATGTTTATAACTCTCTGATGGTCACAGCCATCTCCTTTTTTATCTCTTCCTCACTTCTTTGGATTTGTGTTATCCCTTTGCTTTCTGTGCAGTTAAGAACCTGTCTGGTCCCTGTCTGATTTACTCACATTCATAGTTATTATTACTGCTATTATTTTGCCATGATAAATAATTTATTTACTGAAGATCTGTTACATCATAGTTATTTTATTAAATACTTTGGACACACACTTCATTCAAAACTAACAGTCCCATGAGGTTTTAGAAAGTAATGCTAATCTAATTTAAGTAGACTGTGACCTCTCAGCTTCGAGTATTCAGTCCAGGGATACTATTCAGGCACTTTGATTGTAAAGCTAATGTATTCTCAGTCCAAAATGCAGAGAACTTGGACCTGCAAAAATCATTTTCTTCATTTAATCAGGATCAAGGTTGTCAAAATTACAAAATGAAAAAGATCCATAGATAATTTGCATATATATATTTATAAATTAAAATATTGTGTTGAGGTGTGTATGAGTTGGTTTTTTTTAGTATCTTGCTTTAATCAGCGTTTTCACATACCTTACCAACTATTGTATTACATGGGATGCAATGAGCCCTATTATAAATGAGTAGAATTGTTAGAAGCTTGTCCATTGAACTCAGAGTTATGGGTAGACTTAGTTAGCTTAGAGTTATGGGTAGACTTTCATTTTGTTATGCTATGTTGTATATTCACGTGGTCTCTGTCTCAGAATTTTTCTTTCTTTGTTACTTAGGTAAATTACCACCAGATCATAAAAACAAAGATTCTAGCTAATCTCTAGAGCAGGATAGAAGTGTTTTGGTTTTTGTTGTTGTTGTTTGTTTTGTTTTGTTTTGTTTTATTTTGATCTAGCAGTCTAGAGACCAACTTCAGGGAATCTATGAACTACATGAAATTGAATAGGTACTTAGACAAATCTCTATAAGTGTAGTTGTAGGGTAGTTGAATGGGTACGTGTAGGTGTACGCATATGTGTAGGAATACAGTCACAAATGTGTAGGTAAATATTTTTATTACATTTTTCTTGAGACTCCATACCTTTCACTAGACTCTCAAAAATAAGCCAGGACACAAAAAAGATTTTAAAACAAAACGCTTGCCTTATAAAAAATTTAGCATCCTTTTTCACAATGACTACATCTAAACCCAGGCAGATCCTGCCTCACTTATTTCTAAGGATTTCTCATCCTTCTCCCAGATCCTTTTGTACATCTAACATATACTTCAGGCTATAGTGTAGGTCTATTTTTATTAGACTCAGAGCTCTTTGTATAAAATGAATATTTTTCTTGCAGCTCTGCTCTTTTTCCTTTGCTGTCCTGCTCATTCCACTTGATCCCTCTAAATACTTTATTACTATTTCTCCTTCCCCTTATCCCTTCACCAAGTGTATTATCAGGGGTTATTATTACTAAGAATTAGAATCTTCAAATCAACCTTGTCCAAATCTCTGGCCTGATTGCATCTTGCTTCTATGATAATAATCTCTGCTCTGCATTCCTATCCAGCTCTTCTCCACCTGAGGCTGGTGTCCTGCTTTAGCACTCTCATGAAATTCCTAACAATTTACATGAATTTAAGGAACACAATTACAAATCTTCCCTAATAAAATTAACTTTTCTTTTTTTAACCTTATTTGTTCCTTACAATAGGGAGGTTGGTAGGGGTCACTATTTGTTTTTTTTTAAAAGACAGATCCAAAGTCCAGAGAAATGTAAAATATTTCCATGATCAAAAAATTCAGTCACTGATAAACCTGACACTATATTGCACATCCCTGAACTGTTCATCAAGGCATAACTGCAGGCCTCTGTTTAGCTTAGTGACTGGGTAAGACCAAGAAAGTCTGTACTACCAGAAAAGACAATGTGTTTGTAATAAGAGAAACTAGATTCAAATTATAGCATTGCTGCTAACTGGATTTGTGATTTTATGCAAATATTCAAATAACTTATCATCTCTGGATGTTATCTTCTTCATTTTTTAAAGGGGGGGTATGCTCACATTTGATTCTCTCTAGTCCCTCTCTGCTCTAAAACATTTAATAGTCTTTTGTTCATTGACTCTGCTCTCCCACTGGCTGAGGAGCTGGTACCAATCAGGCCAGATGTGTGCATAACTCCATCTTGCTTTTTGGCATTGAGGGTAAGAAGCTTGTACTTCCTTGAAGGAAAGAAGGAAATTCTCCTGCAGAAGGTAGGCTCATATGACCCTAAATATCACGTCATTCAGCTTCATATGGGCAAAGGGAACAAAATGACTTGAAGCAGGATTTTGACACGCCTGTCTTTGCCAATTCCTGCTAAATTGCTGATACTGTTTCTCTTTGTGAATCTCTCCACACTCACTCATTTGTGCCATCGCCAACTGCTCTTGTTGGCAGGACCCTCTGAGGGCTTTCCAGGCCACTGGTTGTGGCGCAATGCCAAATGGATTGTGGGATGGATGATTGACAATCAAATAAGCATCCTGCCTGGTGGCCGTGCAAAACATAACTTATTATTACGTATGGAGCCTTTCAGAACACCATGTTATATAGCCTATGTGAAAGGAAATTAATGCCAAATTACTATGAGGAGCTACTTTTAAAACAGATGAGTTGAGAGGCCAAGGATGCACCCTTCTAATCAGTCATGGAGATTTTTCTCATTTCTCCCCCTTTCATGTCTTACATAGATCAGTTACCCATCATTTACTCATTACTTTGCTGCAAGAGCCTCTTAACTAGACTTTTGCTCTTGGTCTTGTCCATTTCAATCTATTTTTCACACTGCTGTGTCTTTCGATGGTCTTTTACATCATCCAAAATAAAACCCAATCCGCTTGGCATTATAAAAAAAATGCCTTTCCTGAGAGAGGCCCTTCCAAACTCTCTAGCTTCCTTCTCTGCCCCATCTCACTGCTCACCTTCCATATAACCCTGCCAGTCTATTGGTAGTTTTTTCAACATAGGCAAGTCCTTAATAACAATGAGTACTTAAATGCAAATTTTTAATGAAATCCATTAGCTTTTGGAGTCCTGAGTCAGGTATTCCTAGCAGGGGTCGTTTTGGTTAAACTTCAGTGTATGCAGTTGGCCCTGATCGTGGAGCAAAGCTCAGAGAGAAATAGTTTATATTGAACACCTGAATGGTGGCCTTCAAAAGCTCTATCTGTGCCCTAATCCCTGGAACTCATGCATATCACTTATATGGCAAAAGTAAACATTACTGCATGGCTTAGTCTGTATGGACTGCTATAATACAATACCATATATTGGTGGCTTAAACAACAGAAATTTATTTCTCATGGTTCTGGAGATGGAGAAGTCCTAGATCATGGTCCTGGCAGACCTGGTATGTGATGAGGGCATTCTTCCTGGATTGTAGAGGACTGTTTTCTCATATCCTCACATGATAGCACAGGGAGAAGTTGCAAGCTCTTATGTCTCTTCTATAGGACACTAATCCTATTCATGAGGGCTTTACCCTAATGACCTAATCACCTCTCATAGGCCTCACTTGCTAATACCATCACACTGGGGAATTAGGATTTCCACATACAAATTTTAGAGGGACCCAAATATTTAGTCCATAATACCATATGTGATAAAAGATATAGTTAAGGATCTTGAGAGGAAGTGCTTATCCTGGATGATCTGGGTTGGCTCTAACTGCAATCACATGTGTCCTTGTAGGAGAGTGGCCCAGGGAGTCTTAAGACAGAAGTGGAGAGAGCACTGTGATCAGGGAGGCAGAGATTGGAATGATGTGACAAGCCAAAGAATTCCTGGAGCCACCAGAAGCTAAGAGAGACAATGAGGAATTCTTTTTTAGAGGCTTTGGAGTGAGCATGAGTCTGCCAACACCTTGATTTTGGAATTTATAACCTGTAGAACTATGAGAGAATACATTTCTGTTGTTTTAAGCCATTAAGTTTGTTATAATTGGTTACAGCATCCACAGGAAACTGATAAAAGCATTTTAGTGAGAAACATAGATAACTAGGGAGCATAGAATCAAGCAGAAGGATTAACTGAAGGCTTCTAAAAGCATATAAATGGTTTGCCCAACACCAAATCATCATCCTCACACCAAAGGTAACTTAGAGATCATTTCACTGTACATTTTATTTGACAGAGAGGAAAGCTCAAGATCACTGAGGTTCATTGGCTTCCCAAAGCTGTGCGTGTGTGGTGAGTGGCAGATCTGTGGCAAGAGTTCAGGTCTCCTAAAGATCCCAAGGCTCTCTTTATCAGCCCTCACAGGCACTCAGTTAAAAATGGCACACTGTTCAATGTAATTCTACTTCTAATTGTAAAATGTTGAAATATGGCTAAGTCTCTAACAATAGAAAATTGCTATAGCTAAATTATGTTACTTTATTATTTTTATTTTAATTTTTTTAATTTGAGTATAGTTGGCACACAATGTTACATTAGTTTTCGGTGTACAGTATGGTGGTTCAACCTCTTTATATGTTACGCTGCACTCACTACAAGTGTAGCTAATATCTGCCACCATACAATGCTACAACAATATAATAGACTATATTCTGTATGCTGTACCTTTCAAAATCAAATTTAAAAAATTTTTACATTTAAATTAAATTAATTGACATGTAGTTTATCATTGTTAGAATACTGGGAAGTCATTAAAAATATTCTAGTCATTGAAATAGATACTATAAAAATTTAAGAATGTACAGGGAAGTGAATTCACAGTATATTTTTGGGAAAAAAAAATTCACACAAGAATACTGAGCACAATCTCATTTTTATAAAGAAATCATAAAAGATACTTCAAAATATAGATTTGAAAGGCTATATACCAAAGTATTACTTGTAGTTCTCTGTGATCACAAGGATTAGAGACGGCTTTTATTTTTATTTTTATCATTTCTCTATAATAAATATATATTGATTTTATAATAAAAAGGTTTTTATTCTTAAGTTTCAAAGAATTCTCATTGTATGTCTGTCCCTCAGGTGCTGCTCAGGAGACCAGATGTATCTATTTTTTTAATTTTTTTATTCTTATGTTAATCCCCATACATTACATCATTGTTTTAGATGTAGTGTTCCATGATTCATTGTTTGTGCATAACACCCAATGCTCCATGCAGAATGTGCCCTCCTCAATACCCATCACCAGGCTAACCCATCCTCCCACCCCCCTCCCCTCTAGAACCCTCAGTTTGTTTTTCAGAGTCCATCGTCTCTCATGGTTCATCTACCCCTCCGATTACCCCCCCTTCATTCTTCCCCTCCTGCTACCTTCTTTTTCTTCTTTTTTTTTTTTCTTAACATATATTGCATTATTTGTTTCAGAGGTGCAGATCTGAGAT
>NC_138381.1:27860448-27915887 GCF_054177405.1 Leptonychotes weddellii | reverse complement strand
GATATAGTATTCTTGGCTGCATATTTTTCTCATTTAGTGCTCTGAATGTATCATGCCAGTCCTTTCTGGCCTGCCAGGTCTCTGTGGATATGTCTGTTGCCAATCTGTTTCTACCATTATAGGTTTCAGACCTCTTGTCCCGAGCTGCTTTCACATTATTCTCTTTGTCTCTGAGACTCATAAGTTTTCCTTTTAGATGTCGGGGTGTTGACCTATTTTTATTGATTTTGAGGGCGGGATCTCTGTGCCTCCTGGATTTTGATGCCTTTTTCCTTCCCCAAATTAGGGAAGTTCTCTTTTATAATTTGTTCCAATATATCTTTTGCCCCTCTCTTCCTTCTTCTTCTGGGATCCCAGTTATTCTAATATTGTTTCGTCTGTGGTATCACTTATCTCTCGAATTCTGTCCTCGTGATCTAGTAATTGTTTATCTCTCTCTTTCTCAGCTTCTTTATTCTCCATCATTTGGTCTTCTATATCACTAATTCTCTCTTCTGCCTCATTTATCCTAGCAGTTAGAGCCTCCATTTTTGATTGCACCTCATTAATAGCCTTTTTGATTTCAACTTGGTTAGATTTTAGTTCTTTTATTTCTCCAGAAAGGGTTTCTCTAGTATCTTCCATGCTTTTTTCAAGCCCAGCTATTATCTTTAAAATCTTCATTCTGAATTCTAGTTCCGACATCTTACTAATGTCCATATTGATTAGGTCCCTGGCAGTTGGTACTGCCTCTTGTTTTTTTTCTTGAAGTGAGTTTTTCTGTCTTGTCATCTTGTCCAGAGAATAGATGAAAGAGAGAACAAAATGCTAACAGGGTAACAACGACCCCTGAAAAAATACACTAATCAAATCAGAAGAGACCCCAAACCACGGGAAAACAAAGGGAAAGAAAGAAAAAGAAAAAAAGGATATGATCAAATATGATCCGGCTGGTGAATAGATCAGTGCCACACACTAGATTTTGGGCATATTTTCATCTGTTAGAAGAAAGTGCCTCCCAAAATTTTAAAGAAAGAAAAACTTATATATGTACAAAAATAAGGGTAAATATGATGAGGGGATGGACTATGACTGTAAAGATGAAAATTATAAAAGATTTTATAAAAGGAATTGATAGAAGTTGGTTGAAAAAAGAAAGAGGAGAAATTTTTAAAAAGAGAATGTAATCAGGCAGTAGACTAGAACAAAGCCATACACTAGAGATTTAGGGTATATTTTGGTCTGTTAGAAGATACTGTATCCCAAAATTTTAATGAAAGAACAACTTATATATATACAAAAATAAGGTTAACTACAATGAAGGGATAGAATATGACTCTAAAAATGAAAAATAAAAAAGATTTTTAAAAAAGGGATTCATAAGATGTTGGTTGAAAAAGGGAAAAAGAAAAATTTAAAAAAAAAAAGAAAAAGAAAATTTTAAAAATTAACTTTGAAAGACTAAAGAATCAGGGGGAAAAAAGCCATGAATTCTATGTGTAGTATTCCCCTAGTGCTGGAGTTCTGCCATTCTCATTGATTGGTAAACTTGGTCTTGGCTGGCTGTTCTTGCTTATCTTCTGGGAGAGGGGCCTGTCACAGTGATTCTCAAATGTCTTTGCCAGAGGCGGAATTGCCCTGCCCTTGCCAGTCCGGGCTAAGTAATCTGCTCGGGTTTGCTCTCAGGAGCTTTTGTTCCCTGCAAGCTTTCCATACAGCTTTGGAGGACGAGAGTGAAAATGGCTGCCTCCCAATCTTCACCCCGGGGGAGCCAAGAACTCGGGGCCCCACTCCTCAGTGTACCCCCAGAGAAAAGCAGTCACTCCCATCTCCCTGGTCTCTGGCTGCACTCTGTGCTCACGCGGCCTGTGACCAAGCGTTTCTGTCTCTGGCACACGACCCCATTTGGAGTCTCCAATCCCAGCAGATTCCTGCAGTGCACTCCCAGGGGAGGAAGGGGAGTCTCCCCCGATCTGCCACTTGTTGGGTCCCTGCTGGAAGAGCAGTGGCCCAACTGTGCCACGGATCACGGTCTATGGCAACCCCAAGCTGAGAGCCCGCTCCTTGGCTCTGTCTCTGCAGCCAGCTTCCCAGCTCCAATACCTGGGAGCTCTGCCACACTCAGGCACCCCTGGTCATTCTGTGATCCCGAGGGTCCTGAGACCACACTGTCCCCACGATGGTTCCACCCCCTGCTTAGCCACTGGAGCGACATCCTTCAGTGGAGCTGACTTCTAAGAGTTCCAATTTTGTGCTCTGCTGTTCTATCACTTGCCAGTAGTGGCAGACGGAGGCCCCAAATATTGCCTTGGATTCACTTCTCCGCACATCCTACCTTCCAGAAAGTGGTCGCTTTTCTGTTCAGAGTTGCTGCTATTCTTTTCTTCAATCTCCTGTTGAGTTCATAGGTGTTGAGAATGGTTTGATAGCTATCTAGCTGAATTCCTGAGACCAGACGAAATTTAGGTCTCCTACTCCTCCGGCATCTTGCTCCTCCTCCTGATATTCTTTCTTTATAACAAGAGTCTCCAGGTATTGAACGAACACATCCTGTTTTCTATTAATGAAGTATGATATCTTCATCTTCCCTCCTTCCTTCATCTCTACAAGCTTGATTAGCTTCTCAATTACAATAAAACACAACACAACAAAATAACCTCAGCCAATTTCTACAAATTGTGTTCTGAGTCTCCAAGAAGTGACCTTAATGAATTGGGATGGGTTGCAGAAATCAAGATGCTATAATAGGCAAAGGACTGATGTGTGGAATAACAGCATATTAGGGGACACTCTAAAGATGTTTGGTGCAATTGTGACATGCTGTAGCCAAACTTTCCTAGATATAGTTGAAAGGGTCCTTTCCTAGATTTAATTGAAAAGATATAGTTTATTCAGTTTATTTATTTCAATAAACTCCTTAGTCTGTTCAGAGAAGGGTTTTGTAAAATTTGATGTGAGGAGGAGGGAAGAATATATGGTCATTGCTATGAAAATGACAGCATCACCTTTTCCAGAGTAACCCATTTTCTCAAATTTTTATTCAGCCCTGAGTAAATTATAGGTATTAAATTACACAATTTCTGATAAAATAGAGTTATGGTATTTTATTCTATTCTCCTTCCAATCTATTCTCCAGAGCCAGAATTACTATTTTAAAAGGCAAATAATTTATAATTCATCCATTTAAATCCCTTTAACAGCTTCTCATTTTTCTCAGGATAAAGACCAAACTCGTAACTCTCACCTGAACAGACCTACATGGTCTTGTTCCCAATTTCTCTTCCTGTCTCCTTGTGTCATAGACCTCTTTTCTCTTTTCCATCCCTGCTGTACCGATCATCCCTACTTTGCATCCAGTTGTGTTGGGGCTGATGTTGTGCATTTTGTTCTTGATGCCTGGAACACCTTAACATCCTCCCTCTCCTCTTGGGCTAAATAAATTGTGCTTCTCCTTCATATCCCAAACAATGTTCATGTCTCCAGGGAAGTCCTCACCTCCTTAAATTCTCCTATTATGGATGATAATTACATGCTGTGACGCTCCATTATAGTATTGGTTTTAGTCCCAATTTTAAAATTACAAACACAGGGGTGCCTGGGTGGCTCAGTCATTAAGCGTCTGCCTTTGGCTCAGGTCGTGGTCCTGGGGTTCTGGGATGGAGCCCCGCTTCAGGCTACCTGCTCCGTGGGAAACCTGCTTCTCCCTCTCCCACTCCCCCTGCTTGTGTTCCCTCTCTCTCTGTATCTCTCTCTGTCAAATAAATAAATAAAATCTTTTAAAATAAAATTCCAAACATAAATATTTTATTGTTGTCTTTCTTCCTGATTAGACTGTATGCTCCAAGAGTCCAAGGGCCATCACTATTTTTGTATAGTTCTATCCCCAGAGTTTAGTGCAGTACTTGACAGAGTAGGTAGTCAGAAAATATTTTTCAATGTATATATGAGTTGTTCGGTTTATTATGTGATTACTGAGAAGTTAATAAATGTCAAGCAAGGTGTGCTGTATACAACACAAGCTCAAAAATATTAAGTGAATGAATACAGGAATAAATGAATGTTGAGTAAATTAACATGAATGAATATATGTGAGTGAATTGACTACTTGTGAATTAATAGATCATCTATCATTTTAGTTTAACTTTTTTTGGCTCTGTATTTACATCTGTAGAGTTCCTCTTTCCTCTCAAACAGGAGGAAGGATACAGATAATTTCTATTAACCTATTAAAAAAACTAATAAATTCATAGGATATGTTATAAAATAAATTATGCAATGTATGCCAAAGACCAAGATAAACCATTCAAAGAATATCTATCTTTTTGTGTCCTGGTCCCATCCCATTTTATATGGAAACTGATTAGCACTCAGAAAGGTGAAGGACTTGAGTGAGCCCAAATCACAAAATCTGTGTGATTTAGGCACGGTGTGAACTTTTGCCTCTGTGATTCATAGTTTTTTGGTTTGTCATGTGTCTCCAGAGCAGTGGCACACAGGTAGTGCCTTTATTCTTCTCTTTACCTCTTCTGCGCATATACACTTGAATTGCTGTAAGCCCAGCACTTCTCAATAGTGATACATTTTAAATCTTGGGTGAACTCCCATTAGTTGACATGCTCACCCCCTTGTCGGATGCATTACCAGGAGAGATGACTTACAGTGGCATTGCTCTCAGTGTCCTATTGGCCTAAGCTAAAAAGGGAGGTAAACAGTCCTCATATTTCATAGATTTTAAAGGGACACTCTGGATCTATTCTAGAAACCATATTTTTTTAGTTAACTTATTACTGGTTTTAATTACACCTCTAGAGAAATCTGAATGATACCCAAATTGCAACATAGTCCACAGAATAAATTATTGTTGTGATCTTAGTGGCATGCTAGGCACATTATAAAAAATGTTTTCCCTTCATTTGAGGTAATTTTTACTAAAAATGGAAGATATAATAACCTAAAGTTATTCTAGCAGAAATTGTTGCTGACACCTCATGAGCCTGAAGTTGTCACATCTCTCTTCCCTCTCTGCCTCCTTCTCAAGAGATAAGAAAACATTAAAGGAACAGGCATTTTCAAAGTGGTTTTTGGCCTCTTAGGACTATAATGGGCAGTGAGGGGTACGAAATGGAGGACCAGAATGAGGGTGAGGAGACATGGCTGGAGGAATCTCTTTGCTCTGAACCTCAGTTTCCTCACCTATAGGAGGGAACCAGGTTATCATGATTTTTATGGTTGCTCGAAGCACTAGTATTTAATTGATTAACTTATTTTTATTTTTTTAAGATACAAAGGCTAATTACTATGGAATATATTTTTTATTTTTTTAATATTTACTTATTTATGTGAGAGAAAGAGAGCGAACATGAGTGGGGAAAGGGTAGAGGGAGAGAGAATCCCAAGGAGACTCCCCGCTGAGCTGGGAACCCAGTGTGAGACTCAATCTCATGACCCTGAGATCATGACCTGAGGCGAAATCAAGAGTTAAATGCTTAACCAACTGAGCCACCCAGGCCCCCCAGTATGGCATATATTTTTTAAATGAATTGGATACATACCACATTGATATTATCATTACTTTAATAATTACTTTGCACCCATATTACAGAGCTGAAATGTTGATTGATTGATACGCTTTCTTAGCCATAAAATTTATTTACACCAGTATTTTGAAGGGAGAGAGTTACACCGAGTTATTTCAATATGTAATGGAATATTAAAGGCAGAGTGGGACTTGAAGCGAAAAGGGTGAAGGAAGTAGAATATAGTCTCTCTGTGTGAATTTTGTGTACATGCTTACTCCCTGCCTAGCTTTGGTGGTCAGCATCCCTTTGTCCGTGTATAGTCCTCTCACCTTGTGGCCTCTGTTTTCATTGTTCTATCCTATATGTCCCTCATTCTCAGGTACAGAAGGCTACATAGACCTGTTATCCCCTAAATGATGCATGGTCCAGGTGCTCTTCTTCACTTACAAAAATTCACATGTTCTTTGTCCCTTCCATTATAGGCCCATCTGCTCTGCTTTTAAAAATAGCAACTAATCATATGACAAATATATTTATGTTGACATTTTAAAGAGAAATTTTCTATTTTCTTACACTTACATTTATAGTGGATAGATGGCCTGAAAAAATGATGGCATTTTGCCATCTAACCCCATATAGAAACTCTAATGGGAAAACCTCAAGCAAAGCGCAAGTGTTCAAATGCAAGCTGACAGAGGATTTAGGCTAGTTTGGTTTTAGGGCATCTCCTAGTATAATGTAAAGACCCAAACCAGAAGAACTACAACTTCAGTTTTTATAAATGGGGTCACAAGACTTAGATATTACATGTGTGATGGGGATCATTATGTTTTGAAATATTTTAAAATATATTCTATCTTGAAATTTTTCTTGATCCATGGCTTTCTTAAAAAAGTATGTAACATCTTTTTTGAGATAGGTTTCCATATTTTGAAGCAGTAGATTTTGGTGCTTCAGAAGAAGAATAGAAGCCACCTATAACAAGCAAGACATTTATCATCTTGGACTATTAAATTCTGTCTTCTTGTTTATTTTGCATGCCAGCATGTTGTTAAAGGATAACTTAGAGAAAAGAAAAGCACGCAGCCTATTCCCTTCCAGCAGATGGCTTGTGGAAGAGAGACACTGAAAAGCAAATGGACTATACATCAGGATGCTCTTCCTAATCCCACACCCCAGGTCCCTCTGGCTGACTAATGGTGGGAGGTTCCTTATGACCAATGACAGGGAAGTTTGAGAACTTGGGCTAGTAACCAAGTTTCCCACGGTCATGGACACACTTAGTGTTTATAGCTGATATGGTACATTCTAATTGATCTATGCTTGTATATCACTTTTGCTAATTAATACTAGGAGTAAGCTAGATTCCTTGGGGCAGCCCCACATGAGCTCAGTAGAGGTGGGGGGCAGAGCTGCAAAGCTTTACTGAGGCAGTGCTCAGGAATCCCCATGGCCTCGGTGTGGCATGAGAGGGATCCCAAAGAGAGGCACAGGTGCTGGTAGATGTGCCAGGAAAAGACCTGGAGTCAGAGTAAAGATACTGTGTTGGGAAGGACCTTGAGATCCAAAGGCAAAGAGCAATTTCATGAACACCAGTAGAAAGTACTCATTTACCATGGCCCAACGTGACTACCTTCAGCATACCTCAGAGTCAACCAGTCTGGTAACAGGATCATATGGTTGCCAGGGACTGCAGGGACGGGGAAGTGGGAGTTATGAATCAAAGGCCATAAGGTTTCAAGCAAGATGAATAAGCTCTAGAGATCTGATGTACAACATTTTACCTCTGGTCAGCAGTAATATATTGTATAGTTAAAAATTTATTGAGAGGGTATATGTCAATGTCAAATGGTATTATGACAATAAATTTAAAAAAAAAAAAGAATCAGGCCAGACCTTTATACATTGATTTTGTATCTATCACTTTACTGAATTCATTATCAGTTCTAGTAGTTTTTTGATGGAGTCTTTAGGGTTTTCTGTACATAGTATCATCTGCAAATAGAGTTTTACTTTTTCCTTACCAATTTAGTAATTTTTATTTCTTTATGTTGTCTGATTGCTGTGGCTGGGACTTCCAGTACTATGTTGAATGAAAGTGGTGAGAGTGGACATCCTGTCTTATTCCTGACCTTAGGGGAAAAGCTCTTAGTTTTTCACCATTGAGTATGATGTTAGCTATGGGTTTTTCATATAAGGCCTTTATTACATTGAGCTATGTTCTCTCTAAACCTGTGTTGTTGAGGGTTTTTATCATGAGTGGATGTTGTACTTTGTCGAGTGCTTTTTCTGTATCTATTGAAATGATCATGAGGTTTTTATCCTTTCTTTTATTGATGTGATGTATCATGTTAATTGTTTTGTGAATATTAATTCATCCTTGCATCCCAGGAATAAATCCCACTTGATCCTGATGTATGATTTTTTTAAATGTGTCATTGGATTCAGTTTGCTAGTATTTTGTTGAGGATTTTTGCATCTATGTTCATCAAATATATTGGCCTGTAGTTTTTTTTTTCTGGTTCCCTTATCTGGTTTTGGTGTCGGGGTAATGCTGGCCTCATTGAATGAATTCGGAAGTTTTCCTTCCTCTTCTATTTTTTGGAATAGTTTGAGAAGAATAGGTATTAACTCTTCTTGAGATGTTTGGTGGAATTCCCCTGTGAAGGCAGCTGGTCCTGGATTTTTGTTTGTTGGGAGTTTTTTGATTACTGATTTAATTTCAATGCTGGTAATCAATCTGTTCAAATTTTCTATTTCTTCCTAATTTAGTTTTGGTAGGTTATATGTTTCTAAGGACATCCATTTCTTCTAAGTTGTCCAATTTGTTGGCAGACCCTTGGTTAAAAAGATTAAAGAGGGTGATGAGGATACTACAGGACTTAGAAGATGAGGAAGGAATTCTGCTGCCATGAGATCATGTAAGCCTTGCCTTTTCCCTGTACCCACATACAGTTTTAGAAAGGAAAGGAAACAGGGCAGAAATTTGAATGATCAAACACTAACCTAAGTACATGATGCAGAGGTTTTATTATTTAAAGATATTTCTTAAATTATTACCTCATATTAGCACTAAATTACTTCACTGAATTAAAATTTAGTACCCCCGCCCCAGTTACCCATTAGTCAGAGGCTTGTGAGAAAAGAACAGATGAGTTAGAAATAAAGTAGCTATTTGTTCCTTGCACATTGGAGTATGATATGAGTAATGTTTGACCAAAGTGCCCATGTTTTTTCCTCACTGGCATTTTCTGTGAAAGTTCCCAAGCTCAACCTATACCTACTGAACACAAAATATAGTATTTTAGACTGCTATTGTCTCTGATCTGAGAAATTATTTTATCATGGGGACCCACAAGATAAGTTAATGAAAAACCCCTAAAAACAGATAGATGATACATTTCTGGATGGTAGGAAATTGTATTTAGAATTTCCTAAGTGCCTTGTTAAACTCAAACACACACACACACACACACACACATATACATGAGTGTGGTATCTAGAAAAGTGCTTGGTACATAGTAGGCATTTAGTCACTATTTGATAAATTGTGTTGGGTGATTACACATTCATCTACAATGGACATGGGTGCTTATTTTTAAGAGTTTCTTGACACTCCCTTAGCAATGCAGGCATGTATACTTTGCGGTTTTCTTCTCTTAGCTTTTGAGATTGACTTAGATATTCTAGGTCTGGTTGGAAGTTTTCAGGGATAATGATCAAAAACAAGATCTTAGCATTTCGGTCTTATGCGAAGAGAGTGAATCAATAGCCCCTGGGCAGAAATATTTAGGTTTTATTCTTCTGGAACATTTCCTTCTGCCCAGTCTTCCAGGGGGAAGACTGGTTTAAAACAATGCTTGAAGTCTGCCTTAATCTCTGCTTGTAATAACTATCTCAAAGTCATGTAGCCTCCAGGTGATAAATTACAGACCCTCCTTCCTTCTATAGAGTGAAATGGTAGGACTTGGCAAGTGTTACCCAACCCAAACCTCACTAAAATTTCTAAAATAAATAAATAATTTATTAATACTCATGGAGTATAAAGAAAGAAAAGGAGTAAAAGAGAGATACAAAACTCTAGAGCCAAAGGCAGTGGAGCTTACAGTAATAAAATTTATAAAGACAGTTGTATTAGGAAATGAACCAAACAGTATTAGTATTCATAGATTGGGCACTCATCAGGTTTTCAACGATGTAGTTCCATCATATAAAACTAAGTGTCAAGTACTATGTTTCCTAGATTGCATCTTCTAGCAAACAGAAGAGTCTGATGGAATATAGTATGCACAGGGTCTTCTCAGACATGGAAAGGTTCTGGAAGGTCAGGGGCTCCAGGATGAAAAGAATATACAGGAGACAAAGAACGTACTAACCCCTTTTTAACAGGACAAAAACAGAGTATTAAACATTCAGCACCAAGGACAGGAGGAAGCAAAGACCAGTTCTGTAACCATAAGAATAGCTTTATATCATCTCCATGTATTCTTTTTTAAAATTTGTTATTTCCCCTAATTAGGAATGCCTGAGAATGAAAAGATGAAGTGAATTTGGTTTTAGGATGCTATGGAATGGGAAAAACTGATTACTTTTTGTCCTACGCCATAGAATATGAGGGTTGAGAAAACTCCAAAGGGAGAGACTTGGCAGCATTTAATTGCATGCCTAGTGCATAGGAGCTAAAGCAATGAAGTCCCTGTGGTTTTGACAAAGGCCTTGGTTCCAAGCAGTAAAAGGACCCACAAGTACACTATTCTGAAAGGCTGAAATTTTAGTCCATCAGTTGAAAATTTATGATCTCTTAATTCCTTCCAGTTGTATCTGTGTTACTATGTAAAATGTGTCCTCTCATCTCATAATGTATAATCCCACTGTTCTTCAGCCAAGTGAGTTTTCCAACTATATGTTAAGCTGCCTTGAGTCATTCCTGCATTTTCAGAGATTAACAAGTTCTAGGGGCATTGTGAATAAAAGAATAAGTGTTTACATGTTGTATAACTATGCCCTCATCCTTCCTTTTCTCTGATTTATGATAAAAACTGTCCCCAACCCATGAAGACTGGTTGGATGGATTCCATCTCATATTTAACTATTATTTAATACTTGTCTGTTAAACATTCAGAACTGTTCCGGTAAGGTGCTTTCTGAGCTTGAATTTGAATAAACCAAATCACACAGTGGGATCAATGAAGGAATAGACAATTTCATTTTCCATGATGATCTTTTGTAAACAAATCAGAAAAAGAGCCTTCTAACTGCTGGTGTTTCATGGTTTGAGTAAGAAGAGGTAGGAAATTATGGCAACATAAGGAGAATATAGGGTCTCTGGATCAACAGTGTTCTTGCCCTATGGGTGGTTGGTCCCAGTATAGATGAAGCGGTCCTAGGAGGGACTCCCACTGCGAGGAAGCAGGGTATCTCTTTATGAGTATCAGAGCCACCAAGTTCCTATTAGCCTCTCTCTGCCTGCTACAAAGACAGTGTCCTTTTACCACAGCTCAGCAACTTCACTCTGATAATTTTGCCAAAGCCTAACAGGGCAGAGCACTGCAAATATGGGGATATTTCCTTTCAGCCCTCCAACAACCCACAACTGGTTCCTATTATTCAATAATTCCTCTAAGGTTTATCTTCACAAAAAAGCACCAAGACTTCTACAGTTAAGGAAAGACAGGGCTGCAGACTCCTGCTCTGAATTGTTTCCCTAGCTTCATTATTTACTGAGATTCCTGAAATGCAAACAATCAGAGTCTTATCAGGCAAAGGCAGATCCCCTGAGCCTTTTATCATTCTGTCTGCAATTCTGAATTTCCTCTATAACCAGACAGCATACTAAATGAAGCCAGACTCTTAAAGGGAAATGAGGCAATTGGAATGTCAATTTTATTTAGTAATATATTGTAAAAACTTAAACAGCATATCCAGCTGATTGACAAAATCCATCCAACTGTTAAGGGCAAAAGAAAACTATCTCAAGAGGTACAGTTATGCAAATCTTGCTTTTACCTATAGGCAGATATTTAAAGAGAAAGGGAGAGAGACACAGAAAATATTGAAGCAGAATGCAACATCTGGAATTGTCCAACTGATAAAATTCAGAGAGAGAATAAGGGAGTTAGAAGCAAGGATATCATGTCATGTTTTCTTTCTTCTTCTTCAATGAGCCTTTTAACTTCTTCCACAGGCTGTCTTTTCTCTTCAGTTTCTTTTCCATCAAGGATGGCATGGACTCTTTCTTGCGGATTTCCCTCACTAGACCGTGAAAGGCATCATCAATGCAGAATCTGAGGGCCGCAGAGGTCTCAAAAAAAGCACAGTTATATTCCCTGGCCAGACTCAAGCCTTCTTCTGTAGAGACCTAAGGGAAAAATAAATGATAGTAAAAAGAGAGAAAGGAAGAGATGCTTAAGTCAAAAACTATGTTCTCTATCAGGACTATGGGCATGTTATATGAAAAGAAAATAGAATTTGTTGTAAAGGAAGGTTTCTAGAATTTCTTAACTTGAAGGACAAATGAGAAATCAGAATCTCTAAAAGGGCAACTGATTAGAACTTATTAAAAATCAATTCTCCAGACTTTAAAAAAAGGTAACATAGCACAGTGGTCAAAACCATGGCTTTAGAGTAAAACTGCTTCGTTTCTGAGTTTCAGCTCTCCCACATTTGAGTTTTGCAAACTTGGGTAAATTTCTTAACCTTTTTGGCCTCAGTTTTCTCATTTGTAATCTAGAATAATGACACCTGCCCCCAGGGCTTTTTGTTAGTGTGTCTAATGTGCCTTTTACAGATAATGTTGCTGAGTACATATTGAAAGCTTTATAACTACTGTTGTTAATTATAGTCCAGAGCTTTCAGTTAAGAATAAGCCAGAATGAAGTTGCCATGAACTTGAGAAATGATCTTCTGACAAAAGAAAACAAAAGCCAAACACCACCATTATAAGTCTCTAGCTAAACACTTCAGAGCATGGTTAGAGGTCTACCCAGGTTGTCTGGCACTAAACTAGGTGGTGGTACATGTTATTGTAATGGGTCCTCTAGGGATGATAAACTGACTGAGATCAGGAACTGTGCCTTAACATCTCTTTAATGTCTACTACAGTGCCTGGTACCTAAGTCACCACTAGAGGAGAAAGGATGATTAATAAAAAATACCTGGATTTAAAAAGTATGAATTAAGATGCAAACATAAGTGATGTACAGGAGATTATGTGACACTGTAGCTGGGTGCTAATAATCCTGCTCAAACTTTAGCATTCCCATTAAGCTCCACTAGATTATTCACACTGGCTTGAAGAAAGCAGGATAAGGCTGCTTTGACTCAATATGTTCTGATGGCCTCTTTGTCCATACTTGGTCTATTTATTAAATTTACTCACATGTATATATTGATATGTTCATATTTCCTGCCAAATGGAAGTGTATGGTGAATTGGAGACTCCATCAGCCTGTACCCCTGAGTGACTGTGACCAGGACTATGGGGAGTAGAGCACCCAGTTCACCAGGGTGGGTATATTCACCAGGCATAACTAAGGAACTTTGTTAAAGTTCATCAGCTTAAAGCTGATGACATTTTGGAGTTGTTTGTAACCGGAACATAAACCACTTTTTCTTAACTGATACACCATGCTGTAATAAATGACTGAGCTGGGATATAAAAAGATGTCTGATTTCAAAGCCAGGTCCTTTCTAGTCTTTCTTTGAAAGAGCAGCCTCACTAAGGGCTTTCATTCCTGCTGGCAAACACACCCATCCTTTTTCGAGCTCATTTCTATCTTTTAGTAACTAAAGAAATGCAGATAAAAGCAACCAACTAAAGTTATTAAGATTCTGTCTTACCAGCAATTAGACAAAGTCATACATTTATTAACTTGTCTGATTTCCAAGGAATCACAGGTGACAGTCTTACCAAATGCTTTGACACTGCATACCGTGTGTTGCCATTTATTTTTCAGGCTCCTGTAACAATTTTCCCAACTCAGAAGGTAACAGACACATATTTGCTATTTTTTATAGCAATACCACATTTCTGGTATGATTTTCTAGATTAATCCCCTTTCATTAGGATACACACAGCCTCAAAATCCCTGTGGCTTGCAAAAGTGTTTCTTGCTCTCACTGCTTATTAGCAACTAGAGGGCAGACTGTGTCAGTTCAGCTCCAGGCTATGGGTTGGGATCTGGTTTGTCCCTCCTGTCTTCCTATTCTGAGACTCAGATTCAAAGAGCTCGTCTTATCTGAGATATGATGTTCCATGACAGAGCAGTGGGCAAGAGGCAGAGATAATTTTATCTACGTCTCAAAGGTCAAAAGACAAATGGAGAAAACCTTAAGTCAATGAAGCAGGTTGTATACTTAGCTCACAAAGAATTGTAAAGAAATAGAATCTACCAAAACCATTTATATTTAAGTGCAGCACACTATCCAGTTAAAAAAAGACAAACATTGTGAGACCAATTTTTTTTAAACTTGTAGTTGGAACACCGTACAGGTAAGGATATAGAGTGAGATTTGAATGGAAATTAATACAAAACGATATTATATTGGTACAGTGTCAGACAAAGTAGATAGTTAAAAATTATTGCTTAAAAGGTGAATCTATGATTAACAAAAAATTTTTAAAAAGGTGAATCTATCATGATACACATTTGTATGTACCAAAAATCATAGCCTCATTTAATAAGCCAACAGAACTAAAATCCAAAATCATAGTGAGAAATTTTAACCATTTTCCCTCAGCAGGTGAAAGAATACATAGATAAGTCAATAAGGATGTATAAGGTTTGAACAAAACACATTTGATCTAATTTATATAGATAAGATGCTGTACCCAACAACTGAAAAATTCATTTTCTTCACATGAACTTGAAGCATTTATACAGATTGACTTCATGCTAAGCTATAAAGCAAGTTTCAAAGTAGCAACCTCAAAAGGTTACCCAAAAAATCAGCAAATTAGACCAAAAGGGAGCAAAGGGAAAGAATGATAAAGACAGAAATAATGAAATAGAAAATAATCATGCAGTGGAGAAGACTAAATCTGAAGATGTTAAATTGATAGAGCCCAGGCAAGACAAGGTTAAACGTGGAAAAGGGTTACAAATAAACAGTATCAAGAATGACAAAGTAGACATAAGTACAGATCCTATAATCATAAAAAAGGTAATTAGGGAATATTATATTTGTGTCAAGAAATCTTACAAGTTAGATGAAGGACAAATTCCTAAAACAAAATTTACCAGAACTTTACCCAAGAGGAAACAGAAAATCTATATTATCCTATATCTTAGACAGGAATTAAATATGTAATTAAGACTTTTCCACAATTAAGTCTCTATAACCAAAAACCTTCTTTGATGAATATGTGTGGATATATTTACCAAAAAACTTGTACAAAACAGTTCTTAGCAGCATTATCACAGATAACAAAAAACTAAAAGCAACACAAATAAGTGAATTTGATAATTTGTTGTATATGAATAGAATGGAATACTGTTCAATGCAAATGAATCAAATATTGTTATATACAACTTAGATAAATCTTACATAATAGTGTTTAGTGACAGAAATCAGACCTATGAAACATTTTTAATAAACATTTTATAAACATTTAGTTTTAGATTTATAAAAATGTGGCAAAGATGGTACAGAGAGTTCTCATATACCCAACGTCTAATTGTTCTGCTTGTTATATTAATATGGTACAAGTTACACTTTTAGAAAGTTGAAACACAAGAAAACTAGTGTTAGGACTCAATATGTGTTTCCTTTGGGAGGTGACACAAGGGAGTCTTCTGGGTGCTTTTTATTATCTTCCTTGATCTATATGGTGGTTTCAAATGGGTTCACTTTGTGATAATTTATGAATTGTATACTTATAATTTGTATACTTTTGTATATGGTGCATCAATGAAAAACTCAAACAAATGTACTATATAATAGGAAGTACCCCCTATGAATTTGGAGCATCACCATTTCCTCAAGTTCAGTAGTATTTCTATAGCGAAATGTTTCAACATTCACAGTAAATAGGATATGTGAAGTCTCAGATCACATCAGATCATGGTTTGCCACAAAATGAATCAGTTCTGGTCAGAATTTGCAAATACATTAAAAATTTTATATTTTAGATTTCTGAAATCAGATAACATTATGGACTTAGGTTTCTAGCGGGAAGGTTCAATACCATAAAGATTACAAATCATCTCAAAGTAGTGTGTAATTTCAATTAAAAATACATTCAAATCCTGAAATCTTTTGAAACATAGACTGTTACACAGAGATAGTAAAATTCATAGGGAAAAAATGGGGAAGAAATACTTCAATTCTAGTAAGGAGGAGGCAGAGAGAAGAACAATAACAATGGCATTGGACTCATCCTACTATAGTTCTCCTATATCTATAGCAGTCCAGATAGTGGGGTATTAGTTAAGGGCTAGACAGAAAGACCAATACAATGCAATGGGGAATCTAAAAATAAGATGATGAAATATATGGGAGCTTGATATACTATTGGGTAGCATTCTAAATCAAGTTTGGAAGTGAAGATGCATTCAGTGGTGCCCTGACATCGAGTCATCATCATTTTGGACTATTCTTGATGTATGGAGATTATTTCTCCTAGCACAGGAAGGTAATTTTTCTTTTGGGAAGAATAGAAGTAGAAGGGGGTTGAAGTCTTTAAGTAAACATATATTTATTTCTTACACATTTGAAAAATCTCTTTATACAAACATGTTTATGAAATCTTTACTAATTATAAAAATGTATTACACATTGTTGGAAACATCAAAATTCAGTTAAAAGTCCAATGTAATAATCTGAAAAAAATTAGAAAAATTCCATCCAAAGATTCATATTGAAGTCATATAAGCAAATAATAGATGACATAACTGCTTATTATTGTAGCAGGATGAAGTATTTTTAACTCTGTAGCTCCCCATTGCTTTGCTAAGTAAAGTAGTAATCATGAACCCTCTATTTCAAAGCATGAAATGTAGTTGCATATATTCTTAGATTCATTTTCAGAATATTAATTCCATGTTACAACTCAGTAATTTTCACATTCATTATAAAATCCAAAAGGAAATTAAACTTAGTAAAATACTCGATCTCTTCCATAACTCCTGAAAAACATTTATTAGATCAATCACCTAATTTTTTTATTTTTTAAGAAAAACATTAAGGTGAAAGCATACTTTAAAATTCCCATGTTTCGATAAATTTTATCTCACACCAATATTGACAAACCATAATTTGTCATCCCTACACTAGACATTGAGATCAATATACTATATATTCAATGGAAGAACTTTAACTTTTACAGATTCTGGGCTTTATGCTTAATAATTTTGGTCTGTTCAAAGGCTATAAATATTTCAACAGTATCTCTGGGAATAGTCTTTGTCCACTAATGGTTTTGAGTAGTTCAGAATCAGAGTAACATAACAAGTAGTAACAGTTTCTATATTAGGCTTCAAAACCAGGGTATGTAACATATTCATCCAATATATTATCTTAGCTATCCAAATTTTAAGTAAAATTAAATGTTTTTAAATGACAAATATTCATCCATGCCATATAGTAGCTGCTAAGAAAGAAGCACAGTGTTAGAAGGGAATTAATACATTTTTTTCCCCAAATTAGGAGTTTCAGGTCCAAAAATGGTTAAGCAAATGGTTCAAGGTCACATACCTAATTAAGTAAAACAACCATCAAGTTCTACTCTCTTCCATCAAGTATTGTTTCCAATCCTTGCTGTTTCTCATGGGGTCTTTCCAGTTCCCTCTGCCAGTATTCCACATATATATAATTGATTATTCTGATCTGAGGCTTTATAACTTGAGATTATTCTTAAATTACAAACAAATGGCATAGAACATTTAACATTGCATTTACAGAAAAAGAAAATTTTAAATAGAGAAAGAAAAATAAATATTGTAGAAAGACTATTTGGGGGTCAGGGAAAGAATCATTGATGCAGATTCCATTGTGCCACCGTGCCCCTCAATTGCAAGGATGGGGAGTTTGTGATTAAATGTCCCACCTGCAGACCTTAGAAAGCATTGGCAGAAAAAAAAGGAATAAAGGAAAATGTTTTATACAATAGAAAATTTCAATAACCCAGGGGCGCCATCATTTTAATAGATGTGACCTTTATCACTGAGGAAGATCACTGTGTAATGTGCCAAGCACTCTCTGAAATGCCATTTCCCATCTGCCCAAGGAGACATTAGAGCACTAGCCACAGCTGCATGGGGGGATGAAGAGACCACTGGGGCATGATGGCAAGCACAGCCTGTTCTAGTCCTGGCCCAGCTGCTAGTGGGAAGTGGCAAGCATGCTGGTCAATTAGAGTTCCAGTCCCGACAATCTGCTGACTTCAGGAGCTTCATTGCTCTTTATTGTAAAGGTACTCAGGGTAATGGTGGTCATCTAGTAACCTATATAATTCTTAGTAGCATAAAAGGAAACTCTGATACTGCTTTGCTGTATTTGCTAACCTTGAATGAGGAGAGATTGGCAGAGAGATGGGTCTGGCTCTTCCAAGAGAAGCTTTGCAAGTGTAATATCTTTGTGGTTCAGCCTACTGGGTACTGTTAAAACATTCAGTGTACAGAACAAACTCTTTGGGATTTGTATATATTTTTTAATGTCTTCCTGTGTTTCACTTCATTCTTACCCATGAAGATAGTAATTTTCATTATAGAGCCTACATCATCAAGGTAACAGGAATCAGGTTCTTGGAGATTGGGACCAAAACATTTTATTTGTTAATAAGAAAATAAGAAGGAAAAGTTGCCCAAACTTAGATTGTTCAGTTTTCATTTTGTTTCATTGTGTAATTGATTTTGATCAGTTTTAACAATATGAGTAACCTTGCCAGTTTCCTTGACTAGCTCCAATGAAAGTGCTTTTGATTTGTTTGCTTTTTTAATCTGCAAGTTATTTTATTTATTTTAGAGAGAAAGAGCGAACACGAGTGGAAGGGTAGAGGGAGAAGGAGAGAGAATCCCAAGCCGATTCTGTGCTGAGTGTGGAGCCTGACTCGGGGCTCAATCTCACAACATCATGACATGACCTGAAACCAAGAGTCAGAGGCTTAACTGACTCCACCACCCAGGCACCCCTACAGGTTACTTTATTTACACATATCTACCATGTAAAGGTAAGTGCATAGATATCATCTTAGACTCCTTGCAGGGAAAACCAAAACACAACAAAGCACTAGCAAGAATTTCCCACCTTCAGCTGCCGTCACTGACATATGAGAAACTCATTCTTTTTATTTTTAATTTTCATTCCAGTGTACAGTGTTACATTCATTTCAGGTATAATGATTCAACAGTTCCGAATATTACTCAGTTCTCAAGTGTACTGCAGCCGGTGTCAGAGAAATTAGTGCCTGTGTTCTCTTCTACGATTTTTAAGGTGTCAGGTCTCAGATTTAGGTCTTTAATTCATTTTTAGTTTATTTTTGTATATGGTGTAAAAAAGTGGTCCAGTTTCATTCTTTTGCATGTTGCTGTCCTGTTTTCCCTAACACCATTTGTTGAAGAGACTTTTTCCCATTATATATTCTTGCCTCATTTGTCAAAGATTAATAGGCCATATAATTTTGTGTTTATTTCTGGGCTTTCTGTTCTGTTCCATTGATTGATGTGTCTATTTTTGTGCCAGTACCATATTGTATTGATTACTACAGCTTTGTAATATAACTAGAAATTTGGAATTGTGGTATCTCCAGTTTTGTTCTTCCTCAATATTGCTCTGCCTATTCTGGGTCTTTTGTGGTTCCATATAAATTTTAGAATTGTTCTTGTTCTGTGAAAAATGCTGTTGGTATTTTGATAGGGATTGCATTAAGGTAGTATAGTCATTTTAAAAATATTTGTTCTTCTAATCCATGAGCATGGAATGCCTTTCCATTTATTTGTGTTGTCTTCAATTTCTTTCATCAGTGTTTTATAGTTGCAGAGTACAGGTCTTTCACATCCTTGGTTAAGTTTATTTCTAGGTACGCTTTCTTATTTTCTCTTTCTGTTGTTTCATTATTGGTGTACAGAAATGCATAAGATATCTGTACATTGATTTTGTATCCTGCAAGTTTACCAAATTCATTTATCTGTTCTAGTAGATTTTTGGTTGAGTCTTTCAGGTTTTCTACATACAGTATCATGTCATCTGCAAAAAGTGGAAGTTTTCCTTCTTTACCAATTTGGATACATTTATTTCTTTTTGTTGTTTAATTGGTATGGTTAGGAATTCCAGTATGATGTTGAATAAAAGTGGTGAGAGTGGACACCCTGTCTTTTTTTCTGACCTTAGGGGAAAAGCTCTGTTTTTTGCCATTGAGTATGATGTTAGCTGTGGGTTTTTCATGTATGGCCTTCATTGTGTTATGTTCTCTCTAAACCTACATTTTTAAGGGTTTTTGATCATGAGTGCATGTTGTACTCTATCGAATGCTTTTTCTACATCTATTGAAACAATCATAGGGTTTTTATCCTTTCTCTTATTGACATATCATGTTGTTTGATATGCAAATATTGAATCACACCGTGTATCCTAGGAATAATCCCACTTGATCATGATGAATGATTTTTTTAATGTATTTTCGGATTTGGTTTGCTAGTATTTTGTTGAGGATTTCTGCATCTATGTTCATCATAGTTGATATAGTTCATTTTTGGTGGTACCTTAATCTGGTTTTGGTATTGGAGTAATACTGGTCTAATGGAATAGATTTGGAAATTTTTCTTCCTCTTCTATTTTTTGGAATAGTTTGAGAAGAATAGGTATTAACTCTTCTTGAAATGTTTGGTAGAATTCCCCTGTGAAGCTATCTGGTCATGGACTTTTGTTTGTTGAGAGTTTTTTGATTACCATTGCTGGTAATTAGTCTGTTCAAATCTTCTACTTCTTCCTGCTTCAGTTTTGGTAGGTTATATGTTTCTAGGGATTTAATCCATTTCTTCTAGGTTGTTCAATTTATTGCCATAAATTTTTTATAATATTCTCTTACAATTGTATTTCTCTGGTGTTGGTTGCTACCTCTCTCCTCTTTCATTTGTGGTTTTGAGTCCTCTCTGTGGTTTTTTGTTTGTTTGATGAGTTTGGCTAGAGCTTTATCAATTTTGTTGATCTTTTCCAAGTACCAGGTACTGGTTTTATTGATGTGTTCTATTGTTTTGTTTTTAGTTTATCACTTATTTCTACTCTAATCTTTATTATGTCATTCCTTCTACTTTTAGATTTTTTTGTTCTTTTGCTAGCTCCTTTAGGTGTAAGGTTAAGTTGTTTGAGATTTTTCTGCTTCTTGAGGTAGCCATTTAAACTTTCCTCTTAGAACCGCTTTTGCTGTAGCCTAAAGATTGTGGATTGTTGTTTTATTCTCATTTGTCTCCATGTATTTTTTGATATCCAATTTTGATTTCCAGGTTGATCCATTCATTGTTGAGTAGCATGTTTTTAACCTCCATGTATTTGTGCTCATTCCCGATTTTTTTTTTATGATGGATTTTTAGGATCATAGTGTTGTGATCAGAAAAGATGCATGGTATGACTTCAGTCTTTGTATGTGATCTATTCTGGATAATGTTTTCTGTGCACTTGAATGTGTATCCTCCTGTTTTAGGATGGAATGTTCTGAATAAGTCTGTTAAATCTATCTGATCCCATGTGTCACTCAAAGCCACCATTTCCTTGTTGATTTCTTGTTTGGATGATATGCCCATCAATATAAGTGAGGTATTAAAGCTACCTACCATAACTGTATTGCTATCAATTAGTTCCTTTACATTTGTCATTACCTGCTTTAAGTATTTGGGTGCATAAATATTTATATAAATATAATATTGTTGGATTGTCCCCTTTATTCTTATATAGTGTCCTTCTTTGTCTTTTATAGTCTATTTTGTCCAATGTAAGTATTGTTACCCCAGCTTTCTTTTGACATCTGTTTGCATGATAGATGTTTGTCAATATGCAGGTGTCTTTAGCTCTGAAGTGAGTCTCTTGTAGATAGCATATAGATGGGTCTTCTTTTTTTTAATCCATTCTGTCACCTTATTTCTTTTGATTGGGGCATTTGGACCATTACATTCAAAGTAATTTTTTTCCCCGTCTTTTATTTCTTCTAAGTTTTAATTTGTTAACATACGGTGTTATAATAAAGAAAAAAACAAAAACTAATATGTTAATCACCATACATTACATCATTAGTGTTCCATGATTATATTAGTTTTGGGTGTACATCTCAAAGTAGTTATTGCTATGTATTTATTGCCATTTTGGTACTTGTTTTGTGGTTGTTTGTGTAGTTCTTCTCTGTCCCTTTCTTGCTGTCTTTCATGGTTTGCTGGCTTTCTTTAGTGATATACATCTCTTACTGGTTCTTGATTTGTGGTTATCATCAGATGTGTAGACAACATCTTTTGCATATAGCAGTCTGTATTAAGTTGATGGTCACTTAAGTTTCAACCCATTCTTCTCTCCCTGTCATGTTTTAGGCATATGGTATCATATTTCATGTCCTTCTCTGAGTCCACTGACTAATCTTTACAGATATGCTTATTTTTACTGCTTTTGTGTTTTCCACTTTTCTTATTCCTATTCCTTTCCACTCAAAGAGTCCCCTTTGGGACTGGTTTAGTGGTCATGAACCCAGCTCTATCTCTCCTTCTATTCTGAATGATAGCCTTGCTCGATAGAGTATTCTTGGTTGCAGGTTTTCCTTTCATCACTTTGAATATATCATGCTACTCCCTTCTGGTCTACAGAGTTTCTGTTGACAAATCAGCGGATAGCCTTTGCCTTAAGGGATTTCCCTTATATGTAATGGTCTTCTTTTGCTGCTTTTATAATTCTCTCTTCATCAGTGTTTTTTGCCAGTTTAATTACTGTGTGTCTTGGTGTGGACCTCCTTGGGTGGATTTTGTTGGGGGATTCTCTGTTCCTCCTGGATCTGGATATCTGTTCCCTCCCCCAATTAGGGAACTTTTCAGCTATTATTTCTTCTTATAAATGTTCTGCCCCTTTTTTTTCTTCTCCTTTGGGGATCCGTATAATGCAAATGTTACTATGCTTGATGGAGTCACTGAGTGCCCTAATTTTTTTCCTCTTACCTGCTCAGCTTGATTACTTTGTGGATTTGCTCCTCTGCTTCCTCTAGCCTGCTGTGTATTCCAGCTAGTGAATTTTTAATTTATTGTGCTCTTCATCTCCAGTTGGTTCTTATCTCTGTTTTATTTCACTCTCTTGCTGTGGTTTTGTCCTGTTCTTTTGTTTGGGACATATTCCTCTGTCTCCTCATTTTGTCTAACTCTGTCTGTGTTAGGAAAGTCAGCTATGTCTCCTGCTCTTGAAAATAATGGCCTTATGAAGAAGTCCACTAATTCCCTACAATGCAGTGTTCCTGTTCACCAGAACCTGGTGCTTCAGGGGGTGTCTCCATTGTGTGTTGCATGCACCCTGCTGTTGTGGGTAGTGTTTGTTAAAACTGTGAGCCCCACCCTGGCAGGGGTCCAAAGTAAGTGTGTACAGGTCTGCTTGCAAAATGAGACCTGTGGTCACCTCTGGGACTGGGTCTGGCCTGGGCAGATCCACAAAGTAAGCAACATGGGTAGGGTGCACAGTTGTAACAACAAGGTGCACCTGGGCTATCTCAGGGCCTGCTACTGTTGGGGCCCAGGTTGTTCAAAATGCATAAGTGGGGAGACATGGTGTTGTCAAGGTTTGTACCAGTCTTCTGAGGGAGAGGACCCCTAGCCCAAGGACTGAGGCAGATGTGACTGGGGAGGGCAGGGCTTAATAGTAAATGTCAGCACAGTCTTAGAATTCCTTCAGTAATCCCTGCCCCTCTGGGACATGCTCCAACCTGCCCTGAGACGTACTTCCTCACATGCCCACTGCAATATTCTGGCCTTTGAGTATTTGCACATTTCCTTTGCCTGGAATGTGCTCCTACCAGCACTTTTTGTGGCTTTTTTCTTCTCATCAGTCATGTCACAGCTTAAATATCATCTCCACTGAGACACCTTGCCTAACTATTCTCTAGAAAATATTCTGCACATTGCCGGTGATTCTGTTCCATTGTTCTGCCTTATTTCTTTCTTGGCACTCAATTACTCTCTGAAATCATTTTACTAATTTATTCCTCTGTTTATTTTCTGTCTTCCTTCAGTATAGTGAAAGCTTTGTTATAGCAGGAATCTGTCATTCTTGTTCACTGCTGTACCTGGACTCAGCACAGTAGCCAACATTTAGGATGCCTGGCCATAGGAATACAGTGCTGGAGTTATGATAAACAGAGGAGCTAGTTGTCAGGGCAATAGGAAAATAAAAAGGAAATTCCAAGTAATTATAATCAGTGCCATGACAGGGGCCAGCATAGATAAGTAGTGCCCAGGCCCTTATTAGTGGTTCTGGGCTTCCTCAGGAGGACATCTTTGTAGGAGACCTAAATGATAAGCAGGAATTACATAGGTTGGTGGGAGGAAGGGCAGGAAACTGGAAGTAGTCTCAGATGGAAGGACTAGCAATGGCCTAAGGCAGAGGTAATAATGGTGCTTTTGTGGGATCATCAGCAGTTAATGTGGTTTAGAAGAAAAGAGGAAGGAGAAAATGAACAGCAGCACTATCAGAAGAAATTTAGTGAGCTTAAATGCCTAATTTATGTAGATTCATATGAAATTTGTTTGAAACCCATCAATTAAGTAATTTTTTAAAAAGCCTATTTCTTGAGTGCCTACTCTGTGCAAAGAAATGTAAAAGGTTTTTCTCTCTCCTGCTGGAGAGATATTGATTGAATGGAGAGAAAAGCAGGACATAATAAATTAAATGGTATAGCCACTCCTTCTCAGGTACAGGATGGTAATGGCTCTAGGGTAAAGGGTTTAGACTGCTTTGTACAAGAGACATTTGAAATCTCCAAGGTCTTGTGCTTTTCATCCAAGAAACCCTGGTATGCTGGGGGGAAAGGTTGCCATGGCAGCCAGCAGTTGCTATGAAGGGAAAAAAAGAGAAGGTTAATGCTAAATATTTTGCTAACAGCAATATCTGGCTGCTGCTTTGAATTTTTCTCCTACTACTTTCAAAATATCTTGTTAAAATTATAAATCAATAAAGTTAGGCAGTGTATATGTCAGAACATATATATGTATGCCCATGCCTTAGGATATCTTCGTATATTTGCACTAATAAATGTGTGTATTTGACGTATATTACTTTATGAATAAAGAGTAAAATTTTGGCCACTTGGAGAACTTAAGTGTCAAAAAATATTTCAGCAGTTACATTAATAAATTTATAAGGTAAAAATAGAAGGAACTTATATTTGTAACACATATAACAATTATAATTAAGCAATAAATTGTATAGCTGTGTAATATCTGGATCCCCTGCAGACTATAAAACCATGAGGGCAAGGAACATTGCTTTCCCAGCAACACTTCAGTGTTTTGCACATGAAACAAGCTCAATAACCATCTTTTGTATCTCTTCCTTGAATGGGTGGGTGAATAAAGGGATAGCACGGCAACCAAGGAAGAAGCAACCAACTACTACAGCAAAAACTCTCCATAAATTAACTAGAGAGCTCATAAACCCAAATCTCATTTGAACTGCCAAGGGTTTTGAGTCCCCCAAAAGCCCTCTTTTATATGTATACTGTCTGTATAAGAGATATGCACTGCAGAATCTCTAAACAGAAAAAAAAGAGGGCTGGGTCATGATGCTTTCTTGAGTGGGATCTAGGGATCACAGTGATAGATGACTCTGATGTGGCCCAAAGGAAAGCCAGAAGTGGTATCAGGGTTCCTCCAAGTTTATGGTCAACACATGTATCCTTTTGGATTATTCAGAAAAGGAATGCCTGGCAGAGAAGAAAGAACCTGAACAAAGTAAGTTTGATACAAGTTCTAACTCTGGGATCTACAGAATATGGAGCTGGGCATTTTTTTGAAAAATTTATAAGCCTGTGCTTATTGGCACTACTATAGTTTTCAATTTTCACAGAGCCATCAGTGCCCTTGTCAATCATTTTACTTATTATTAGCTAGTGCCCTTTCCTATTCCTCATTTAGTTCTTCAAAATCCTCACTTCTCATTTTCAGCAGATGTTCTTGCCCTCTTATTTCACCTTGATGAGAAAATAAAAGCATCCACAAATAATGAGTAAAACATTCAAGAATAGCACCTAGAAACTCACCTGTGTCATTAGCTACTTTATGTTACTCTCCCAGTCTCAAATGAAGATAAATAGGTTACTGATTCTGTCAAGTCCAACACCTCCATCTGGGCTCTGTCCTCTTCAATATCTGTTTCAGCCTGGCAGCATGAGTTGTACCCCTCTGTTCTATATTTTAAGCGTCCAATTCTAGTTACCTTCTTATAGCTGTCCTTTTGTTCACTATTAACTGTATGTTATTTAGGAAAGCCCTTGTACAAGGTTAAAAAGATGAAGAATGGGGCTGAGGTATGAAAGTGATTAGAAGGATGCACAGTCTTAAAGCACCCTACTAGATGGGAGAGGATATTTACAAATGATATTCGTTAAGGGGTTAATATTCAAAATACATGAAGAATTTACACAACTCAACATCCAAAAAACAATCTGATTAAAAAATGGGTAGAGGACCTGAATAGACATGGCCAACAGACACATGAAAAGATGCTCAACATCACTAATCATCAGAGAAATGCAAAACCACAATGAGATCGCTTCACACCTGTCAGAAGGGCTAGTATCAAAAAGACAAAAATGACAAGTGTCGGTGAGGATGTGGAGCAAAAGGAACCCTCCTGTACTGTTGGTGGGAAGGTAAATTGGCATGGCCACTGTGGAAAGCAGTATGGAGTTTCCTTAAAAAAAATGAACAATATAAATACTATATGATCCAGTAATTCTACTACTGGGTATATACCCCCCAAAAAACCACATGAATTCAAAAAGACATTTTTGAATGCCTTTAGTGCAGCATTGTTTACAATAGTCAAGATATGAAAGTTTTACTCCAGCGTTATTTACAATAGTCGAGATATGAAAGCAACCTAAGTGTCCACTGATAGATGAATAAAGAAACTGGGGGTGCACACACACATTATCGCTTATAATAACTCAGCCATAAAAAAGAATGAATGAAATCTGGCCATTTGCAACACCATGAATGGACCTAGAGGGTATTATGCTAAGTGAAATAAGTCTGACAGAGAAAGACAAATACCATTTGATTTCACTTATATGTGGAATCTAAAAGAAAAAAAGAAAAACAGACCCATAAACACCGAAAACAAACTAGTGGTTGCCAGCGGGGAGACGATGGATAGGCAAAATGGGTAAAGGGAAGTAAAAGGTATAGGTTTCCAGTTATGGAATGAATAAGTCATGAGGATGAAAGGTACAGAATATAGTCAATGGTATTGTCCTGGCATTGTATGGTGACAGATTGTGGTGAGCACAGCCTATAGAATTGTTGAATTTCTATGTTGTATACCTGGAACTAATGCAACATTGTGTTTCAACTACAATTTAAAAAAAGATATCTGAGGTTTATGTGCTGATTTAATAACTTCTGATTTGCACATCAACATTCACAATCTGGATTCTGCTCCTCTCCCCACCCATTCTCCTAAAATGGTTTTCAAATGTATAAATATGACCCTTGCTGCCAAACCCAATAGGTGCTTCCAGTGATCTTTCAGCATCTGCAATATTTGACAAGTTGACTACTTTCTTCTTTAAACTTCTCTTCTGATTTGGTGACCTCCTTTCCTGATTTTTCTAAGCTCTGATTACTCTTTCTGACTATTTTCAGTATCTTAAAAATACTACTCTTCGCTCACTTTTCCCATAACTATATGCCCATGGATTCTGACCTTTACTTTGCTTCTATTCTTATTTGGCATTTGTTCCTTATATATTCTTATTCAAGTCCATAGCTTTAGTCATCATTAGAGTTCTCATGAGCCCCTATTAATGTCTTCAAAGATCATCTTTCGGTTTAAGTCCAGAATCACAAGTCTCTGCTGGGCAGTTTCTTTGAAATGTCCCATAGGTACTTCAAATTTGTGGTCAAATTATTTTTCCTTGCCACATGTTCCATCTTGGCTAATGACACGGATATTCCCAGTAATCTAGGCAAGATCTTTAAAATCCTTCCAGATTCCTCTGTCTCCCATATCCTTAAATCTAACTGATAGTCAAGCCATTTCATTTCCATCTTTTTGTTATGGTATGCTGACATCTTCCTTCTCCATTTTCATGGCCAGTGCCTTAATCCGGGGCTCTTGTTAATTTATCCCCTAGATGATTTTTCTACCTTCAGGCTTGACCCCCTCAAATCTATCCTTCCTACTCTACCCAGAGAGAAATTTCCATAACATAAAAGCAAGTATTTAGCTCTCCAATTTATTTTTGTGATTCCCCCATCATCAATAACACAGTGGGTAGCACATAATAAGTACTCAAAAAACAGTGATTTGTTCCTACAGCGACTGGTACCAGATGAAGTCAGGCTCACCTCTTATTTGGATAAATAATTCTGCCTCGCAAACCCCAATTTCCTCCTCAAGATAAAAAGGATACCATCTCCTTCAGAAGGCTCCTATGCAGATTAAAGATTATATAGTAATATGGTCCATAACCTCATGTACTTAGTCATAATTACTAATGGAGCAGTCTGGGCTCTTAGAAGAATCAAGGGTATCAGATGGGCTACCAGAATTAAAAGAATATGGAATATCCTCAAAACAAAAGAATTCAGGATTGTAATGGACTTTAGGGTCATCTTTAAGCCATCAAGTCATTACATGTCATTCCACAACAGCTCTGTCACACTGTAGGGACACACTAATTGCACAGTCCTCTGTAAAATGACCCCCTTTTTATCAAAGGTTCTTATATTTAGTCAGAAGAGAATTTGAATTATAGAGCTGAAATTGCCCCAAGGCATCCTATACTCCAAATCCTAAACATTTTGAGAATTTCTTAATTTTTGAGATACTACAGTTCTTCGATGCTGGAGTTGGCACTAAAACCCAAGACTCTTTTTACCACCACAGATGCCCCTTTGTCTACAACACAAAAATGGTGCATGGGACAAGTAGAGCACACAGGATGTAAAAGTGCAGAGAAGAAACTTCCTGAAGCAAGCAGGCTTGCATGGAGTAGAGAAGACAGAGACTAGAGACTTTCCCCTATCAGCAGCTGAGGACTCTGAGCATCTGGATCTGGGGCTTTCACTGTATTAAATTTTTTATTTTTAAAATGTATATTCTATAATTTTTTATATATATAATAGAATATGTATCTGTGAGTTCTGTCCCTTCGAATCTGGACGATAAATGTAGATTCAAGCGCCTGCACAGATGACAGCTTTTAACTGTTACAAGAAACCCCTCTGTGGCCTTAGCAACTCCTTCCATTTGTTGCTTCTCAAGCCCAGTTGCCCAGTCTCTCCCCAGGTGGACAAAACGACCTGCTTCCCAATGGCCGTGCACACAGCATGCCAGAGAAAGGAAAGTAACCTTGACAAGTCTGTTAGGAAGCAGCGGCCTGAGACTGCATCTCCAAATCAGTGACATGTTTTCTCTTCCAGATTCTGGTCATGTCAGAGCACAGAGCAAACAACACTATCACGGCAATGACTTGTCAGCTCACTGACATTATCTGTGCTCCATCCTCCAAAGCAGCAGCTGAGAACATAGGCTGTGTTAGTCAAAACAGCAGGTCTTACTAAGATACAGGGAGAAAAGTATTCTGCTTGAGAGCATGGTTTGTGAAACCAAAGGGCCTGCATTCTAATCACATCTCTGCTGCTTCCTAGTTGAGTGACTGTATATGAGTTACTTACCTTTCTAAAACTCAGTGTCCTCATCTTAAAATGGGGTTAGTAAGAGATAGAAAGGAGATAACAGAATGCCTCATACTTATTACACGTTAAATGTACTATAATTTGGACTTTGTTTATTCATTTAATACATAGAACTGGCTTGTCTCCAGTCAGAAATCATGCAATGCTGATGAATGAGAAGTTTGTCTCCTGTCTTTACAACGACCAGAGTGGGGGAGGGGACTTTTTACTGTCAGAGTTACTCTGATACACTTGACTCTATTGCCATATCTATCCTCAGAATGGTTCAGTTTTCCTTTGGGCATATTTTACTGAATGTGTCATAAAAGCATTTTGTTCAGACCACAAGTCTTCCCCTCAGCCACCAGTTATGTTTAATCAGTAGGGGGTGGGGTTATTGTCTCTCCTCAATTTACTAAAAACCATGAAAACTGTTTCACTTCCTCTGTTGTTTTCTTCACCTTTCTCCTGCATAGCCTCTTAAATTTCTTTTCCTCCATTTTCCTATTTTCTACCTTTACCTTTTCTTCTCATCCTTCTTGTCCTTCTTTAGATCTTCACCAGCCAACATCTACTAATCCCTTAGGTTTTTTTAAAGTAATTCCCAGAGTCTGTTCCATGAACTGTTTGTTGATCCCCAAGACTGAGTATGATTTCTCCCTCTTTTTAAGTCCCTAAGCATTTGGTTTTTGTCACTCAGTCTTTCATTACAATTAATATTTTTCTTACTCTGTACCAAGGTTAAGTTTCATGGACACACAAATAGTGCTCCTTTCAACACTTGGAATCATCATCAAATTGGCTCCAAAACTGACTCCTGTTATTTCCTAAAACTTAACTGTTTATGAAATTCTCCCTTCCTCCCAATTAATGCAGTGTTTGCCTTAGGGATTCAGTTTTTCCCCTCTCCTATAGTATGTGACTCTCAACACAACCTAAATTTGGTCTTGTGGTCAGATCTTGGTCTTTCACAGTGACATCTAATTCAGCAAAATTCCCAGTTCCCTTAACCACATGTGATTTGTCTAAGTGCAGGCCATGCTGAGTAGAGAGGTAGACCATGAAATCATGGAATCATAGACATTAGAGACAATTAGTGTTAAGGAAGTCAGACATCATTGCTTTTATAGCACTCCTGTGAGATGGGGCACAGAGACCTTTTTATAGACACTTCCAGGGATGAGTTTATTCACATATCAGATAATCCCAGGCTATAATGTGTATCCCTCACTGGCTGAAAATCCATAAGAAGAAGATGTCTTCCCTAGATTTCCTATCTCTTATCCTAATTCTGGCCTTGTAGAGACATTCAGAATACCACCTCCCCTCCACCGCCTTTTCTTCCATGTGACAGCTCTTTTAATACTGGAAAACATAAATGATGTCTTCCACTCGTGGCTTTACCACTGATTATATTCAGAAGATGGTGCTGTCTTATTTTCAGAAGACAGTCATCTTCCAGAATCTTAAACTTAAAAAAAAAATCAGAAGAAAAATGAGCAGATGGTTCTATTTTGTTTTGTTCTTACAGAGTAATGTGTGACCCAAAAAAGTATCTATAAAACAGATAAATAGCAGCAACAACAATGAAACTTTGGTTGTAAGATCATTACTTTTCTAATCACAGAGGATGCACAACTGCTTAACCACACCATACATTAATGGGTTTTGTTTTGTTTTGTTTTAACTATACTTGTTACTCCCTCTGCTAGGATAAGGGCAGATAGTTGGGCCACTACATTTTAATGTCTTTGATAGACAAGCAAAAATATAAGAGGCTGAAATATACCCTCTGCAATGGCATTATTAGCACTGTCTACTTCAGTATAATAGCTTCCTTTGGTGACTCATTCAAAAATACATACATCTTCCCTACCATTTAACCTCTTATGGATGGTTGCAGTGCATTTATTCATCTCAAATTAACCAACACACTGAATTTGTATACTGTAGATCCTCAGTACATATTTACTAAACTAGAATAGCTAAGGTGAACGTTAGCAAGAAGAGTCCCATAAAATATCTGTTTTTTGTGTGTCTAAGGTAGGCAACCCTAAATTGACAGAGAAAGAAGAAGGTGATCTGGATCAAATAATGCTCAAGAGGAAACCAGTGGAATTAGAAATGACATCTACTCATGAGTTTCAGTCTGTGAAAGTGCACTACATTTGTGCTCTGCAAGGTAACATATTGACCACACTGATTTGGACAGCAACGTTCTTATCTATAAAATCAAGGGAAATGATATCTATAGTTACTTCCACCCCAATGATTTCTCAAACTCCTTGCTATTTTTTTCCCTTCTCTTGCTGTGCCTGCCCACTCTCTCTTTGAATCAGTCTTTTTATGTCCCATTTCCAAGAGTATTACCAATGTTCACCCAATTGCTAATCATTCCCCATCCTCCATACTCTACTCATTTAAAAGTCTTCGCACTTTCCAGAATGCATCATTCCATCTGCCTAGATACATTTGCAAGGAATGTACCACATCTGTTAAAAGTTTAACCTCCACTGTCTTTGTAGTAGAACATTAGCTTCACCCTCCACCCTGTGTATCTTCCCAGGTACCTTATGGGCTAGATGCCCTTTTGACCTCATAAATGGCACTCCTTGAGGGTAGAAACTATCAAGTTCATTTTGTTCTCTCAGAATTTAACCATAGCAGGGATTTGATAAATATTTGTTGAATGAATTGGATTCACAAATAAAGTCACAGCATCACTAATGTTATCTTCTTTTCTTCAGATTTGTACAAGAGATTGTTATGGGAAAATTTCTGACTGACCTTCTTATTTCACTAAGTCTGTGCCATCTCTGAGAAAGCTATGAAGTATTAGCATACATAATTAAAACAAAGGATCGCTTACTAAACTAATTTTTGATGCAGTCTTAGTTTATACTGTTCACTTGCTTGCTGATCTGAGATATTTCAGACCCATTTATCTAGCTATCTTGAGAAGTTCTTATTGCCTTAATATTTAGGGGCACTCAGTCTATCCATCATCAGAAAGCTTCCCTGAGCCTATGTTTTCCTCTCAATGGGGGCTTGGAATATCCATTAATTTTGCCGTTAGTTTCTGGATCTGATGTTTGGAATGCATAATGAATGCATTTACAAATAGCGAAGTGAGTATTCTGCAATTATGAAGGCAATTAATATTTTGTGTCAGAAGAAAAAATATCTTTCCATAATCAGGCATTCAATAACAGGAAATGTTGCCTATGCCTATATAACTATATGGAAAGAGAATCATTTCAGAAGAGGAATGTAAATGATCCAGTTCACGGACAATTTAAGTACAGTAAACTAACGGAAAATGTCTTCATCTTTTCTAAGACCAGTTGCCATACAGCCTGTCCTCATGAAAAAGGAAATATTTACTGTCTCCGTGAGGTATTTTACAACATTAAAATTCTGTTTGTGGCTTTTGTAAACCTCCCCTGGAAAATTACAAGTGAGATTAAAAGGAACTCTGACAGCCTGGGGAGGAATTGATAGATGACCTGCCATATTTAAGACAGCCGGCTCTCTGCTAAGGTCAGCCCTCACATATTGAGAGGACAAAAGCAAAACACGAAGTCCAGGGAGAGCCAGGAGGTTGAAAGAACAAAGTGTGTTGACATCAGTGATCTAGTCCTGGCCTAAGGGGAAAGACTATTCTTTTATGTATGTTTATATATATATATATATATACACATACACTTAAATGTTTACTTGCATATTTATTATTTATACAGGCACATAATTATATATATATAATTTATGAATGATTTAATGTATAGTATATTGTTTGTGTGTGTATCCACATGGGGGTAAAAAACAAAATGCAGTGATTTTTCCATGTCCTTGACTTACCCTTACAGGAGATTTCTGCCCCGCATCCTGATCTAGTTGAGTTTGTACATTTACCTTTCTGAATGAGTTTGTCAGAATCATACTGGGATCAGCCCAGGATAGATTTTGGTGGGGAGTTACACCATTAACAAAAATCATCTAAATCAAGATGGCAGGCCCAAGTGCTGGTCTTGAGGCAGCCTAGCAATACATTGCCCTCTGGGTGCCTAAACCTGCCAACCACCAGTCATTAGAAGTTCAAGGTTTCCATGGATACCTCATCCTGGGTACAGGTGAAATGATAACTCTTCATAAGCCCTTTGCACAAACAGGATGGCTTAGAGTTAAGTGGAGGTTAGCCTAATTAGTTACCAGAGGGAAGCAGGTTTCTATGAATGGCTTCCAAAGCCTACTTTAATTAAAGGTCAAAAAGGGAGGAGAAGTGAAATTGTAGAAGGCAGTAAAGGAAAATTTTAAAACTCAGGTCTGATGGGATGCCTGAGTGGCTCAGTTGGTTAAGCATCTGCCTTCTGCCTTAGCCTCAGGTCATGATCCCAGGGTCCTGGGATCAAGTCCTGCACTGGGATCCTTGCTCCTTGCTCAGCAGGGAGCCTGCTTCTCCCTCTGTTTGTGTTCTCTCTCTGACAAATAACATCTTAAAAAAAACCCCACAAAACTCAGATCTGATTGTATTGCTCCTCTAATACTGTTGAGTGATTCCATGTTACGTAAGACAGAAATCCCCAGGTTTCTGTTTTTCACAGACAAGGTATTTTTTTTTTTTTTAATTAGGAGTGAGGTGGGCTTCTGTAGGCATCTACAGAATGTAGGCACATTCAGTGATAGACATCTATTTTTGCCTGCCCAGATGACCTTCTCCCCCTTTTTGAAATAGTATCCCAGTATCCCTTGGGACAGCTATCCTTTTTCTATTTATCAGCCCAATAACTTTGATGGGATTAACCCTACTTCCAGCTCCAAGGGTAAGCAAATAACCCCGGCTTGGGTATTCAGAGAACTGCATCTCCCTACCTAAAATTTAGTATGACCTAAACAAGGCTAACCACTCTCCTTCCTTAGAATTTCACTAACACTATTCAGAAATAATCATGAAAGCAATAGATAAGTTTGCGAAGTGCAAGTGCCTACCTAAGAACAAAGTCAATAAAAAAGTAAGAAAAACAAAAACGGAAAGATTCTGATGATATTTTTAGGGGCTCTGACTCTAGTTACGCCTGAAGCAAACCGAATTGGGTTTTCCAGTTAAAGGACGTAATAAATTCATTTTTGTGTGTTTTGTTGTTGTTTTAACTAGTATATATGGAGTTATTTAAGAACTGAATGGGTTCTGACTAATATACTTGTCAAGTTTTTATTTCAGCAAATATTATAAAATGATGTAAAGTGTTACTGAGACTCCTTTCTGGTCCCCTGCAGTTATCAACAACTATAGAAATTACTCTGGAAAGAACCCACAGTTGGAAACAAAGATAAATTTCAAATGGCCAGGTTTAATGAGAGCCTGATTCCTGGTGCCCGGCATTCATATTTTGCATCAAATTTCAGACTAGCTAGGTGTTATTTGCTTCCAGAAATATTTTTAAAGAGACTAAAAAGAAAAAAGGAAATTAATTTTAGAAGTTCAAGGTTTTAAGAAAACAGCGGAACACTCCAGTTTTCCATCTCATGTGTCTTAGGGGGCTACTCTATCTGTGATTGCTTGTAAAATATGTATCTATCCCATTTCCTAGCTGGAAACTGGATGTTTTCTGAACTGCAGAATATGCCAACATGCTCAGAGCCATTGGACTATGGGAATTGAAACTTATGGAAAGGGCAGAACCATGTAATACATTGGGAACTCCAGTCCTAATTTCCACAGATCCAAGGCAGTCATGGCTGAACTTCCTAGACTATCTTGTGGCCTAGATTAGGCTTGGGAAGAGATTTGAGTTTCTAGTTGGCCAGAGAATGTCCCAGAGAACCAAGACTTGGTGTCTGGGAGACAAAGCAGAGATGACTGTGAGGAAAGGAAAGAAGTGCAACTGCAACATGGGATCTCCAATGTCAGAATTATTTCAGATCACCTGGGCACTGAACGACAAGCTACTATAGCAGAGATAATTTGGGTCCTTGTTAACATCAAAGACCAACCTATAGGGTAGTCCCTAGTATCTATAGCCAACAGAGAAATCATAGTGACCTAAAACCAGATACCAGTCCCTTCTCTGTAACTCGCTTTCTTAAGGTTGATGGAATGGGAAGGGAGAGTATACGGTGAATTAGCATTCCCTTCCTTTGGCGTGAGACTCATTCTGGATTTGTGAAACCTCAGCCCAGGCTTTTGAAGATGGAACTCTGAACCAGACAGTGGCAAACCATAACACCTAGACTTGGTTAAATATTTACCTAAAGTAGGATAGCCTTAAACTAGAACTGATTAAAAAGACAAAATCTTTAAAAAATACATCAATCCTATTCTTTGTTTTTTTTTTTTTTTAAGATTTTATTTATTTATTTGAGAGAGAGAGAGAATGAGAGACAGAGAGCACGAGAGGGAAGAGGGCAGAGGGGGAAGCAGACCCCCCGCCAAGCAGGGAGCCCGATGCGGGACTTGATCCCGGGACTCCAGGATCATGACCTGAGCCGAAGGCAGTCGCTTAACCAACTGAGCCAACCAGGCGCCTCTTTGTCTTTTTGACAGAGAGAGAGCACAAGAAGGCAGAGCAGCAGGCAGAGGGCAGAGGGAGCAGTAGGCTCCCCACTGAGCAGAGAGCCCAATACAGGGCTTGATCCCAGGACCCTGGGATCATGACCTGGGCTGAAGGCAGACACTTAACCAACTGAGCCACCCAAGTGCCCCCAGGATTGATACTTTTTGGAAGGGAAAGAGATAGTGTTAATTGGCAATATTAAATTTCCTACTTTCCTATGCCAGTTTATAGTGGGTAGGGACTTAAAAAAGCAGAATAGATTTCAGTTATATCTCTGAGTTGAGATGGCTGAATACAATTTTCCCATCCAAGTATAGACATTGAAAGGAAGAGGGTGGGGGAGGAAAAACTAAACCTGTTATTACCGTCAGTTCATTAAGAAGTTCATTTTCTTTTTTTTTAAAGATATTTTTTATTTATTTATTTGACAGAGAGCACAAGTAGGCAGAGCAGCAGGCAGAGAGAAAGGGAGAACCAGGCTCTCTGCTGAGCAGGGAGCCTGATGCGGAGCTTGATCCCAGGACCCTGGGATCATGACCTGAGCCACCCAGGTGCCCCAAGAAGTTCATTTTCAAAGCAAAATATCAAATGAGGTGGAAAGAACTAATATGAAAATAATGTAATTTCATATACAGTAAATGTGAAAAATCACCTACATGGTCCTTTTTTTCTCTCACTTTGCCCCTGGACTCTTGGTTCAAATCATGCCAAATAATATAGATTTTCTTGAATGTGATTTGTCTTCCCTTCATTATTTTTGTGCCTGCTCTTCCTTTAACTGGAATTGTCTTTCCTTACTTGTTGGCCTTAACAACCAATAATTGTATATCAAGACAGAAACGAAATGTCAGTTACATTGTGATGCCATTCTTGACCCCTCCAAGATGAGTTAGTTTTCTCTTATGTACTTTGTGCATTCTTCTACAAAGTATTTATCACATTTCTTTCCGTATTTGTTTTCACATTAACTTGAAATTAAGCTCTTTGAAGAAAGGGAGTAGCCTAATATAGTGGTTATAAGCATGAATTTTTTTTAATTTTATTTTATTATGTTAGTCACCATACAAGCATGAATTCTTATACTAAGAGTTCAAATGAAGTGTTATAAATATTGTTCAGATCCTTGCTCAGGCACTTGCTAGTTAGTGGCATTAGGCAGTCTATTTTACCTCTCTGACCCTCAGTTTATCTGTTATTCATTTTTACCCAGAATTCAGTAAAGTGCTTACCATATTATATGTGCATATGTATAGATTATTAAAATTATGGGTGAATTTATTTGAACAAATACATTGAAGATATTAAGACAACCTTCAACTTGAATAAGGGGAAATGTCCCAAATAATTTGTAAAATTTTGTTTCTTTTCCAAGTGGAATTATGTTATAGCTGATAGAATATAGCCTAAGTAATTGAGTTTGGTGCTTATTGACTGGTAGCAATGTGATTCTGGGTATATTTAGCCCTCTTATAGTGAAAAGAATTACATTGACCTTTCATGTAAGGTAGGAATTAGAAATATTGACACATTTCCCTTTGCAACCTTTTTAATGACTGTCAGTTCATGTATGACATGTTAACATGGCATTTATCCTAGGTCCAAAGAAATGTAAAATAATAAAAATAGGGTCATTGGATGATGATGATGGCAAAAGAAATTCCCTTGAGGTTAGTCAAGGAACTAGAAACTGAAGGGAACTTGGAAGTTACCCAGTTCTAGGACTTAGGATCTCCAGAAATTAAGTGACTCATCCTAGGTCACACAGCAAATTAAGGACAGAGCTAACCCAAGCCCCCATGTCTTCTGACACCATGTTCAGTGCTTAATGACATGAGCAGGACATATCGAGTCCTTCCTCTGGCCTCAGATTGCTCCTTGGAAATCAGTTTTTTTGGAGGCAGAAAATACCTGGCATTGACACAAACCTCTTCACTGTTCTCAATGGCAGAGTTTTCTGAGCTTTTTGTTTTGTTTGTTCTCCAAAACAAGCATCTTCCTCCTGAATTTTAGTTTTTACTTCCCATATATTCACTTCTTGCTTAACCATATGAAGGCCTCTTTCAGCAGCACCCTCAAGTCTCCAACCTTTTATTCTTTGATACAGAAATCTTACAAACTTCTAAGCCTCCTTTAAGTATTCAATTCCTGCCAGATAAAATTTTTCAAACCTCCAAGTTGATTCTTGACAATTTCAGCTGGATCCTCAATCCTTGGCAACCATTCTTTTGCTTTTTTTCTGTGGCCATCACCCCTTGTATTTTATGTAACTGCTTGACACATTCCTCCTTTCCACATCCACCCCAGCAGGTGACCTGCCCCTCAAAGAATGTAAGTGGACTGGGCAAAAGCTCTCTATTTTCTATCATCAAACGTCTGAGTTTGGACTCCATTGTTTCCTTTTTAGCCCTATCTAAATGCTCATTTTTTTCAAGGCCGATTTTCACACTTGACCTATGGATTTTACTCCTTTTCATTTCCTTCAGAAAGTATTTCTTCTCCCATTACCTCTTGCCCTCAACTTTTTCTTCCTTACAGCTTCTTTCCTTTACCAAATAAGTGGCACTGTGACTTCTATATTTGAAAATTTTTTTCCTGGATGATTTTTATTTCTTCTGGTCACTATCTAGCTTCTCTCCCAGTTTGATTTACTCAAAGAACACTCCATGCTCATATATTATCCATAAATCAACTCGCTAAAATTAGGCAACTGCTTTGCCTTCCCACTGAAACTCTTCCAACAGAAATAAATAATTACTCACAAAGATGGAAAAGCATCTCATGGAAATGGATTGGAAAGCTTAATACTGTTAAGATATTAATACTGCCAATCTACAGATCCAATTAAATTTACCAATACTAATGTTTTACAGAAAAGAAAAATCCATCCTAAAATGTATGTGGAATCTCAAGAGATGCCAAATAGCCAAAACAATCTTGAAAAAAAAAACAACAAAGTTGGAGGTCTCATACTTCCAGATTTCAAAACTTATTACAGAGCTACAGTCATCCCAACAGTATAGTACTGGCATAAAGACAGACATATAGACCAATGGAATAGAATAGAGTTTCCAGAAATAAACCCTCACATATATAGTCAAATGATTTTTGACAAGAGTTGCAAGATCTTTCAATAGGAAAGGGTAGTCATTGAAACAAAAGATGTTGGGAAACTGGATGTTCATATGCAAAACAAAGATGGACCCTTATCTTACACATACACAAAATTTATCTCACAATGAAACAAAGACCTAAATGTAGGAGCTAAAACTATAAAACCCTTAGACAAACACAGGAGGAAAAACTTCATGACATTGGATTTGGCAATTTCTTGTGTATAACATCAAAAGCACAAGTAATAGAAAATAAATTGGACTGTATAAAAATTTTGAAATTCTGTGCATCAAAGACATAATCAACAGCATGAAAATACAACCCATAGGAGAAAATATTTGGAAATTATGTATCTTATAACATCCAGAATATTTAAAGAACTCATTCAATTCAATAAGACAAGCAAACAACCTGATTAAAAGATGGGCAAATGACTTGAATAGACATGCCCAATAAGAACATAGTTACTCAACATCACTTATCTTTAGAGAAATGTAAATCAAAACCACAATGAGATACCACCTCATACCTATTAGGATGGCTACTAACAAAAAAAGTGTTGGCCAGGATTTGGGAAAACTACAACTCTTGTACATTGTTGGTAGGAATTAAAGTGGTTCAGCCACTATGGAAAATAATACAGCAGTTCCTCAAAAAATTAACATATGATCCAGCAATCTGTCTTTTGAGTATATACACTAAATAATTAAAAACAGGATCTTGAAGAACTATCTGTATACTCTGTTTATAGCAGCAGTATTCGCAATAACTAAAAGGTGGAAGCAACCTAAGTGTCCATGGACAAATGAATGGATAAGCAATGTGTGGTGTATACACACAATGGAATGTTATTCAGCCTTAGAATTTTGACACATGCTACAACATGAATGAAAGAACATTATGCTAAATGAAATAAACCAGTCACAAAATGAGAAATACCATCTGATTTCACTTGTATGAGGTACTTATAGTAGTCAAATTTATAGAAGCAGAAAACAGAATGATTGTTTTCAAGGGCTGGATAAAGGAAGAAAGGGGAAGTTGTTTAATGGGTATAGTTTTAGTTTTGCAATATACAAAGACTTCTGGAAATTAGTTGAACAGTGTAAATGTACTTAATACCACTAAACTATATACTTAAAAATGGTTAAGATGGTAAATGTTATGCTGTTTGTTTATAATTCTTAAAAAGGTTTTAAAATAAAAATCCTACCCCATGTTACTAGGAAAAAATGGATTAAAGATTCATGTAGTGTTTATTCTTAAAAAAAAAAAAAACCCTTATTATCATCTCCAAACCCAGTATTGTTTTGCAGTCTTAGCTTTTAAAAAAATTCTCTGAGGTATTATGACTACTACTCTTCTTATAAATTCCATCCTCCACTGGATTTTGTGAAATATGATTCTCTTTCTATCTCTCCTGCTGGCCCTTTGTCTTCTATCCATACACTAAGGGTAGGTATTGCCCAGAAATTTGAACTCAACCTCTTAATACTAATAAGACTGTCTTGGGCTTGAGTGATCAAGGCCTTTGCCAGGTAATCCCTGCCCTACAAAAGGGTCCTCTTTGGCCCTCCTCTGTTGATACCCATCCACACAGGGTGACTAGGTCAAGATTAGTTCCTAAACCTGGATTCCATATCTTTCTACAACTTCATATCTGGGACCTCAGAATTACCTGCCCAGATGGTCTTAAACCTACTTCATGGGCCTCATCTCTAGATCCATTCTCCCAATGGAAGTCTTCCCTTTACCAGTAAGCATACCCCTGTAGAGAGAGGTGGTCAATTCGTGGCTCTCTGAGTGTGAGGGGGTATATAGAGTTCAGATATGTGGGTAGAAGTTCTCTTGAGATAAAGTACAAAGTCCTAGATGAAAAAAAAAGTATGGAGCTTGACCTTGGAACCTCCAGGGGCATTCATTTTTACTCTTGACCAGGCAAGGTCAAGTTTACTACAGCAAACCTGACTGTATACATTCCCTAGACACATTTATTCACTCCCATATTTTAAAATCCCACCTGCTTGCAATGGATTCCTACATCTGTTGCCTTGAACAATATTCCCTCAGCTAAATTCAGACATGAATTTCTCATTGCCCCCCTGAATATATCCACCTGTATTTCCCCTACTCTCAAAATGTCTAAAAATAAATTCAGCATACCCCTTTCTCATAAACACATTTCCCACTCCCTTGTGCTACTTTACCTTATTAATAGCAAACCAACTTCCTAGTGATTCATTGTAAATCCCTATTTCTCCTTCACCCCCAACAAGCAAATCAGTTACAAATAATGTCCCATTATATGCCAGGAATCCCCAAATGCAAGGTTCAAGAACTATTGTGATACCTCCAGGAATAGGAGATAATGATGGATTTTAGAGGCCAGCTGAATGTTTACCCTTCTACATGGACTATTGAGGCATAACATGTATAGTATAAAAAAGTGTTTATAGCCACCAAAAAAACGATCAGGAGCATTCAGGAAAAACCGAAAAGCTACATAAAATTTTCCCATTGGCGATGTCCATCAGAACTAATGGGGTTCAGGTCATGCTACCCCAAAATATATATTTGAAGCTGAAGGTATTTGAGAAAATAGTAGCAGGAAGGCCACTCCAACATTTCTCCCACCTCTATCCCCTGACATAGATCTAATACCCTCAAGTGAAAAGTGCCCTCCCTTGGGGTGCCTGGGTGGCTCAGTCATTAAACATCTACCTTCAGCTCAGGTCATGATCCCAGGTCCTGGGATCAAGCCAAGCCCTCCATCGGGCTCCCTGCTCTGCAGGAAGCCTGCTTCTCCCTCTCCCACTCCCCCTGCTTGTGTTCCCTCTCTCACTGTGTCTCTGTCAAATAAATAAAATCTTAAAAAAAAAAAAATATTACCCTCCCTCTATCTGGAGGAAAGAAACATTCTTATCTTCAAAGACAGAGGGACACTGAGAAGAATCCAAATAAACAGGGCTTGCTGTGTTCCCCCCAGTTCACTTCAGAGTCTTTAGCCTATCCTATTCCTCCATGACTTTCTACTTCTCATCAAACCCAGCATAAAAATAGGTCTGTTTCTTCTGGTCTTTATTTTCCTTATGAAGTCTCCTGTGTCATGCAAAACTTATATTAAATAAGTTTGTATGCTTTTTTCCTATTAATCTGTCAGTTTAATTTTCAGACTAAGACAGAGACCTTAGGAGGGTCAAAGGATACTTTTTCCTTCCCTACAGAACCTAACACTAAATTTGCTTATATTAATTCATAAACATTGGCCTTCAATAAAAGTGGATTGAGGGAGGGAAGGCTGGGGTAGTTGGAAGGATGTTTGTCTTTACCTTTGGGATACTCTTTATATATGCTGCTGCCACAAACCCAGACTAGGGTCATCTTGGAGAGCTGTGGGTCTGGGTAAAGGGTCAGGAGAAGAGAGCAGATGTGTATATTTAAAATTCTCCACCGGTTTGACATGACTTATCCTCTGAAAAGAGCCACATCTGTACGCAGCATAAAGAAGTCTTGTTTTTTAATATACTTTAAATATCTACTCATCCAAGGAATAGTAAAATTGTTTTTTAGACCCCTTCTGTGCAAGGCAAAGAGTAAATATTGGTGTTTTCTTAATAAATATTTATGTGCATGTAAATAAGTCTTTAAAACTGATATTTATGAACTGATCATAAAGTTTGAGGCAGAACTGACATCTCTGATTCACTGAGAAAAACAGATTGAAAGGAAATCAATTCAAACCAAAGTAACAGAAGGTAGCTCTTTGTATATGCTTGAAATAAATGAAAGAAGCAGAGCAATAGCATTGACAAACTATTTAAGGTATGAATATCAGGGATATAAACTGATGGATGAGAAAATAGTTTATTTTCTAGATCTTAGGCATGGCAAGCTAAGGTATTAACAATGGCGGGCTTCTGTAGTTAGCCCATAAAGAGATAAACCAACTGAAATAGGTCCTTTTTTAAGCAAATTAGTGCAAGGTCTGTGCTATATCTCGATGAACAAAATCAGATACAGTCCCTGCCCTCAATGAATCTATATTCACTGTGTAGAACAGTGATTAATTATTCAATAAAATAACAATAACTGCTATGAAAGATAATTGACTGAAGTTTTAATGAATACAAACATTTGACTATATCCTGTCAATTAAGGCAGAGAAATGAGCCTGAAGAAGTAATAATTGAGTAGATGAGGACAGGACAGTTGGCATTAACTAGATTTCCCATGTCTATCTCTGTCACGTGAAAGTTGGATTAGTCCTCTACTGTATTCTTAAATAATTATTTTAAAATACAGGAAAATATATCCTTTCATTTTATTTGATTTTTCTGTAAGTTCTAAAGGCTACATAAAAGAGTTTGTAGAGGGGTGCCTGGGTGGCTCAGTCATTAAGCGTCTGCCTTTGGCTCAGGTCATGGTCCCAGGGTCCTGAGATCGAGCCCCGCATCGGGCTCCCTGCTTGGTGAGAAGCCTGCTTCTCCCTCTCCCACTCCCCTTGCTTATGTTCCAGCTCTCGCTCTCTCAAATAAATAAATAAAATCTTTAAAAAAAAAAAAAGAGTTTGTAGAAAATCTTGGACCTGGCAGGCATGAGAATGTAATGGAATTGACAATTTTACCAATGCTGTGAAAAGTAATTAATCAGTGTCATTAGGAGCCACTAAGTTAGCACTTCCTTTAAACAAAGTTAAAAAGATATTTCCAAGCCCATAGAACTTAAGAGAAGGAAAGTAATTCAGGCCATTTACAAAATGTTTTCTCTCCTAGAAGTTTCAATTCAGGACTAATTCTGTTTCAATGTCTACATATTTATATGGTAGACTCAAGGAGGTTGATTTTATTTTACTCCTTTTCCTAACTGCATGGGTGACTTAGCTGGGTCATTTTCTCAGACACTATCTAATAATTTGACTCTAAGGCAGAAATCATTAAGAGGCCAGAAAGGGGATTTTCCCCCCTTTTCCTTGGAGAGTAGCATGCTCTCTACCTGCCCTAAAATTTGACAACATCATTCCACTGTCTGTGAAAGCCTGGGCCTGAGCCCAGAAGACAAAGCACAATTCTATCTTTTCCCTAGACAGTAACTATGTGGTACAGAGACATATGGTCAGTTAACAAGACATTTTCTCTACATAGAATCAAGTGTTCAAATTGACTAGGATTTTTTTTATTAACCAAACAACTAATTGGATACCATGGAGATACAGCCTTATTCCATTTGTTCATTTTTTAATATTGATATTAGCATAAAATAGAAGAAAAATAAGATTTCTAACTAGGTGTCATTTTCCCACAAGCAAACATTTTGTAAATGAGAGGCTCAGAGGAGATTCTGAAATTTCATGGTCTTTGACCTGTAGTGATAGAAGCACAAGAACATATGTATGTTTTTCTTCTAAGTTTAGATGCAAAAGTATGACAGCAGAGACTGAGACTTAAAATTGTATTATGTTTTTGAGTACTTAGCATGCCTCTTATTTATATTTTTCTCATTGCAAAAGAAATAAGTAGAAAATGACATTTTTGTTGAGAAGATCAACTTATAGTAAGTCAGAGTAGGCAAGGTTATGTTGTTACAACACACACTTTAAATCTCAGTGGTACCTACATCAAATGTTTATCACAGATTGCCTGAGGACTCTGCTCATTGTAGTCACTTAGAGACACCACCTACTGGAATAGCCACCATCTTTAGTAAGGTCAGTCACCTAATTAGGAAAAAAAAGAGCTCTGGAAAGCCTAACAGTAGCAATTAAATGCTCTGGACTAGAAATGACACATATCATCCCACTTACAATTCACTGGTCGGAATCAATCATATGGCTCCATGCAAGCATAAGGAAACTGTCCAGAAGGCAGATATCCAAGTATAGTTTGTATACAGTATCAATGACTGCCATACCCTCTTAAGAGGAAACAGATAGATTTCTGATAGGCATCCGTGAATTTCCTCTTTGCTCAATTTCCCAAAACTAGTTCCCAGATAGAAGAAACCTAATACACATGCACACACACACACACACACACACACGCACGTTTATTCTTTCTTTTCTTCTTCCTAATACTACTCAGTAGAGAAATAAGTATAACATTTAAGGCAATAAATTGATGTGATGAGAACATGAGAGATGCTTTAAAGGCTCAAAGGTAGGTTCAGCTTGCTTTGGTAAGAAAAATGGACAGCTGCCAGTGCACTAACTTTTGGGTATATTGTAAAGCAGAGAAGAAGAGGGAGTGAACAGAGAAAGGATGGATTCTGAAGAAAGGTTTTTCCAGGTCTTAGGAAAATGTAAGCACAAGAACAGTTGGAAAAGAGAAAATCAAAAGGAACTGAGGATTAAGATAGACAATTTTTATTAGATTATTTCATTATTTCATTCATTCAACAATAACTTACTGGTCTGCTGATATGTGCTAACCCCATAGTTGGTTCTGGTTGTGGAATATGTAAGATAAACCTAGTCTTGTCTTCATGGAACTCACTGGTTCATGGAGGAGATACCAACATCATCATGATAATCTTTAACCTTGAGTACTTATTACAGACTCATTCTCTGTGTTTGTTAAAGATTATACAAGAAAGTAGAAAATTCCAGTTTTAAGTGATTCTTATCAAATATCTTATTTAATTCTCAAAACAACCTTATGGGGTAGTACTATTATCATGCCCATTTATAGATAAGGATGTTGAAAGCTCAGAGAGGATTAGTAATTGATGAAAGTTCCAAAATAGAGTCTAGATTAAAATCTAAGGATTTTGACCCTATATCCCACACTCTCAATTATTGATTACCAAAAAAAAAAAGATAGCACACATAAAGCCTTATGTAGGAGTTAAGTGTGATGAGAAGCCACAGGGAGGAGATTAAGAAGAGAAGTGACATTATCAGAGTCACATTTTCAGAAAGATCAATATGTATGTGAATAGACCACTGGGGGTCTACAGTAGAATAGAAAAAAAGCAATCTATTAAGTATTTCTAAAATATATGATAGCAGTTCAGGAAGATGGTAGAAAAGGTGGTGGAAAATGGTCAGATTTGACTTTGAAGGTATTGCCTCTGGGTTGCTTGTGGGTTTAAAGAAAAACTAGGGATTGTTCCTAATTTTGTGGTCTGTTAAATTGGATGAACAATGTGCTATTTACCCAGTATTATTTACTGAAATGGAAAAGCATGGAAGGAAAAGCTTTAGGGGTAGGAAAAATAAAGAATGTTGTTCGTAAATCTTTAATTTTGAGATGCCTTATTAATAATTCCAATGGAGAAAAGATTTTAGTCTGGCAGTTGAAAACACAGTCTGGATTTCAAAGTAAAGAAAAATAAGGCTGGAGACAAAAATTTAGGATTCAAAGGTAGATAGATAGTAGTTAAGCCATGGTCCTGCGTGTTTGAGTCTAAATAAATCCCTGGGACTTTCCACGTTTGCACATCAGGAAAGGGAAGAGAACCAGTAAAGGAGACTTGTCAGCAGCAGCCAATAAAATAATAAGATAACCTGGGGAATGTGGAAACCTAGAAACCAAATGAGGGATGCTTCAAATTTCAAGGAAAAAACAAAAACCATGATCATTGGCACATGTTGCTTATCAGTCAAGTAAGATAGTATTGAGAACTAAGCATGGGATTCAATTCAGTTATGATGGAATTCATCGGCAATATTCATATTATCATTTAGTTAGAGGTCATCCATCATTTCTGATTTGTTGGAGATTTCAGAAACAAAGTCTTATTCTATCTGTGGAATGTAATATTAACAAAATATTGAATTTTCACAGTTTACCCCATCAAAGAGGCTGGCTACTTTCTCCTAGAATTATATCCTTGCCAGAAGGAGTGTCTGGTTATTATGTGAACACTGTGAGATTAAGTTCATTACAAACATAGAAAGCTAGAATATAGAAATAATGCCAAGTTCTAGTGTAGTATTCAGGCATTAAAATTGAACAATTATAGGAAGCATAAACTATATCATCTTTAACTACAAAATAATCATAGATAAGCAAAATATATTCTATAAAATAATCACCAGTACATAAAGAACAGTGGCACCATTCTAACTCCAACTTCATTATTTCTCTTATTGATCTTAATTTACAAATTGATTTTCAAGAAAACTTTTTTTGGTCTGTCCTATAACTATCATCAGGAACTTTGCTATTCAAAGGCCTCATGTTGTCTGTGGCTGGCTGCTGTGATTTTAAGAGCAAAGGCACAGAGAGGGACTGATGTATACATGTATTCTAAAATCCTATCATTAAGCCCCTTAGTTAATTAGGTCTGGACTGCTCCCTTCAGCAGTCAAAGCAGGAATTATATGCTCATTTTCTTTCTCATAATGTCACAAAAAAAAAAAAATCTTTACAGAAAATATGGCAGCTCCAGATGGTGAGTTTCTGTCAATTAAGAGAACAGATAATTTTAGTTAACCCTTGGAAATCTCACTAACAGTCATTTCTCCTCTCCTTTTCATCTATAAACTCTGTAAAATGTCCTCATGTGTGATCACTAATGATTACTTGTACACAAATACCTACCGGATTTTCCACAAGGACCTTTTTCTAAAATATATGGACAGAGATTAAAAATGACACTTATGAAAGACCAAGAAATTTTCCTGGTGAACACTTTATATATATTTAGAAGTAAAAATGACAACACACATACATGGAGTTAGCTCACATTTGTAGAAGACGTTCTGTTGCAAGGCTCCCCTCACCACACCATGTCAGTGACTCTCCAGTCACCATCCCCAACTTTTTTATCTTCCACTTGATGTCTACATCCCTTTCCCTTGAGTCCTAGAGGCTATAGCCTGCATGTAAACATTCCAAATGTCTACATCTGAATAGCCAATTTCTCATTTCATGCGTTTTCCTTAATTATTTCTTGAGCATCTTAAAGCTTTCGAGCACTTCCACCAGAAAATGGGCAAAGAAAGCACATACACATAAAGAGGCAATGTATTTGTAAGTCACAGCACTGAAAAAAAAAATTGCCTGGGACAAGACATTCATTATGATTCATTAAACTCCCTGACTGATTCATTTGACTTCTCTGTGAAACTCCTTCAAAAAATATTAAACACAACCCATACACATTGTAAAAATAAGAAGTTTGACTAAGATCTTTTTGGATTCCAAAGAACAAATTAAAGAATAAATTGATAAAGCATTAGAGCAATTACTTTTGAAAATTTCCAATTGTAAATTCATTCTCTACCTTTTTGAAATGCAAATCTTCTAGAACACAGGAATGTTTTCCTTAAGGTCCTGGGAGCCATCCCTTTGAAACATAATCACTAAAAAGGATAGGACTCCTGTCTCTGATCTCAGTGGAAGGGTATGAGCCTGACTTCAATAAGTAGACAAGTAGCAAACACAGATGGCCTAACCACACCAAACAGATTCCCTCCACTATCCTCTAGGTCAGTTGTTATGTTTTTGTTTTGTTTTTTTTCCCCATTACCTCACCCTCATGTCTAAAAATCCTCCCACCTTTTGTTTCCAGGGAATTGAGTTCAGTCTTTCTACCTTATTGCAACATCTTGATCCCTATTGCAATGGTCTTGGATAAAATCTTCCTTTCCATTTTTAACAAGTATCCAGTGCAATTTTTCTTTTATAGTATTATAGCAGGGGCTGAGAAAGATGTGGAAGAAATATAAATACTATTACCAACCTATAGATTTTATAATCTATTTAATAAATAAAAACACACAAAAGAATTAATGAAAAAGTGAGAGGTATAGAGGTTCTATGAAAGAAGTCAATGTGATTTGAAAATAGTCTGTAAATGAAATCATTAGCTAACACCTATGTGAACCCAAAGGTAATATTGCCCAAAGGGCATCATCTCTGACTTTGCCATTGACCACTCTTTAACTTAAGCAGGTTACTTAATAATATCTGTGCATTCTTGGGGTACCTGGGTGGCTCAGTCAGTTGAGTTCCCAACTCTTGATTTTATCTCAGGTTGTGATCTCAGGGTCCTGGGATAGAGCCCCGCATTGGGCTCCATGCTCAGTGGAGAGTCTGGCTGAGGATTTTCTGTCTCCCTCTGCCCCTCCCCCCACTTGCACACTCTAAATAAACAAATAAATAAATCTTTAAAAATAACAATATCTGTGCATTCTTTATTTATGAAATAGGGAGAGTAGCTGATTTGCCTATGTTATGAGACTTAAAAATAGCTACTAATTATTGAGCACTTAGGATGGGGCAGGTGTTAAGTTCTAAAATGCTTTACCTGTACAAATCATTTGATTCTCACAAATTTAGGTATAACTATTTTCATCCTTATTTTACTGGGTAGGAAACTGAGGCACAAAGATAATAAATATCTTGATCAAAAGTATCATCTCATAAATGGCTGTCCTATAACAAAAATCCAAGCACTATACCCTACTACTTGCTTAAATCTGTGAAGGTGCTTTCAAACCACAAAAACCAAACACATGGAAAATAAATAAATATAAAAAGAAATGAATGTCCACTCTGAGAAAAAGGGAAAGCTTAGTTGATTTCGGAAATTTCTCTGATTTTATGCATTCTGGTATGTGGGGAATAATAAACATAAACTCTGTAAATTGTAATTTCCTGTTACACCTTCCAGTTTCTACATTCTAAAAGAACACAAATCTGTCTCTCTTTTTCTTATTTAAAACACTGCTTAAATATCTATACTCTTGGATCAGAAGCATCATCTCTCATGAATGTTTTTCTTCATAATACTGAGAAGGACAGATGGGAATTTGTGCCTTCTCTCCACTGAAAGCAACCGGGAGAAAGCCTTGGAACTGTGAACCCTTCCTTTTGTTTACTCTGCCTGGCCACCCGCCCATAGCAGCCACTTGGATCTCTCCCTGAGAGCTTTGATGGCAGCTATTCTGAAGGTCAGGTCTGTGCTCCACTCATCTGTCACTATATTCCTTATGATTTTCAGGCAGAAGACTGGTAGAATTGAGCTAGGTTATTGATAAATATTGATAGTTGTGTATGAAAACGTACTAGTGCATATCTTGCTCTGATGTGGGAGGGATTTCTGTTCTCTTGACTCTCCTCTCTTTGCTCTTTGCTTTTCAGTTATTTGCATGCTTGTTAACACACATCCTGTAGGACAAGCAAGGGCAAGGAGAGCTATATGTACACTTAAATGAAACCATTCAGGTAGAGTTGTAAGTCAGGGTCTGACAGGACCAAGCTAGAAATGACAGACTTCTGCTGTTTGACTTTTGGTTGTGGGGCAATAAGGAATTTTCCTCTTTTTTGCATTGTTCTTTTCTGGCATATTTTTCATAATTGTGAAAAAAATAAACTTGACACTTTGAAAATACATTAAATGTTAGCTTCATTTTTCAGAAAAGCATTAACCGTTCAATATTTTAGAAAACATAAGCAAAAGGTACAGTTTCTTTGTATGTTCAAAATTGATTTTATCTGGATGCCAAATATTGGATCAACCCTAGAAGTCTAGAAGAAAACCATTTAACCATCGATTCAACAGACATTAAGTTGGGCTGCTCAAAAATTGTCTCTTGCTCCTATAAATTATTAGTACCATTAACAAGAATTACTGCTCATGTATTATTGAGTACAAACTTATTGAGCACCTAATATGCTCCTAGTTATGAGTGTTACATGATGTGGTACTCAGCTTACTCAAACTAAATTGTTACACCAAACAAGCAGCAAGATGATCCATCTTTTCAATGTAGATATTTATCCTATATAAATTCTTATTCCTTCATATATTTTGCTGCCTAGCTAGCAAGATGATTAATAGGTAGGTAGAGGATACATGTATGTGATATGAGACAATAGTATTGTATAAATATAAGACAATTCAAATTTTTAAAAAAAGAATAACACACAAAACATACAAGCTATAAAATGAATGTTCTAAGAATAAAATTTCTGGAGGTCAGTATTCATAGGGTGAATCAAGGAAACTAAAAAGTAGATAAGGTCTAGCAATTTTGCTTTTAAGCCCAAGCACAATATGACCCCCAAGAGAATCTAAATGCTTCAGTGATAAGACAGAGAACCTTAAATGTAAGACCTGGGGGGAAGTAGAATCTTCTCTCTTCTCCTGGGGAAAGTAAAATGTCAAAGATAGACACAGAATAAGGAAGAGTATTTCCAGGAAGCTGGGAAAGTGAATGTTTATAAGGAGCCAAAGACAGAAGGTGAGAAACAGAGAGCAATCACCAATGCATACAGTCACATGATCAATCACCAACTAGTACAACAGCCAGATTATTCCAGGAACAAAGCTGGCACTTAAAAAGTCTATAGAGTCTAGTATTTGGAATGTGTTTAAGTCCCATTCCTTTAGCTCTAAATATTAGTGCTTTACCAAATGAATGCTTCTGCAGATTCTAACACTCTAAGTGGCATTAATTGTGTGACATGTATACATGTCACTCAAAATACCCCAAGAAATGAAGAGGAATGTGATTAGTGAGGGCTGGAGTGGCTAGGGGAGGCTTCATGAATGAAAAAGAACCTGAACTGGACATTGATGAATGGGCAGAAATGGACTGGCAGAGAGTGGTGAGGGAGAAATTAGGGCAAAAAAATTTTTAGGAGGAAAAGAATGGAAGTAGCAATGAGGCAATGTCAAGATAAGTAGAAGGAAATAAATTTTCACATGAATTGATCCAAATTATAGTTGGCCTGTGCAATTTTAAATGCATTCCTGAACACTAACTTTAAGAGTAACAAAATTATATAATTTGCTCAACTCAAATGACAAAATTTATGCTAGTTGCAGTAAAAATGTTGACTTTTTAGTTTACAATTTTTTTTTTTTTTAAATTTTGCAGTGGATGATGGAGTACACAGTCTGAGTGAGGCCTGCATTGAAACGTATATGGTCAGGGTTACATCAAGCACTATTTAGTTCTGCTTAAAGCCTTCCATGGGCAATTGTGAGAAGAGTGAGTCCAAAGAGGGAGAAGGGAACACTCGTTTTTCCCTAGGTTTTCTCAAATATCAGGCAAGTCTCACAGAATGTGACATTGTATTGCCAATGCTGACTTCACATTAGGAACAGTTTATGTGTGAACATTAAGTGGACAGAGACAAAAGTGTCAGATTATAACTTGACATCCAATGGAAGGTGGTAATTCAGTTCTAGCAAGGTCATTTATTATTTCCTTTTGGGTAATATATTATGGATATTTGTTCCTTGAACCTTCATTCAGTTATAACTCAACATCCATGTACTCCTAGCTGTTCAAGTAAAACTTCCAGTGGAAGAAAATTTCAAAGAATTAACACTGGCAAAGCCATATTTTCCTTGCTCACTAGTCAATTAGGATGAATGTAGTTGTACATACACAGTGCATCCATTGTTATAAACTCTTATTCACATTATCATATCTTCCCAGACACCTTTTGCATATTTAAATTGTACAGTGTATATCTAAGTCTCTTAAGGTCAAACTCAATATATAGTCCCAGCATACAACCTTCCTTGCCAATTCCCATCTTCACTAATCTCTCCCTCTAGACTATTTTTTTTTTAACCTTAAAATAGAATGAAAGATTAGGGCAACAGAGCATTATGGTTTATGAACTCAGGTAATGGATTTAGATATGCTTGAGTATGGACCACTGTTCTGCTATTTTCTTTATGCTATCAGGCAATTACTTAATCTTGCCTTAGCCTCAATTTTCTCTTTGATAGAATGAGAACAGCAGCAATTTTCAGGAATGTTACTTGAATTAAATGAGACATTTTTCAATATGCTCTGCATGGTGCTTGACTGTAAACTCTTGATAAATATAAGGCATCTTTGGTAATAATGATTATGATATTACTATTAGTCAACCAAAACAGAGGAATCTTTAAAAAATGGAATAACAATTTTTGGTACTCACTGTGACTACAATGCTTTTTCTGTCAATAAAAATCCTAGTTATCCTTTAATACTCTGCTCAAATCTTACATCTATCATTAAGACTCTCCCAAATACCTCAGTAACCATTATTCTCCTTTGAAATCTCCTACTATTCAGAGGAAGTTACACAAAATTTTAACATGATTTATTGAATACAGAATGTGCCTTGAATTCCAACACACCTATGCTTGAAACCCTTCTCTGTAATTTCCTAGCCATGTATCATTAGACTAGTATCTATAATTGATCAAATACAAGGGACTTTCCAAGTTCCAAATGAGAGGATCCAAAAGAAGTTTTAAGTCTGTAAAGTGAATTACATATTTGCTTTTAACATTTAATTCTAAATTTAGTAATAAATTCAAAAGGAATTATTAAATAAAATAATGTACTTAAGGCATTCTTTTCTCATTTTATAAAAATGTATCTAAACTCTTTATAATCATTTTTGACATCAGTATCTTATAAATAGAAGCATTTGTAAGGTCATCAAATACTATTTTCCTGATCTGGTTGAGACACTCCCTTTTGAAATTTCTGAAAAATGCAATCAGTGGAAATTTTACTTCAAGTCTCAAGTTTTATTTGCAAAGCTTTGGCACAGATTTTTGTTTCCATTTGTTTTGTAGGAATAACTGGGATCCTAATGATTTACTGTATTGGTTTTCTAAATGATTTTCAGAAGTCTCATTTATACTTATCCCCATTATTTGGAATCATTATTAAACCATTATTAAATTATCCATTATTAAATTTCTTGGCATTAAGTGTTTTTTTTTCTCCCCAATTCTCTTTCTATAAATGTTTAACACTAGCTGTGACTGAGGTTTTTCAAGCTAGGGTGTCTTCCTCATATGCCATTTTCTTGTGGAAAATAAGGTAATTTGAGAGAGTGCTCCAAATTTTGAGCACAACTGAAGAATTCAACCATAAGGCTATCCCTTTTTTAAGGGATAGTTTCCTATCTGAGCATATGTGGAACTTACCTTCTTTGAGCATCAACCATCTTCTAAAATGGTGCTATCTGTATCTACAGTTACAGAACTGTTAGATCATTAACTAAATGAGATGGTATGTAGAACACCTGGTATTGTGTCTAGCACATTTTGCATTTTTTATACATTTTAGAATTATAAGGAATCACAATTATCATCAAAGAATAGAGATGCTCAGATAAGTTGCCCAAAGCAATGCAGCCATTGCTAGTGTTCATGCAATCACAGCTAGTGTTAAACATTTATAGAAAGAGAATTGGGGGAAAAAAACACTAATGCCAAGAAATTTAATAATGGATAATTTAATAATGGTTTAATAATGATTCCAAATAATGGGGATGAGTATAAATGAGACTTCTGAAAATCATTTAGAAAACCAATACAATGGTTGCCAAAAATGAGAAGCCAAGTTTCCCAAATCTATACTCAGCTCACCCTTGGGTAAGCTTTTAAAATGCCTTTTTTAAATTGAATGTACTATGGATGAAAGTAAATCATTTCAGAACTAAATTAATGGAATACTAATTTGTAGAAGATTTTTAAAAGATGAAAAAGAGAGGTGAGTGGCCCCAACCTCTGGCATATGGGGGTTATAAAAAAAAAAAAAAGGTCAATGACTTTTGTCACTGTCACAGAAATGTAACTGGCAAGGAGACAATACATTGACAATTCTGTTTTCTGTTAGGACTTTTTATTTGATAGTTGCTTGATTCCTGCTGGTGTAAGTTTTAGTTTTCCAGTACACAAAATACCTGAATTTATTCTGATCATGTTTGACCTTTCAAGTAAGAAGAGTTTTCTAATCAAAATTGTTTAATTAGATATCTGCCTTTCATATGTACTATTATTTACTTGAGGCATTTAAAAATTGATTCACTATTCCAGAAGTAAATATATTTATAGAAGAATTTTATATCACTATAATTATATCTTTGTAACTAGTTGGGTATATTTGTTACTAATAGAAATTAAATTCACTCATTAAAATACATACACAACTATCAAAACATAGATATTAAAATGCAAGTGGATGTTTATTTAAATATGCTTGCCTTTGTATGCTAGTTCACACGGCAGTTTGGGAGCACATGTTTGGCAATTAGAGTCCTGAGTCCTCTAAGTCTCAGGACTGCCAATCATCCTGTTTCATCACTGGTGGCAATTATCACTGGTCTTTTTTTTTTTTTTTTAAAGATTTTATTTATTAATTTGACAGAGAGAGACACAGCGAGAGAGGGAACATGAGCAGGGGGAGTGGGAGAGGGAGAAGCAGGCTTCCTGAGGAGCAGGGAGCCTGATGTGGGGCTCGATCCCAGGACCCTGGGATCATGACCTAAGCCGAAGGCAGATGCTTAATGACTGAGCCACCCAGGTGCCCCAAAATGTATTAAGATTTTAAAGTCTGTTTTAATTTATAATATGGAAATATTAATATATAACCCCTATGAATAAAAGAGCTATAGGATTGGGGCACCTGGGTGGCTCAGTTGTTAAGCATCTGCCTTCAGCTCAGGTCATGATCC